>NC_092172.1:34501936-34666936 GCF_045791955.1 Oncorhynchus clarkii lewisi | reverse complement strand
TTGATTCCATCCCCCAGTGTATCCCCTCTCTCCTCTTCATTGATTCCATCCCTCAGTGTATCCCCTCTCTCCTCTTCATTGATTCCATCCCCCAGTGTATCCCCTCTCTTCTCTTCATTGTTTCCATCCCCCAGTGTATCCCCTCTCTCCTCTTCATTGATTCCATCCCCTCTCTCCTCTTCATTGATTCCATCCCCCAGTGTATCCCCTCTCTCCTCTTCATTGATTCCATCCTCCAGTGTATCCCTTCTCTCCTCTTCATTGTTCCATCCCCCAGTGTATCCCCTCTCTCCTCTTCATTTATTCCATCCTCCAGTGTATCCCCTCTCTCCTCTTCATTGATTCCATCCCCTCTCTCCTCTTCATTGATTCCATCCCCTCTCTCCTCTTCATTGATTCCATCCCCCAGTGTACCCCCTCTCTCCTCTTCATTGATTCCATCCTCCAGTGTATCCCTTCTCTCCTCTTCATTGTTCCATCCCCCAGTGTATCCCCTCTCTCCTCTTCATTGATTCCATCCCCCAGTGTATCCCCTCTCTCCTCTTCATTGATTCCATCCCCCAGTGTATCCCCTCTCTCCTCTTCATTGTTTCCATCCCCCAGTGTATCCCCTCTCTCCTCTTCATTGATTCCATCCCCCAGTGTATCCCCTCTCTCCTCTTCATTGATTCCATCCTCCAGTGTATCCCTTCTCTCCTCTTCATTGTTCCATCCCCCAGTGTATCCCCTCTCTCCTCTTCATTGATTCCATCCCCCAGTGTATCCCCTCTCTCCTCTTCATTGATTCCATCCCCCAGTGTATCCCCTCTCTCCTCTTCATTGTTTCCATCCCCCAGTGTATCCCCTCTCTCCTCTTCATTGATTCCATCCTCCAGTGTATCCCCTCTCTCGTCTTCATTGATTCCATCCCCCAGAGTATCCCCTCTCTTCTCTTCATTGATTCTATCCCCCAGCGTATCCCCTCTCTCCTCTTCATTGTTTCCATCCCCCAGTGTATCCCCTCTCTTCTCTTCATTGTTTCCATCCCCCAGTGTATCCCCTCTCTCCTCTGCATTGTTTCCATCCCCCAGTGTATCCCCTCTCTCCTCTTCATTGATTCCATCCCCCAGTGTATCCCCTCTCTACTCTTCATTGATTCCATCCTCCAGTGTATCCCCTCTCCTCTTCATTGATTCCATCCCCAGTGTATCCCCTCTCTCCTCTTCATTGATTCCATCCCCCAGTGTATCCCCTCTCTACTCTTCATTGATTCCATCCTCCAGTGTATCCCCTCTCCTCTTCATTGATTCCATCCCCAGTGTATCCCCTCTCTCCTCTTCATTGTTCCATCCCCCAGTGTATCCCCTCTCTCCTCTTCATTGATTCCATCCCCCAGTGTATCCCCTCTCTCCTCTTCATTGTTTCCATCCCCCAGTGTATCCCCTCTCTCCTCTTCATTGTTCCATCCCCCAGTGTATCCCCTCTCTCCTCTTCATTGATTCCATCCTCCAGTGTATCCCCTCTCTCCTCTTCATTGATTCCATCCCCAGTGTATCCCCTCTCTCCTCTTCATTGTTCCATCCCCCAGTGTATCCCCTCTCTCCTCTTCATTGATTCCATCCCCCAGTGTATCCCCTCTCTCCTCTTCATTGATTCTATCCCCCAGTGTATCCCCTCTCTCCTCTTCATTGATTCCATCCCCCAGTGTATCCCCTCTCTCCTCTTCATTGATTCTATCCCCCAGTGTATCCCCTCTCTCCTCTTCATTGATTCCATCCCCCAGTGTATCCCCTCTCTCCTCTTCATTGATTCCATCCCCCAGTGTATCCCCTCTCTCCTCTTCATTGATTCCATCCCCCAGTGTATCCCCTCTCTCCTCTTCATTGATTCCATCCCTCAGTGTATCCCCTCTCTCCTCTTCATTGATTCCATCCCCCAGTGTATCCCCTCTCTCCTCTGCATTGTTTCCATCCCCCAGTGTATCCCCTCTCTCCTCTTCATTGATTCCATCCCCCAGTGTATCCCCTCTCTCCTCTTCATTGTTTCCATCCCCCAGTGTATCCCCTCTCTCCTCTTCATTGATTCCATCCTCCAGTGTATCCCCTCTCCTCTTCATTGATTCCATCCCCCAGTGTATCCCCTCTCTCCTCTTCATTGATTCCATCCCCCAGTGTATCCCCTCTCTCCTCTTCATTGATTCCATCCTCCAGTGTATCCCCTCTCTCCTCTTCATTGATTCCATCCCCCAGTGTATCCCCTCTCTCCTCTTCATTGATTCCATCCTCCAGTGTATCCCCTCTCTTCTCTTCATTGATTCCATCCCCCAGTGTATCCCCTCTCTCCTCTTCATTGATTCCATCCCCCAGTTATCCCCTCTCTTCTCTTCATTGTTTCCATCCCCCAGTGTATCCCCTCTCTCCTCTTCATTGATTCCATCCCCCAGTGTATCCCCTCTCTCCTCTTCATTGATTCCATCCCTCAGTGTATCCCCTCTCTCCTCTTCATTGATTCCATCCCCCAGTGTATCCCATCTCTTCTCTTCATTGTTTCCATCCCCCAGTGTATCCCCTCTCTCCTCTTCATTGATTCCATCCCCTCTCTCCTCTTCATTGATTCCATCCCCCAGTGTATCCCCTCTCTCCTCTTCATTGATTCCATCCTCCAGTGTATCCCCTCTCTCCTCTTCATTGATTCCATCCCCCAGTGTATCCCCTCTCTCCTCTTCATTGATTCCATCCTCCAGTGTATCCCCTCTCTCCTCTTCATTGATTCCATCCTCCAGTTTATCCCCTCTCTCGTCTTCATTGATTCCATCCCCCAGAGTATCCCCTCTCTACTCTTCATTGATTCCATCCCCCAGTGTATCCCCTCTCTCCTCTTCATTGTTTCCATCCCCCAGTGTATCCCCTCTCGTCTCTTCATTGTTTCCATCCCCCAGTGTATCCCCTCTCTCCTCTTCATTGATTCCATCCCCCAGTGTATCCCCTCTCTCCTCTTCATTGATTCCATCCCCCAGTGTATCCCCTCTCTCCTCTTCATTGATTCCATCCCCCAGTGTATCCCCTCTCTCCTCTTCATTGATTCCATCCTCCAGTGTATCCCCTCTCTCCTCTTCATTGATTCCATCCCCCAGTGTATCCCCTCTCTCCTCTTCATTGATTCCATCCCCCAGTGTATCCCCTCTCTCCTCTTCATTGATTCCATCCTCCAGTGTATCCCCTCTCTCCTCTTCATTGATTCCATCCCCAGTGTATCCCCTCTCTCCTCTTCATTGTTCCATCCCCCAGTGTATCCCCTCTCTCCTCTTCATTGATTCCATCCCCCAGTGTATCCCCTCTCTCCTCTTCATTGATTCTATCCCCCAGTGTATCCCCTCTCTCCTCTTCATTGATTCCATCCCCCAGTGTATCCCCTCTCTCCTCTTCATTGATTCTATCCCCCAGTGTATCCCCTCTCTCCTCTTCATTGATTCCATCCCCCAGTGTATCCCCTCTCTCCTCTTCATTGATTCTATCCCCCAGTGTATCCCCTCTCTCCTCTTCATTGATTCCATCCCCCAGTGTATCCCCTCTCTCCTCTTCATTGATTCCATCCCCCAGTGTATCCCCTCTCTCCTCTTCATTGATTCCATCCCCCAGTGTATCCCCTCTCTCCTCTTCATTGATTCCATCCCCCAGTGTATCCCCTCTCTCCTCTTCATTGATTCCATCCCCCAGTGTATCCCCTCTCTCCTCTTCATTGTTTCCATCCCCCAGTGTATCCCCTCTCTTCTCTTCATTGATTCCATCCCCCAGTGTATCCCCTCTCTCCTCTTCATTGATTCCATCCCCCAGTGTATCCCCTCTCTCCTCTTCATTGATTCCATCCCCCAGTGTATCCCCTCTCTCCTCTTCATTGATTCCATCCCCCAGTGTATCCCCTCTCTCCTCTTCATTGATTCATTGACTCTTCATTGATTCCATCCCCCAGATGTAGGATCTTAATTGGATCAACCTGTTGTTGGAGCTTTCCTGAAATACAGGACATTTTAAATGTGTAGTGTATTTGAGGCTTCTGAAGTTTGTCATTTCCACATAGAAATTTCCGACTTGATTAACCATTACAAAAAATTCATCAACTTCTGCAAAAATGTCTATTCGTTATAATCCACATAATAATTCACATTTCCTGTTGCTGCAGGATAATTGTTCTGCTGTATCAAATTGTCTCAAATTAAGATCCTACATCTGTACCCTCTCTTCTGTTCATTGATTCCATCCCCCAGTGTATCCCTCTCCTCTGTTCATTGATTCCATCCCCCAGTGTATCCCCTCTCTCCTCTTCATTGTTTCCATCCCCCAGTGTATCCCTCTCTTCTGTTCATGTTAGCACCAGACTCACAGCTGTTCATCACAGTTCAGCTCCTCAGTACAAAAGGCAACACACAGATCCAGTTGCCGATGAACTGCAACGTCAGGGACATACTTTACAATAATAGCAGAGGTTGCATCCCAAATGGCACCCTATTCCCTATTTAGTGCAGTGTTCTTGACCAGGGCTACGTATTCCCTACGTAGTGCACTATGTAGGGAAAAGGGTGCCATTTGGGACACATTCAGTGTTTCATCTCGTGAGACCTGAGGTTGTGTCTGGCAACTCTTCCCCCTTTGATGGTCAAACAACAAAGACAAAGACAAGCCTTCTCCACATGAACCCTGTGTGGCTCTGTTGCCTTTGTCCTGCCTCTCTGTTCTTCCCATATCAGACCGGGCCATGTCAGTCATCTTTCTCCTGCCTCTCTGTTCTTCTCACATCAGACCGGGCCATGTCAGTCATCTTTCTCCTGCTTCTCTGTTCTTCTCATATCAGACCGGGTCATGTCAGTCATCTTTCTCCTGCCTCTCTGTTCTTCTCATATCAGACCGGGTCATGTCAGTCATCTTTCTCCTGCCTCTCTGTTCTTCCCACATCAGACCGGGCCATGTCAGTCATCTTTGTCCTGCCTCTCTGTTCTTCCCACATCAGACCAGGCCATGTCAGTCATCTTTCTCCTGCCTCTCTGTTCTTCTCACATCAGACCGGGCCATGTCAGTCATCTTTCTCCTGCTTCTCTGTTCTTCTCATATCAGACCGGGCCATGTCAGTCATCTTTGTCCTGCCTCTCTGTTCTTCTCATATCAGACCGGGCCATGTCAGTCATCTTTCTCCTGCTTCTCTGTTCTTCTCATATCAGACCGGGCCATGTCAGTCATCTTTCTCCTGCTTCTCTGTTCTTCTCATATCAGACCGGGCCATGTCAGTCATCTTTCTCCTGCTTCTCTGTTCTTCTCATATCAGACCGGGCCATGTCAGTCATCTTTGTCCTGCCTCTCTGTTCTTCTCATATCAGACCGGGCCATGTCAGTCATCTTTCTCCTGCTTCTCTGTTCTTCTCATATCAGACCGGGCCATGTCAGTCATCTTTCTCCTGCTTCTCTGTTCTTCTCATATCAGACCGGGCCATGTCAGTCATCTTTCTCCTGCTTCTCTGTTCTTCTCATATCAGACCAGGCCATGTCAGTCATCTTTCTCCTGTCTCTCTGTTCTTCTCATATCAGACCAGGCCATGTCAGTCATCTTTCTCCTGCCTCTCTGTACTTCTCCTATCAGACCGGGCCATGTCAGCCATCTTTCTCCTGCTTCTCTGTTCTTCTCATATCAGACCGGGCCATGTCAGTCATCTTTCTCCTGTTTCTCTGTTCTTCTCATATCAGACCGGGCCATGTCAGTCATCTTTCTCCTACCTCTCTGTTCTTCTCATATCAGACAGGGCCATGTCAGTCATCTTTCTCCTGCCTCTCTGTTCTTCTCATATCAGACCGGGCCATGTCAGTCATCTTTGTCCTGCCTCTCTGTTCTTCTCATATCAGACCAGGCCATGTCAGTCATCTTTCTCCTGTCTCTCTGTTCTTCTCATATCAGACCGGGCCATGTCAGTCATCTTTCTCCTGCTTCTCTGTTCTTCTCATATCAGACCGGGCCATGTCAGTCATCTTTCTCCTGATTCTCTGTTCTTGCCACATCAGACCGGGCCATGTCAGTCATCTTTCTCCTGCTTCTCTGTTCTTCTCATATCAGACCAGGCCATGTCAGTCATCTTTCTCCTGTCTCTCTGTTCTTCTCATATCAGACCAGGCCATGTCAGTCATCTTTGTCCTGTCTCTCTGTTCTTCTCATATCAGACCGGGCCATGTCAGTCATCTTTCTCCTGATTCTCTGTTCTTGCCACATCAGACCGGGCCATGTCAGTCATCTTTCTCCTGCTTCTCTGTTCTTCTCATATCAGACCAGGCCATGTCAGTCATCTTTCTCCTGTCTCTCTGTTCTTCTCATATCAGACCAGGCCATGTCAGTCATCTTTGACCTGTCTCTCTGTTCTTCTCATATCAGACCGGGCCATGTCAGTCATCTTTCTCCTGCTTCTCTGTTCTTCTCATATCAGACCGGGCCATGTCAGTCATCTTTCTCCTGCCTCTCTGTTCTTCTCCTATCAGACCGGGCCATGTCAGCCATCTTTCTCCTGCTTCTCTGTTCTTCTCATATCAGACCGGGCCATGACAGTCATCTTTCTCCTGTTTCTCTGTTCTTCTCATATCAGACCGGGCCATGTCAGTCATCTTTGACCTGTCTCTCTGTTCTTCTCATATCAGACCGGGCCATGTCAGTCATCTTTGACCTGTCTCTCTGTTCTTCTCATATCAGACCGGGCCATGTCAGTCATCTTTCTCCTGCCTCTCTGTTCTTCTCATATCAGACAGGGCCATGTCAGTCATCTTTCTCCTGCTTCTCTGTTCTTCTCATATCAGACCAGGCCATGTCAGTCATCTTTCTCCTGCCTCTCTGTTCTTCTCATATCAGACCGGGCCATGTCAGTCATCTTTGTCCTGCCTCGCTGTTCTTCTCATATCAGACCAGGCCATGTCAGTCATCTTTCTCCTGTCTCTCTGTTCTTCTCATATCAGACCAGGCCATGTCAGTCATCTTTGACCTGTCTCTCTGTTCTTCTCATATCAGACCGGGCCATGTCAGCCATCTTTCTCCTGCTTCTCTGTTCTTCTCATATCAGACCGGGCCATGTCAGTCATCTTTCTCCTGTTTCTCTGTTCTTCTCATATCAGACCGGGCCATGTCAGTCATCTTTGACCTGTCTCTCTGTTCTTCTCATATCAGACCAGGCCATGTCAGTCATCTTTGACCTGTCTCTCTGTTCTTCTCATATCAGACCGGGCCATGTCAGTCATCTTTCTCCTGCCTCTCTGTTCTTCTCATATCAGACAGGGCCATGTCAGTCATCTTTCTCCTGCTTCTCTGTTCTTCTCATATCAGACCAGGCCATGTCAGTCATCTTTCTCCTGCCTCTCTGTTCTTCTCATATCAGACCGGGCCATGTCAGTCATCTTTGTCCTGCCTCTCTGTTCTTCTCATATCAGACCAGGCCATGTCAGTCATCTTTCTCCTGTCTCTCTGTTCTTCTCATATCAGACCAGGCCATGTCAGTCATCTTTGACCTGTATCTCTGTTCTTCTCATATCAGACCGGGCCATGTCAGTCATCTTTCTCCTGCTTCTCTGTTCTTCTCATATCAGACCGGGCCATGTCAGTCATCTTTCTCCTGCTTCTCTGTTCTTCTCATATCAGACCGGGCCATGTCAGTCATCTTTGTCCTGCCTCTCTGTTCTTCTCATATCAGACCGGGCCATGTCAGTCATCTTTCTCCTGCTTCTCTGTTCTTCTCATATCAGACCGGGCCATGTCAGTCATCTTTCTCCTGCTTCTCTGTTCTTCTCATATCAGACCGGGCCATGTCAGTCATCTTTCTCCTGCTTCTCTGTTCTTCTCATATCAGACCAGGCCATGTCAGTCATCTTTCTCATGTCTCTCTGTTCTTCTCATATCAGACCAGGCCATGTCAGTCATCTTTCTCCTGCCTCTCTGTACTTCTCCTATCAGACCGGGCCATGTCAGCCATCTTTCTCCTGCTTCTCTGTTCTTCTCATATCAGACCGGGCCATGTCAGTCATCTTTCTCCTGTTTCTCTGTTCTTCTCATATCAGACCGGGCCATGTCAGTCATCTTTGACCTGTCTCTCTGTTCTTCTCATATCAGACCGGGCCATGTCAGTCATCTTTCTCCTACCTCTCTGTTCTTCTCATATCAGACAGGGCCATGTCAGTCATCTTTCTCCTGCCTCTCTGTTCTTCTCATATCAGACCGGGCCATGTCAGTCATCTTTGTCCTGCCTCTCTGTTCTTCTCATATCAGACCAGGCCATGTCAGTCATCTTTCTCCTGTCTCTCTGTTCTTCTCATATCAGACCGGGCCATGTCAGTCATCTTTCTCCTGCTTCTCTGTTCTTCTCATATCAGACCGGGCCATGTCAGTCATCTTTCTCCTGATTCTCTGTTCTTGCCACATCAGACCGGGCCATGTCAGTCATCTTTCTCCTGCTTCTCTGTTCTTCTCATATCAGACCAGGCCATGTCAGTCATCTTTCTCCTGTCTCTCTGTTCTTCTCATATCAGACCAGGCCATGTCAGTCATCTTTGACCTGTCTCTCTGTTCTTCTCATATCAGACCGGGCCATGTCAGTCATCTTTCTCCTGATTCTCTGTTCTTGCCACATCAGACCGGGCCATGTCAGTCATCTTTCTCCTGCTTCTCTGTTCTTCTCATATCAGACCAGGCCATGTCAGTCATCTTTCTCCTGTCTCTCTGTTCTTCTCATATCAGACCAGGCCATGTCAGTCATCTTTGACCTGTCTCTCTGTTCTTCTCATATCAGACCGGGCCATGTCAGTCATCTTTCTCCTGCTTCTCTGTTCTTCTCATATCAGACCGGGCCATGTCAGTCATCTTTCTCCTGCCTCTCTGTTCTTCTCCTATCAGACCGGGCCATGTCAGCCATCTTTCTCCTGCTTCTCTGTTCTTCTCATATCAGACCGGGCCATGACAGTCATCTTTCTCCTGTTTCTCTGTTCTTCTCATATCAGACCGGGCCATGTCAGTCATCTTTGACCTGTCTCTCTGTTCTTCTCATATCAGACCGGGCCATGTCAGTCATCTTTGACCTGTCTCTCTGTTCTTCTCATATCAGACCGGGCCATGTCAGTCATCTTTCTCCTGCCTCTCTGTTCTTCTCATATCAGACAGGGCCATGTCAGTCATCTTTCTCCTGCTTCTCTGTTCTTCTCATATCAGACCAGGCCATGTCAGTCATCTTTCTCCTGCCTCTCTGTTCTTCTCATATCAGACCGGGCCATGTCAGTCATCTTTGTCCTGACTCGCTGTTCTTCTCATATCAGACCAGGCCATGTCAGTCATCTTTCTCCTGTCTCTCTGTTCTTCTCATATCAGACCAGGCCATGTCAGTCATCTTTGACCTGTCTCTCTGTTCTTCTCATATCAGACCGGGCCATGTCAGCCATCTTTCTCCTGCTTCTCTGTTCTTCTCATATCAGACCGGGCCATGTCAGTCATCTTTCTCCTGTTTCTCTGTTCTTCTCATATCAGACCGGGCCATGTCAGTCATCTTTCTCCTGTCTCTCTGTTCTTCTCATATCAGACCGGGCCATGTCAGTCATCTTTCTCCTGCCTCTCTGTTCTTCTCATATCAGACAGGGCCATGTCAGTCATCTTTCTCCTGCTTCTCTGTTCTTCTCATATCAGACCAGGCCATGTCAGTCATCTTTCTCCTGCCTCTCTGTTCTTCTCATATCAGACCGGGCCATGTCAGTCATCTTTGTCCTGCCTCGCTGTTCTTCTCATATCAGACCAGGCCATGTCAGTCATCTTTCTCCTGTCTCTCTGTTCTTCTCATATCAGACCTGGCCATGTCAGTCATCTTTGACCTGTCTCTCTGTTCTTCTCATATCAGACCGGGCCATGTCAGTCATCTTTCTCCTGCTTCTCTGTTCTTCTCATATCAGACCGGGCCATGTCAGTCATCTTTCTCCTGCTTCTCTGTTCTTCTCATATCAGACCAGGCCATGTCAGTCATCTTTCTCCTGTCTCTCTGTTCTTCTCATATCAGACCAGGCCATGTCAGTCATCTTTGACCTGTCTCTCTGTTCTTCTCATATCAGACCGGGCCATGTCAGTCATCTTTCTCCTGCCTCTCTGTTCTTCTCATATCAGGCCGGGCCATGTCAGTCATCTTTCTCCTGCCTCTCTGTTCTTCTCCTATCAGACCGGGCCATGTCAGCCATCTTTCTCCTGCTTCTCTGTTCTTCTCATATCAGACCGGGCCATGTCAGTCATCTTTCTCCTGTTTCTCTGTTCTTCTCATATCAGACCGGGCCATGTCAGTCATCTTTGACCTGTCTCTCTGTTCTTCTCATATCAGACCAGGCCATGTCAGTCATCTTTGACCTGTCTCTCTGTTCTTCTCATATCAGACCGGGCCATGTCAGTCATCTTTCTCCTGCCTCTCTGTTCTTCTCATATCAGACCGGGCCATGTCAGTCATCTTTCTCCTGTTTCTCTGTTCTTCTCATATCAGACCGGGCCATGTCAGTCATCTTTGACCTGTCTCTCTGTTCTTCTCATATCAGACCAGGCCATGTCAGTCATCTTTGACCTGTCTCTCTGTACTTCTCCTATCAGACCGGGCCATGTCAGTCATCTTTGACCTGTCTCTCTGTTCTTCTCACATCAGACCGGGCCATGTCAGTCATCTTTCTCCTGCTTCTCTGTTCTTCTCATATCAGACCGGGTCATGTCAGTCATCTTTCTCCTGCCTCTCTGTTCTTCTCATATCAGACCGGGTCATGTCAGTCATCTTTCTCCTGCCTCTCTGTTCTTCCCACATCAGACCGGGCCATGTCAGTCATCTTTGACCTGTCTCTCTGTTCTTCTCATATCAGACCAGGCCATGTCAGTCATCTTTGACCTGTCTCTCTGTTCTTCTCATATCAGACCGGGCCATGTCAGTCATCTTTCTCCTGCCTCTCTGTTCTTCTCATATCAGACAGGGCCATGTCAGTCATCTTTCTCCTGCTTCTCTGTTCTTCTCATATCAGACCAGGCCATGTCAGTCATCTTTCTCCTGCCTCTCTGTTCTTCTCATATCAGACCGGGCCATGTCAGTCATCTTTGTCCTGCCTCGCTGTTCTTCTCATATCAGACCAGGCCATGTCAGTCATCTTTCTCCTGTCTCTCTGTTCTTCTCATATCAGACCAGGCCATGTCAGTCATCTTTGACCTGTCTCTCTGTTCTTCTCATATCAGACCGGGCCATGTCAGTCATCTTTGTCCTGCTTCTCTGTTCTTCTCATATCAGACCGGGCCATGTCAGTCATCTTTCTCCTGCTTCTCTGTTCTTCTCATATCAGACCAGGCCATGTCAGTCATCTTTCTCCTGTCTCTCTGTTCTTCTCATATCAGACCAGGCCATGTCAGTCATCTTTGACCTGTCTCTCTGTTCTTCTCATATCAGACCGGGCCATGTCAGTCATCTTTCTCCTGCCTCTCTGTTCTTCTCATATCAGGCCGGGCCATGTCAGTCATCTTTCTCCTGCCTCTCTGTTCTTCTCCTATCAGACCGGGCCATGTCAGCCATCTTTCTCCTGCTTCTCTGTTCTTCTCATATCAGACCGGGCCATGTCAGTCATCTTTCTCCTGTTTCTCTGTTCTTCTCATATCAGACCGGGCCATGTCAGTCATCTTTGACCTGTCTCTCTGTTCTTCTCATATCAGACCAGGCCATGTCAGTCATCTTTGACCTGTCTCTCTGTTCTTCTCATATCAGACCGGGCCATGTCAGTCATCTTTCTCCTGCCTCTCTTTTCTTCTCATATCAGACCGGGCCATGTCAGTCATCTTTCTCCTGTTTCTCTGTTCTTCTCATATCAGACCGGGCCATGTCAGTCATCTTTGACCTGTCTCTCTGTACTTCTCCTATCAGACCGGGCCATGTCAGTCATCTTTGACCTGTCTCTCTGTTCTTCTCACATCAGACCGGGCCATGTCAGTCATCTTTCTCCTGCTTCTCTGTTCTTCTCATATCAGACCGGGTCATGTCAGTCATCTTTCTCCTGCCTCTCTGTTCTTCTCATATCAGACCGGGTCATGTCAGTCATCTTTCTCCTGCCTCTCTGTTCTTCCCACATCAGACCGGGCCATGTCAGTCATCTTTGTCCTGCCTCTCTGTTCTTCCCACATCAGACCAGGCCATGTCAGTCATCTTTCTCCTGCCTCTCTGTTCTTCTCACATCAGACCGGGCCATGTCAGTCATCTTTCTCCTGCTTCTCTGTTCTTCTCATATCAGACCGGGCCATGTCAGTCATCTTTGTCCTGCCTCTCTGTTCTTCTCATATCAGACCGGGCCATGTCAGTCATCTTTCTCCTGCTTCTCTGTTCTTCTCATATCAGACCGGGCCATGTCAGTCATCTTTCTCCTGCTTCTCTGTTCTTCTCATATCAGACCGGGCCATGTCAGTCATCTTTCTCCTGCTTCTCTGTTCTTCTCATATCAGACCAGGCCATGTCAGTCATCTTTCTCCTGTCTCTCTGTTCTTCTCATATCAGCCCAGGCCATGTCAGTCATCTTTCTCCTGCCTCTCTGTACTTCTCCTATCAGACCGGGCCATGTCAGCCATCTTTCTCCTGCTTCTCTGTTCTTCTCATATCAGACCGGGCCATGTCAGTCATCTTTCTCCTGTTTCTCTGTTCTTCTCATATCAGACCGGGCCATGTCAGTCATCTTTGACCTGTCTCTCTGTTCTTCTCATATCAGACCGGGCCATGTCAGTCATCTTTCTCCTACCTCTCTGTTCTTCTCATATCAGACAGGGCCATGTCAGTCATCTTTCTCCTGCCTCTCTGTTCTTCTCATATCAGACCGGGCCATGTCAGTCATCTTTGTCCTGCCTCTCTGTTCTTCTCATATCAGACCAGGCCATGTCAGTCATCTTTCTCCTGTCTCTCTGTTCTTCTCATATCAGACCGGGCCATGTCAGTCATCTTTCTCCTGCTTCTCTGTTCTTCTCATATCAGACCGGGCCATGTCAGTCATCTTTCTCCTGATTCTCTGTTCTTGCCACATCAGACCGGGCCATGTCAGTCATCTTTCTCCTGCTTCTCTGTTCTTCTCATATCAGACCAGGCCATGTCAGTCATCTTTCTCCTGTCTCTCTGTTCTTCTCATATCAGACCAGGCCATGTCAGTCATCTTTGACCTGTCTCTCTGTTCTTCTCATATCAGACCGGGCCATGTCAGTCATCTTTCTCCTGATTCTCTGTTCTTGCCACATCAGACCGGGCCATGTCAGTCATCTTTCTCCTGCTTCTCTGTTCTTCTCATATCAGACCAGGCCATGTCAGTCATCTTTCTCCTGTCTCTCTGTTCTTCTCATATCAGACCAGGCCATGTCAGTCATCTTTGACCTGTCTCTCTGTTCTTCTCATATCAGACCGGGCCATGTCAGTCATCTTTCTCCTGCTTCTCTGTTCTTCTCATATCAGACCGGGCCATGTCAGTCATCTTTCTCCTGCCTCTCTGTTCTTCTCCTATCAGACCGGGCCATGTCAGCCATCTTTCTCCTGCTTCTCTGTTCTTCTCATATCAGACCGGGCCATGACAGTCATCTTTCTCCTGTTTCTCTGTTCTTCTCATATCAGACCGGGCCATGTCAGTCATCTTTGACCTGTCTCTCTGTTCTTCTCATATCAGACCGGGCCATGTCAGTCATCTTTGACCTGTCTCTCTGTTCTTCTCATATCAGACCGGGCCATGTCAGTCATCTTTCTCCTGCCTCTCTGTTCTTCTCATATCAGACAGGGCCATGTCAGTCATCTTTCTCCTGCTTCTCTGTTCTTCTCATATCAGACCAGGCCATGTCAGTCATCTTTCTCCTGCCTCTCTGTTCTTCTCATATCAGACCGGGCCATGTCAGTCATCTTTGTCCTGCCTCGCTGTTCTTCTCATATCAGACCAGGCCATGTCAGTCATCTTTCTCCTGTCTCTCTGTTCTTCTCATATCAGACCAGGCCATGTCAGTCATCTTTGACCTGTCTCTCTGTTCTTCTCATATCAGACCGGGCCATGTCAGTCATCTTTCTCCTGCGTCTCTGTTCTTCTCATATCAGACCGGGCCATGTCAGTCATCTTTCTCCTGCTTCTCTGTTCTTCTCATATCAGACCAGGCCATGTCAGTCATCTTTGACCTGTCTCTCTGTTCTTCTCATATCAGACCGGGCCATGTCAGTCATCTTTCTCCTGCCTCTCTGTTCTTCTCATATCAGACCGGGCCATGTCAGTCATCTTTCTCCTGCCTCTCTGTTCTTCTCCTATCAGACCGGGCCATGTCAGCCATCTTTCTCCTGCTTCTCTGTTCTTCTCATATCAGACCGGGCCATGTCAGTCATCTTTCTCCTGTTTCTCTGTTCTTCTCATATCAGACCGGGCCATGTCAGTCATCTTTGACCTGTCTCTCTGTTCTTCTCATATCAGACCAGGCCATGTCAGTCATCTTTGACCTGTCTCTCTGTTCTTCTCATATCAGACCGGGCCATGTCAGTCATCTTTCTCCTGCCTCTCTGTTCTTCTCATATCAGACAGGGCCATGTCAGTCATCTTTCTCCTGCTTCTCTGTTCTTCTCATATCAGACCAGGCCATGTCAGTCATCTTTCTCCTGCCTCTCTGTTCTTCTCATATCAGACCGGGCCATGTCAGTCATCTTTGTCCTGCCTCGCTGTTCTTCTCATATCAGACCAGGCCATGTCAGTCATCTTTCTCCTGTCTCTCTGTTCTTCTCATATCAGACCAGGCCATGTCAGTCATCTTTGACCTGTCTCTCTGTTCTTCTCATATCAGACCGGGCCATGTCAGTCATCTTTCTCCTGCTTCTCTGTTCTTCTCATATCAGACCGGGCCATGTCAGTCATCTTTCTCCTGCTTCTCTGTTCTTCTCATATCAGACCAGGCCATGTCAGTCATCTTTCTCCTGTCTCTCTGTTCTTCTCATATCAGACCAGGCCATGTCAGTCATCTTTGACCTGTCTCTCTGTTCTTCTCATATCAGACCGGGCCATGTCAGTCATCTTTCTCCTGCCTCTCTGTTCTTCTCATATCAGACCGGGCCATGTCAGTCATCTTTCTCCTGCCTCTCTGTTCTTCTCCTATCAGACCGGGCCATGTCAGCCATCTTTCTCCTGCTTCTCTGTTCTTCTCATATCAGACCGGGCCATGTCAGTCATCTTTCTCCTGTTTCTCTGTTCTTCTCATATCAGACCGGGCCATGTCAGTCATCTTTGACCTGTCTCTCTGTTCTTCTCATATCAGACCAGGCCATGTCAGTCATCTTTGACCTGTCTCTCTGTTCTTCTCATATCAGACCGGGCCATGTCAGTCATCTTTCTCCTGCCTCTCTGTTCTTCTCATATCAGACCGGGCCATGTCAGTCATCTTTCTCCTGCCTCTCTGTTCTTCTCCTATCAGACCGGGCCATGTCAGCCATCTTTCTCCTGCCTCTCTGTTCTTCTCATATCAGACCGGGCCATGTCAGTCATCTTTCTCCTGCCTCTCTGTTCTTCTCATATCAGACCGGGCCATGTCAGTCATCTTTCTCCTGCCTCTCTGTTCTTCTCATATCAGACCAGGCCATGTCAGTCATCTTTCTCCTGCCTCTCTGTTCTTCTCCTATCAGACCGGTCCATGTCAGCCATCTTTCTCCTGCCTCTCTGTTCTTCTCATATCAGACCGGGCCATGTCAGTCATCTTTCTCCTGCCTCTCTGTTCTTCTCCTATCAGACCGGGCCATGTCAGTCATCTTTCTCCTGCCAATCTGTTCTTCTCATATCAGACCAGGCCATGTCAGTCATCTTTCTCCTGCCTCTCTGTTCTTCTCATATCAGACCAGGCCATGTCAGTCATCTTTCTCCTGCCTCTCTGTTCTTCTCATATCAGACCGGGCCATGTCAGTCATCTTTCTCCTGCCTCTCTGTTCTTCTCATATCAGACCAGGCCATGTCAGTCATCTTTCTCCTGCCTCTCTGTTCTTCTCATATCAGACCAGGCCATGTCAGTCATCTTTCTCCTGCCTCTCTGTTCTTCTCATATCAGACCAGGCCATGTCAGTCATCTTTCTCCTGCCTCTCTGTTCTTCTCACATCAGACCGGGCCATGTCAGTCATCTTTCTCCTGCCTCTCTGTTCTTCTCATATCAGACCAGGCCATGTCAGCCATCTTTCTCCTACCTCTCTGTTCTTCTCATATCAGACCAGGCCAAGTCAGCCATCTTTCTCCTGCCTCTCTGTTCTTCTCATATCAGACCGGGCCATGTCAGTCATCTTTCTCCTGCCTCTCTGTTCTTCTCACATCAGACCGGGCCATGTCAGTCATCTTTCTCCTGCCTCTCTGTTCTTCTCACATCAGACCGGGCCATGTCAGTCATCTTTCTCCTGCCTCTCTGTTCTTCTCCTATCAGACCAGGCCATGTCAGCCATCTTTGACCTGTCTCTCTGTTCTTCTCACATCAGACCGGGCCATGTCAGTCATCTTTCTCCTGCTTCTCTGTTCTTCTCACATCAGACCGGGCCATGTCAGTCATCTTTCTCCTGCCTCTCTGTTCTTCTCATATCAGACCAGGCCATGTCAGTCATCTTTCTCCTGCCTCTCTGTTCTTCTCATATCAGACCGGGCCATGTCAGTCATCTTTCTCCTGCCTCTCTGTTCTTCTCATATCAGACCGGGCCATGTCAGTCATCTTTCTCCTGCCTCTCTGTTCTTCTCATATCAGACCAGGCCATGTCAGTCATCTTTCTCCTGCCTCTCTGTTCTTCTCATATCAGACCGGGCCATGTCAGTCATCTTTCTCCTGCCTCTCTGTTCTTCTCATATCAGACCGGGCCATGTCAGCCATCTTTCTCCTGCTTCTCTGTTCTTCTCATATCAGACCAGGCCATGTCAGTCATCTTTCTCCTGCCTCTCTGTTCTTCTCATATCAGACCAGGCCATGTCAGTCATCTTTCTCCTGCTTCTCTGTTCTTCTCATATCAGACCAGGCCATGTCAGTCATCTTTCTCCTGCCTCTCTGTTCTTCTCATATCAGACCGGGCCATGTCAGTCATCTTTCTCCTGCCTCTCTGTTCTTCTCATATCAGACCAGGCCATGTCAGTCATCTTTCTCCTGCCTCTCTGTTCTTCTCATATCAGACCAGGCCATGTCAGCCATCTTTCTCCTGCCTCTCTGTTCTTCTCATATCAGACCGGGCCATGTCAGTCATCTTTCTCCTGCCTCTCTGTTCTTCTCATATCAGACCAGGCCATGTCAGTCTTTTCACATTTTCTTTATCATTTATTTTGTTCATGGCAGACGTGTGCAGTGAGCTCCAGAACACCCTCTGCTGATCTTCTCCTCTCCCCCTGTCATCCTTTGGCTTAGGAACAAAGGATGATCGATTTAACTTCTATGCTTAGAGTGTTATAGGGAATAGTGGTGATGCAGGAAGACAGAGTGTTTTAGTGAACAGTGGTGATGCAGGAAGACAGAGCGTTATAGTGAACAGTGGTGATGCAGGAAGACAGAGTGTTTTAGTGAACAGTGGTGATGCAGGAAGACAGAGTGTTTTAGTGAACAGTGGTGATGCAGGAAGACAGAGTGTTTTAGTGAACAGTGGTGATGCTGGAAGACAGAGTGTACACTCTTAGAAAAAAGAGTTCCAATAGGGTTCTTCTGCTGTCCCCATAGGAGCACCCTTTTTGTTTCCAGGTAGAACCCTTTTGGGTTCCAGGTAGAACCCTTTTGGGTTCCAGGTAGAACCCTTTTGGGTTCCAGGTATAACCCTTTTTGGTTTCATGTAGAACCCTCTGTGGAAAGGGTCATACATGGAACCCAAACAAGTTCTACCTGCAACCAAAAGGGCTCTTCAAAGGTTTATCCTACGGGGACACCCGAAGAACACTTTCTGTTTCTAGATAGCACCTTTTTTTCTAAGAGTGTCGTCCCAAACCACCACCACCACCACCATCACCACCACCACCACCATCACCACCACCACCACCACCATCACCACCACCACCACCATCACCACCACAATCATCACCACCACCACCACCATCACCACCACCACCACCATCACCACCACCATCACCATCACCACCACCATCACCACCACCATCACCACCACCACCATCACCATCACCACCACCACCATCACCACTACCATCACCACCACCATCATCACCACCACCATCATCACCATCACCACCACCATCATCACCATCACCACCACCACCACCATCACCACCACCACCACCATCATCACCACCACCACCATCACCACCACCACCACCACCATCACCACCACCACCATCACCACCACCACCAGCACTACTGATCCCCTTCAGATGATGAATGGAATAGAACGTTCACACAGTATTGCTTTGAAGCGTCTCCTCTCATCCTGATCCGTTATAGGGTAGACTAGGTTAGCATTGCTTAAACCATTCCCCCTCCAGAGATCTCATCCAGTTGTGTTTTAATGTTCTCTAATAAACCTCCTAGTTTAACATTGTGACAGGGGGAGAGTTATGTGAACATTGGCTCATTCTGCCTATGTTTCTCTCTCTCTCTCTCTTTCTCTCTCACACACACACACACACACACACACACACACACACACACACACACACACACACACACACACACACATTATGTCATACACCCCAACCCTCTTCTCTCTCTCTCCAATATGTCCAGAATTATGGGTATGAATCCAAAAGGTCATGATCTTTCAGAACCATAAAGACGTTCCCTGCTGCTGCTGCGGCTTATAGCCCTCCCACTAGTCATTCTGACAACACCATGCTCCAGGGTGAAGTGTCCCTGAGGTACAGATCTAGGATCAGCTTCCCCTTTTCCAATCCTAACTTCAACCATTACTGCGGAAAATGCTAAACTGACTCAAGTTCAGCATCTAAGGGCAGCACCCATAGGTTTCCTGTGAGCAAAGACATGGGTGCGTCCTATTAATATCTCATTCAAGTGGTTTGGTTTTGTCAAGGGATTTGTAAATAAAGGCACATGTTGCGCGCACAGATATATTTAGAAAGACAGACACAAGGGTTGAAGCTGATAGTTCCACAACAGGGGTTCCCACTTCCTCAGTTTGACACATGGCTGGGATCAGGAGTGTGAAGACAGTCTGGCATGGAGTGATGTTGTGTCAGATACAATACAACAGATCTTGTTTCAGCTCCCCTTGAACTATTTGTGGCGTCTCATTCGGAGAAGTGTTTCTGGGACATTGTCGCTGTCTCTGGTGGTTACTCAAAGCAACTTTGATGAGATGCACTTTGTGACAGCTTGTAACTGACAGTGAGATATCTTCATGCAAATCTCTCGGACGTCCTCCAAGAACATTTCTGTAACATAAAACCAAGTCTATGTGCCTCTGCATAATGATGAGCTACTAGAACACTGTATCAAATCAGATTATACAGTTGGATTTTTCTGCTGGAGGTAGGAGATTTATTTAGACACAGATCTATGATAAGATTATTCTTCCTAAATCCTAAACTTTGTTACTTTTTAGTGGGGGAAATTAGTAATTGAGCTCAGGTCAGTGTCTGAGGGTATGTCCCAATTACCCATCCTGCCTCCGGAAGTGTGCACTTGTTCATTTCTCTTCACTGATTTTAATGGAGATGGCAGGTAAAATATATATGGTGGAAACAAGACCATGCTGTCAATATATATGGTGGAAACAAGACCATGCTGTCAATATATATGGTGGAAACAAGACCATGCTGTCAATATATATGGTGGAAACAAGACCATGCTGTCAATATATATGGTGGAAACAAGACCATGCTGTCAATATATATGGTGGAAACAAGACCATGCTGTCAATATATATGGTGGAAACAAGACCATGCTGTCAATATATATGGTGGAAACAAGACCATGCTGTCAATATATATGGTGGAAACAAGACCATGCTCTCAATATATATGGTGGAAACAAGACCATGCTGTCAATATATATGGTGGAAACAAGACCATGCTGTCAATATATATGGTGGAAACAAGACCATGCTGTCAATATATATGGTGGAAACAAGACCATGCTGTCAATATATATGGTGGAAACAAGACCATGCTCTCAATATATATGGTGGAAACAAGACCATGCTGTCAATATATATGGTGGAAACAAGACCATGCTGTCAATATATATGGTGGAAACAAGACCATGCTGTCAATATATATGGTGGAAACAAGACCATGCTGTCAATATATATGGTGGAAACAAGACCATGCTGTCAATATATATGGTGGAAATAAGACCATGCTGTCAATATATATGGTGGAAATAAGACCATGCTGTCAATATATATGGTGGAAATAAGACCATGCTGTCAATATATATGGTGGAAACAAGACCATGCTGTCAATATATATGGTGGAAACAAGACCATGCTGTCAATATATATGGTGGAAACAAGACCATGCTGTCAATATATATGGTGGAAACAAGACCATGCTGTCAATATATATGGTGGAAACAAGACCATGCTGTCAATATATATGGTGGAAACAAGACCATGCTCTCAATATATATGGTGGAAACAAGACCATGCTCTCAATATATATGGTGGAAACAAGACCATGCTGTCAATATATATGGTGGAAACAAGACCATGCTGTCAATATATATGGTGGAAACAAGACCATGCTGTCAATATATATGGTGGAAACAAGACCATGCTGTCAATATATATGGTGGAAACAAGACCATGCTGTCAATATATATGGTGGAAACAAGACCATGCTGTCAATATATATGGTGGAAACAAGACCGTGCTGTCAATATATATGGTGGAAACAAGACCGTGCTGTCAATATATATGGTGGAAACAAGACCGTGCTGTCAATATATATGGTGGAAATAAGACCATGCTGTCAATATATATGGTGGAAATAAGACCATGCTGTCAATATATATGGTGGAAACAAGACCATGCTGTCAATATATATGGTGGAAATAAGACCATGCTGTCATTATATATGGTGGAAATAAGACCATGCTGTCAATATATATGGTGGAAATAAGACCATGCTGTCAATATATGTGGTGGAAACAAGACCATGCTGTCAATATATGTGGTGGAAATAAGACCATGCTGTCAATATATATGGTGGAAATAAGACCATGCTGTCAATATATATGGTGGAAATAAGACCATGCTGTCAATATATATGGTGGAAATAAGACCATGCTGTCAATATATATGGTGGAAACAAGACCATGCTGTCAATATATGTGGTGGAAATAAGACCATGCTGTCAATATATATGGTGGAAATAAGACCATGCTGTCAATATATATGGTGGAAATAAGACCATGCTGTCAATATATATGGTGGAAATAAGACCATGCTGTCAATATATATGGTGGAAACAAGACCATGCTGTCAATATATGTGGTGGAAATAAGACCATGCTGTCAATATATATGGTGGAAATAAGACCATGCTGTCAATATATATGGTGGAAATAAGACCATGCTGTCAATATATATGGTGGAAATAAGACCATGCTGTCAATATATATGGTGGAAACAAGACCATGCTGTCAATATATATGGTGGAAACAAGACCATGCTGTCAAATGGTGTATTGTAGGCGAAGTCAGGTGCAGGAGAGCAGAGTCTAATGAACGGGCGCACTTTTATTATTGTTCCAAAAACGAGAGCACTACATAAATCAAACTCGCTCAAAAAACAAAACATAAAAGTAAAGCGCCTAAACTAACACCACATAACATGAAACAATTACACACAAAACATGATGGGAACCAGAGGGTTAAATACAAGTAGATTGATTGGGGAAATGAAAAGCAGGTGTGTATGGAAACAAGACAAGACAAATGGAGATATGAAAAGCAGGTGTGTATGGAAACAAGACAAGACAAATGGAGATATGAAAAGCAGGTGTGTATAGAAACAAGACAAGACAAATGGATATATGAAAAGCAGGTGTGTATGGAAACAAGACCAGACAAATGGATATATGAAAACCAGGTGTGTATGGAAACAAGACAAGACAAATGGAGATATGAAAAATGGAGCGGCGATGGCTAGAGAGCCGGTGATGTAGATCGCCGAACGAACAAGGAGAGGAGTCCACTTCGGCGGAAGTCGTAACACATGCCTCCACCAATCCAATGCTTCTAGATGTGTGGGAATTAGTTAACAAGTGCACACTTGAAGAGAAAGAACATAAACTCAGCAAAAATAGAAACGTCCTCTCACTGACAACTGTGTTTATTTTCAGAAAACTTAACATGTGTAAATATTTGTATAGACATAACAAGATTCAACAACTGAGACATAAACTGAACAAGTTCCACAGACATGTGACTAACAGAAATTGAATATTGTGTCCCTGAACAAATGAGGGGTCAAAATCAAAAGTAACAGTCAGTATCTGGTGTGGCCACCTGCTACATTAAGTACTGCAGTGCATCTCCTCCTCATGGACTGCACCAGATTTGCCAGTTCTTGCTGTGAGATGTTACCCCACACTTCCACCAAGCCACCTGCATGTTCCCGGACATTTCTGGGGGGAATGGCCCTAGCCCTCCCCCTCCGATCCAACAGGTCCCAGACATGCTCAATGGGATTGAGATCCGGGCTCTTCGCACTGGCCATGGCAGAACACTGACATTACTGTCTTGCAGGAAATTATGCACAGAACGAGCAGTATGTTCTGGTGGCATCATGCTGTAGGGCCATGTCAGGATGAGCCTGCAGGAAGGATACCACATGAAGGAGGAGGATGCCTTCCCTGTAACTCACAGTGTTGAGATTGCCTGCAATGACAACAAGCTCAGTCCGATGATGCTGTGACACAACGCCCCAGACCATGACGGACCATCCACCTCCAAATCGATCCCGCTCCAAAGTACAGGCCTTGGTGTAACGCTCATTCCTAAGACGATAAACGCGAAAACGAGCATCACCCCTGGTGAGACAAAACCGCAACTCATCAGTGAAGAGCACTTTTTGCCAGTCCAGTCTGGTCCAGCGACGGTGGGTTTGTGCCCATAGGCAACGATGTTCGGATGTGCCGATCCTGTGCAGGTGTTGTTACACGTGGTCTGCCACTGCGTCTCACAGTACAGACATTGCAATTTATTGCCCTGGCCACATCTGCAGTCCTCATGCCTCCTTGCAGCATGCCTAAGGCACGTTCACGCAGATAAGCAGGGACCATGGGCATCTTTATTTTGGTATTTTTCAAAGTCAGTAGAAAGGCCTCTTTAGTGTCCTAAGTTTTCATGACTGTGACCTTAATTGCCTACAGTCTGTAAGCTGTTAGTGTCTTAATGACCGTTCCACAGGTGCACGTTCATTAATTGTTTATGGTTCATTGAACAAGAATGGGAAACAGTGTATAAACCCTTTACAATGAAGATCTGTGAAGTTATTTGGATTTTTACCAATTATCTTTGAAAGACAGGGTCCTGAAAAAGGGACGATTCTTTATTTGCTGAGTTTATTATTGAGACATCATCCTTCAATTTTCTCCCCCTTTAGTTGACCTTTAGTGTCAAGTGACTCATGCAAGCCCCTCTCTCACTTCCTGGTTATTGCCATGGTTACCACCTCATATTGAGTCCCAGCACATTCTCTCTGGGAGGCCTCTGATGCAGCCCTACTAAATTATTTACAACTATCCATATACAGTGCCTTCAGAAAGTATTCATACCCCTTGACTTATTCCACATTTTGTTGTGTTACAGCATGAATTCTAAATGTATTAAATACATTTTTTCTCACCCATCTACACACAATATCACATAATGACATGTGAAAACATGTTTTTTTAAATTTATGGAGAAGAAAAAAGTATTTACACCACTGAGTCAGTACATGTTAGAATCAACTTTGGCAGCGATTACAGCTGTGAGCCTTTCTGGGTAAGTCTCTAAGAGCTTTCCACACCTGGATTGTACAATATTTGCACATTATTCTTTTTTAATTCTTCAAGCTCAGGTAGTCTAGTGGTTAGAACGTTGGGCCGGTAACCAGCAGGTAGCCTAGTGGTTAGAGCGTTGGGCCGGTAACCAGCAGGTAGCCTAGTGGTTAGAGCGTTGGGCCGGTAACCGAAAGGTTGCTAGAATGAATCCCCAGGCTGACTAGGTAAAAGTCTGCCTTTTTGCTCCTGAACAAGGCAGTAACCCACTGTTCCTAGGCCGTCATTGTAAATAAGAATTTGTTCTTAACTGACTTGCCTAGCTAAATAATGGTTAAATAAAATAAAGTTGGTTGTTGATCATTGCTAGACAGCCATTTTCAAGTTTTGCCATAGATTTTCAAGCCAGTTTAAGTCAAAACTGTAACTAGGCCATGCAGGAACATTCAATGTTATCTTGGTAAGCAACTCTAGTGTACATTTGGCCTGTTTTAGGTTATTGTCCTGCTGAAAGGTGAATTCATCTCCCAGTGACTGTTGGAAAGCAGACTGAAGCAGGTTTTCCTCTAGGATTTTGCATGGGCTTAGCTCTATTCCATTATTTTGATTCTAAAAAACTCCCTTGTTTTTGCCGATGACAAGCATACCCATAACATGATGCACCCACAACCATGTTTGAAAATATGAAGAGTGGTACTCAGTGATGTGTGGATTTGCCCCAAACATAACACTTTGTATTTAGGACATGAAGTTAATTTCTTTGCAATTTTACTTTAGTGCCTTATTGCAAACAGGAATATGTTTACTATGTACAGGCTTCATTCTTTTCATTCTATCATTTAGGTTAGTATTGTGGAGTAACTACATGTACATCATTTAGCAGATGTTCTTATCCAGAACAACTTACAGGAGCAATTTTACTTTAGTGCCTTATTGCAAACAGGAATATGTTTATTATGTACAGGCTTCATTCTTTTCATTCTATCATTTAGGGTTAATTGACTTGCTCAAGGGCACCTCGGCAGATTTTTCACCTAGTCTGCTCGTGGATTTGAACCAGCAACCCTCCAGTTATTGACCAAACTCTCTTTTTTTGTTGTACTTTTTACCCCCTTTTTTCTACCAATTGGTAGTTATTGTCTTGTCCCCTCGCTACAACTCCTGTACGGACTCGGTAGAGGCAAAGGTTGAGAACCATGCATCCTACGAAACACTACCCTGCCAAGCTGCACTGCTTCTTGACACACTGCTCGCTTAACCCGGAAGCCAGCTGCACCAATGTGTCAGAGGAAACATCGTACAACTAGCGACCGAAGTCAGCATGCATACACCCTGACCGCCACAAGGAGTTGCTAGAGCGCAATGGGACAAGGACATCCCGGATGGCAAAACCCTCCCTTAACCCAGCTGGGCCAATTGTGAGCCGCCTCATTGGTCTCCCGGTCGCGGCCGGCTGCGACACAGCCTGGGATTGAACCTGGGTCTGTAGTGATGCCTATAGCACTGCGATGCAGTGCCTTAGACTGCTGCGCCACTCGGGAGGCAGGTCCAACGCTCTTAACCACTAGGCTATCTGCTGCCCTACACTGTTGTTGATCCATCCTCACTTTTCTATCACAGCCATTAAACTCTGTAACTGTTTCTAAAGTCATCATTGGCCTCATGGTGAAATCCCTGAGCGGTTTCCTTCCTCTCCGGCAACTGAGTTAGGAAGGATGCCTGTATCTTTGTAGTGGCTGGGTGTATTAAAACACCAGCCAAAGTTTATTTAATAACTTCACCATGCTCAAATTGATATTCAATGTCCTTTTATGTTTTTACTGAATTACCAATATGTGCTCTTCTTTGCGAGGCATTAGAAAACCTTCCTGGTCTTTGTGGATGAATCTGCACTCGAAATTCACTGCTCGACTGAGGGACCTTGCAGATAATTGAATGTGTGGGGTACAGAGATGTTAAACATTATTATTATTGCACACAGAATCAGTCTATGCAACTTATTATGGGACTTGTTAAGCAAATCTTTACTTCTGAACTTACTTAGGCTTGTCACAACAAAGGGGTTGAGTACTTTATTGACTCAATACATTTTTTGTAAACATTTCCACTTTGACGTTATGGGGTATTGTGTGTCGGCCAGTGACACAACATCTAAATGTAATCCATTTTAAATTCATGCAGTTACACAACAAAATGTATTTTACTTTATAAAATGCTTCAGAAGCTTGTAATTTCCACTTTGAAATTTCAACCCCTAAAGAAATGTACATTAATTATAATCAACATAATAACTCACATTTCCTTTTGATTTCCTGCTGTAGAAAACTGTCTCAAATTAAGATCCTACACATGTACTCTTCCTGGGGTCTTCGGGGGTCTTCTTGTGGTCCACACTCTTCCTGGGGTCTTTCTGGAGGCCATCTTCTAATACCTTCATGAACCTTGTAGGGAGTCTATCTCTCTTCAGTTGTTTAAAGCTGGACGTAAAAATTATTTCCCCATACAATAATGCCTCCCCCACGCACACAATTACCTAC
Organism: Oncorhynchus clarkii lewisi; assembly: GCF_045791955.1. Lineage (NCBI taxonomy): Eukaryota > Metazoa > Chordata > Actinopteri > Salmoniformes > Salmonidae > Oncorhynchus > Oncorhynchus clarkii. The sequence continues at coordinate 34,640,481 of NC_092172.1, read as the reverse complement.
TGTACTGCATGCACCAAGTATTCTGACATGAGATTATCAGGCTGTTATTCCCAGCAAAAGGAAAGGAGGGATTTGTGTGTGTGTGTATTAATTCCCCCCCCTTGTCCTCCATTTCTTCCATTCACGTTAATCGGTGTTGTGCTCATGCTGTGTGACTTTATTGGGTCAGTGTTCACCTCTAATTGAAATAAATGCATCCAATTTATCTACGTTCTCTGTCCACTGATTTACGAGGCCCGCAGACCAGAGAAGAGGAATGTGGGAAAGTGTGTGTGAGTGTGTTTCACGTTTTATTAGTCGTATGTACAGGATACACATGGTATACATCGTTCAACTGAATGCTTACTTGCTGGTTCCTTCTCCACAATGCAACAACAATAAGAAACAATAAAATATAAGAATGCTAAGTAAAAGTAAAAGTAAATGGCACAGTAGAATATAATAAACATTTTAACATCAGTATAATACAGGAAGGCACAATTTACAGTCCAATATTTACAAGTGTATTTGGGAAGGGGGCATGGGGGGGCAGTGTATAAACAGGAATATAATAAGAGTCTGGGAGCAGCAGTTCTGATGTGTGTAGCATGTGTGTGTGTGTGTGTGTGTGTGTGCGTGCGTGTGTGTGTGTGTGTGTGTGTGTGTGACTGCACACGTGTGTCTGTGACACATTGTTCCGTGCATGTGTTTGAGGATGAATGAACAGACCAGAGATTGGACGGTTGTTAAAACCCAGATTGAAAATGCCTTCACAAGCCATACAGCCATTCCATCACCATTAGGGCTCTATGGACTCTGGTCAAAGGTAGTGCTCTATATAGGGAATTAGGGGACCATTTGGTACTCAGCCATTAGCTCTCCTCCATACTGCCATGGCCCTCCGTACTGCCATTAGTTCTCCTCCATACTGTCATTGCCCTCCGTACTGCCATAGTTCTCCTCCATACTGTCATTGCCCTCCGTACTGCCATAGTTCTCCTCCATACTGTCATTGCCCTCCATACTGCCAGTAGCTCTCCTCCATACTGCCATAGTTCTCATCCATACTGTCATTGCCCTCCGTACTGCCATAGTTCTCCATACTGTCATTGCCCTCCATACTGCCATGGCTCTCCTCCATTCTGTCATTGCTCTCCATACTGCCATTAGCTCTCCTCCATAATGTCATTGCTCTCCATACTGCCATAGCTCTCCTCCATACTGTCATTGCCCTCCATACTGCCATAGCTCTCCTACATACTGTCATTGCCCTCCGTACTGCCATTAGCTCTCCTCCATACTGTCATTGCTCTCCATACTGCCATTAGCTCTCCTCCATATGCCCTCCATACTGCCATAGCTCTCCTCCATACTGTCATTGCCCTCCATACTGCCATAGCTCTCCTCTATACTGTCATTAGCTCTCCTCCATACTGTCATTGCCCTCCATACTGCCATAGCTCTCCTCCATACTGTCATTGCCCTCCGTACTGCCATAGCTCTCCTCCATACTGCCATTAGCTCTCCTCCATACTGTCATTGCTCTCCATACTGCCATAGCGCTCCTCCATACTGTTATTGCCCTCCGTACTGCCATAGCTCTCCTCCATACTGCCATTAGCTCTCCTCCATACTGTCATTGCTCTCCATACTGCCATAGCGCTCCTCCATGCTGTCATTGCCCTCCGTACTGCCATAGCTCTCCTCCATACTGCCATAGCTCTCCTCCATACTGTCATTGCCCTCCGTACTGCCATAGCTCTCCTCCATACTGTCATTGCCCTCCGTACTGCCATAGCTCTCCTCCATACTGCCATAGCTCTCCTCCATACTGTCATTGCCCTCCGTACTGCCCTTATTATATTTGTATTTTATATTTCACTAGGCAAGTCAGTTAAGAACCAATTCTTATTTACAGTTGAAGTTTGAAATGTACATACACCTTAGCCAAATACATTTAAACTCAGTTTTTCACAATTCCTGACATTTAATCCTAATAAAATTCCCTGTTTTAGGTCAGTTAGGATTACCAATTTATTTTAAGAATGTGAAATGTCAGAATATTAGTAGAGAGAATGATTTATTTCAGATTTTAATTATTTCATCACATTCCCAGTGGGTCAGAAGTTTACATACACTCAACAGTATTTGGTAGCATTGCCTTTAAATTGTTTAACTTGGGTCAAATGTTTTGGGTAGCCTTCCACCAGCTTCCCACAATAAGTTGGGTGAATTTTGGCCCATTCCTCCTGGCAGAGCTGGTGTAACTGAGTCAGGTTTGTAGGCCTCCTTGCTCGCACAAGATTTTTCAGTTCTGACAACAAATTTTCTATGGGATTGAGGTCAGGGCTTTGTGATGGCCACTCCAATATCTTGACTTTGTTGTCCTTAAGCCATTTTGCCAAAACTTTGGATGTATGCTTGGGTCATTGTCCATTTGAAGGCCCATTTGCGACCAAGCTTTAACTTCCTGACTGATGTCTTGAGATGTTGCTTCAATATATCCACATAATTCCCCTCCCCATGATGCCATCTATTTTGTGAAGTGCACCAGTCCCTCCTGTAGCAAAGCACCCCCACAACATGATGCTGCCACCCCTATGCTTCACAGTTGGGATGGTGTTCTTCGGCTTGCAAGCCTCCCCCTTTTTCCTCCAAACACAACAATGGTCATTATGGCCAAACAGTTTCTGTTTGGCCACATTTCTCAAAAAAGTACAATCTTTGTCCCCATGTACAGTTGCAAACCATAGCCTGGCTTCTTTATGGCGGTTTTGGAGCAGTGGCTTCTTCCTTGCTCAGCGGCCTTTCAGGTTATGTCAATATAGGACTCGTTTTACTGTGGATATAGATACTTTTGTACCTGTTTCCTCCAGCATCTTCACAAGGTCCTTTGCTGTTGTTCTGGGACTGATTTGCACTTTTCGCACCAAAGTACATTCATCTCTAGGAGACAGAACGCGTCTCCTACCTGTGCCATACGACGGCTGCGTGTCCCATGGTGTTTATACTTGCGTACTATTGTTTGTACAGATGAAAGTGGTACCTTCAGACGTTTGGAAATTGCTCCCAAGGATGAACCAGATTTGTGGAGGTCTACAATTTTTTTTCTGAGGTCTTGGCTGATTTCTTTTGATTTTCCCATGATGTCAGGCAAAGAGGCACTGAGTTTGAAGGTAGGCCTTGAAATACATCCACAGGTACACCTCCAATTGACTGAAATTATGTCAATTAGCCTATCAGAAGCTTCTAAAGCCATGCCATCGTTTTCTGGAATTTTCCAAGCTGTTTAAAGGCACAGTCAACTTAGTGATTGTAAACTTTTGACCCACTGAAATTTTGATACAGTGAATTATAAGTTAAATAATCTGTCTGTAAACAATTGTTGGAAAAATTACTTGTGTCATGCACAAAGTAGATGTCCTAACCAACTTGCTAAAACTATAATTTGTTAACAAGAAATTTGTGGAGTGGTTGAAAAACAAGTTTTAATGACTCCTACTTCAACTGTACAATGATAGCCTTCCCCAGCCAAACCCGGACGACACTGGGTCAATTGTGCACCGCCCTATGGGACTCCCAATCATGGCCAGATGTGATACAGCCTTGATTCAAACCAGGGACTGTAGTGACGCCTCTTGCACTGAGATGATTCAGTGCATTAGACCGCTGCACCACTCGGGAGCCCATTGGCTCTCCTTCGTACTGCCATTGCCTTCAGCACTGCCATTAGCTCTCCTTCGTACTGCCATTAGCTCTCCTTCGTACTGCCATTGCCCTCAGTACTGTCATTAGCTCTCCTTCGTACTGCCATTGCTCTCCGTACTGCCATTAGCTCTCCTTCGTACTACCATTAGCTCTCCTTCGTGCTGCCATTAGCTCTCCTTCGTACTGCCATTGCCCTCAGTACTGTCATTAGCTCTCCTTCGTACTGCCATTAGCTCTCCTTCGTACTGCCATTGCCCTCAGTACTGCCATTGCTCTCCTCCGTACTGCCATTGCTCTCCTTCGTACTGCCATTGCTCTCCTTCGTACTGCCATTGCTCTCCTTCGTACTGCCATTGCTCTCCTTCGTACTGCCATTGCTCTCCTTCGTACTGCCATTGCTCTCCGTACTGCCATTAACTATCTTCCTTACTGTCATTGCCTTCCTTACTGCCATTACCCTCCGTACTGCCATTGCTCTCTGTTGCCACTGCTTCCCTGTCTCCTTCGCATCGATTCCACATTGGTTCAACACACTGTACCCTTCCCTTCATCACCCCTGTCAATACGGCTGTGTTTCAGTTCTCTGAAGAAGCTATATGAATGACTCATGATATGATTATGTAACCTGAACAAGCTATATGAGTCATGATAATACGAAGAATTAAACAGATTTCTATTTCAAGGTCAACTTGACCAGAGAAAGTGATCAGGCAGGACACGAAGAAATATATGAGACAAGATGTGAGACAAGCCCCTGATTATTGAGCTGATGGCAGGTTATATTGAAGCCGACTGTGGTTCTGTGCCCCCATTTAAACAGAAACCCGACCAACATTCAGCTTTATCTGTGCTGAGTGCGGTCAGGCGTATACTGTAAGAAAATTACATTGTGACATTTATATTCAACCATATCACAATCCCATCACTGCCATTCTCCTGTTCTGTCACTCGAGACATACAGTAGAGAACGTGTTCGCGAAATCTACCTTGTTAGAAATATTAAATAATTATACAGTGCCTTGCGAAAGTATTCGGCCCCCTTGAACTTTGCGACCTTTTGCCACATTTCAGGCTTCAAACATAAAGATATAAAACTGTATTTTTTTGTGAAGAATCAACAACAAGTGGGACACAATCATGAAGTGGAACGACATTTATTGGATATTTCAAACTTTTTTAACAAATCAAAAACTGAAAAATTGGGCGTGCAAAATTATTCAGCCCCCTTAAGTTAATACTTTGTAGCGCCACCTTTTGCTGCGATTACAGCTGTAAGTCACTTGGGGTATGTCTCTATCAGTTTTGTACATCGAGAGACTGAAATTTTGTCCCATTCCTCCTTGCAAAACAGCTCGAGCTCAGTGATGTTGGATGGAGAGCATTTGTGAACAGCAGTTTTCAGTTCTTTCCACAGATTCTCGATTGGATTCAGGTCTGGACTTTGACTTGGCCATTCTAACACCTGGATATGTTTATTTTTGAACCATTCCATTGTAGATTTTGCTTTATGTTTTGGATCATTGTCTTGTTGGAAGACAAATATCCGTCCCAGTCTCAGGTCTTTTGCAGACTCCATCAGGTTTTCTTCCAGAATGGTCCTGTATTTGGCTCCATCCATCTTCCCATCAATTTTAACCATCTTCCCTGTCCCTGCTGAAGAAAAGCAGGCCCAAACCATGATGCTGCCACCACCATGTTTGACAGTGGGGATGGTGTGTTCAGGATGATGAGCTGTGTTGCTTTTACGCCAAACATAACGTCTTGCATTGTTGCCAAAAAGTTCAATTTTGGTTTCATCTGACCAGAGCACCTTCTTCCACATGTTTGGTGTGTCTCCCAGGTGGCTTGTGGCAAACTTTAAACAACACTTTTTATGGATATCTTTAAGAAATGGCTTTCTTCTTGCCACTCTTCCATAAAGGCCAGATTTGTGCAATATACGACTGATTGTTGTCCTATGGACAGAGTCTCCCACCTCAGCTGTAGATCTCTGCAGTTCATCCAGAGTGATCATGGGCCTCTTGGCTGCATCTCTGGTCAGTCTTCTCCTTGTATGAGCTGAAAGTTTAGAGGGACGGCCAGGTCTTGGTAGATTTGCAGTGGTCTGATACTCCTTCCATTTCAATATTATCGCTTGCACAGTGCTCCTTGGGATGTTTAAAGCTTGGGAAATCTTTTTGTATCCAAATCCGGCTTTAAACTTCTTCGTAGCAGTATCTCGGACCTGCCTGGTGTGTTCCTTGTTCTTCATGATGCTCTCTGCGCTTTTAACGGACCTCTGAGACTATCACAGTGCAGGTGCATTTATACGGAGACTTGATTACACACAGGTGGATTGTATTTATCATCATTAGTCCTTTAGGTCAACATTGGATCATTCAGAGATCCTCACTGAACTTCTGGAGAGAGTTTGCTGCACTGAAAGTAAAGGGGCTGAATAATTTTGCACGCCCAATTTTTCAGTTTTTGATTTGTTAAAAAAGTTTGAAATATCCAATAAATGTCGTTCCACTTCATGATTGTGTCCCACTTGTTGTTGATTCTTCACAAAAAAATACAGTTTTATATCTTTATGTTTGAAGCCTGAAATGTGGCAAAAGGTCGCAAAGTTCAAGGGGGCCGAATACTTTCGCAAGGCACTGTATTTCTTTGTTTGAACTATTTTTGCTTTATCTAGTGAGTCATTGAAAACACTTGTTTCCGATAATGTCCTGGGTTTCCCTAAACCTGTGTATCGAACATGGATGTTTACTGGATGACCCAGGCCAAAACCTGGGTCATCTCTAAACCTGTGTATCGAACATGGATGTTTACTGGATGACCCAGGACAAAACCTGGGTCATCCCTAAACCTGTGTATCTAACATGGATGTTTACTGGATGACCCAGGACAAAACCTGGGTCATCCCTAAACCTGTGTATCTAACATGGATGTTTACTGGATGACCCAGGACAAAACCTGGGTCATCCCTAAACCTGTGTATCTAACATGGATGTTTACTGGATGACCCAGGACAAAACCTGGGTCATCTCTAAACCTGTGTATCTAACATGGATGTTTACTGGATGACCCAGGACAAAACCTGGGTCATCCCTAAACCTGTGTATCTAACATGGATGTTTACTGGATGACCCAGGACAAAACCTGGGTCATCCCTAAACTTGTGTATCTAACATGGATGTTTACTGGATGACCCAGGACAAAACCTGGGTCATCCCTAAACCTGTGTATCTAACATGGATGTTTACTGGATGACCCAGGACAAAACCTGGGTCATCTCTAAACCTGTGTATCTAACATGGATGTTTACTGGATGACCCAGGCCAAAACCTGGGTCATCTCTAAACCTGTGTATCTAACATGGATGTTTACTGGATGACCCAGGACAAAACCTGGGTCATCTCTAAACCTGTGTATCTAACATGGATGTTTACTGGATGACCCAGGACAAAACCTGGGTCATCTCTAAACCTGTGTATCGAACATGGATGTTTACTGGATGACCCAGGCCAAAACCTGGGTCATCCCTAAACCTGTGTATCTTTATGGATGTGTACTGGATGACCCAGGACAAAACCTGGGTCATCTCTAAACCTGTGTATCTAACATGGATGTTTACTGGATGACCCAGGACAAAACCTGGGTCATCCCTAAACCTGTGTATCTAACATGGATGTGTAGTGGATGACCCAGGACAAAACCTGGGTCATCCCTAAACCTGTGTATCTAACATGGATGTGTAGTGGATGACCCAGGACAAAGCCATGGAACTCGTACAACAGCTAAGTGCTTTGTTTCACAAATGCCTTTCCTTCATGTACAAAGTATAGATTTTTTAATTGTTTCTCTTTGTGCAGCTGGGATGTTCGTGGAGAGAAGTGGAGAGAAGTAACGCTCCACGTAAGCTCTGAGGCTTTCCTAAATCTCTGCACATGTCAGTCAAGAGGTGAACAGTTCAACAAATGAGGGACAATGCACTATGGCACAGTATTTCTTGTGTTTGTGGAATTGCACCAAACGTTCCTTGAGTCATGTGAGGATTGGAATCTGTTTTCAGCCAAAGTGTAACTTCGTCTCTCTCTCCCCATGTCTGTGTTTCTGGTATTGGACATGTGACTGATAGCGCTGTCAGCCGGCCCTGCAATTGGCTCTCCTCCCGTCACCGACTTTATAGACTGCCCTGTCTGGGAGAATGTATTCAGCCATGCATTAAATAGAGCAAGCCGCAAACAGCTGCTGACAACAGCAGAACAAAACAAATAGAACTGGGAATGTTGTTGCTTTCATATTTTCTGGTCACAATATGTTCGGAGTAGGATGGAATTAGATTTTCAATTCTTGAATTGGAGCGTTTGGGAGCGAATCACAATGTTAGATTTTTGTCTGGTTTTATGAGAAAAAAGAGCTCTTGTTAATTTTGAGCTCAAATCAATACAAATGTTAGCCCCTTGGCTAGCATGAGAAGAGTCTTGTTTAAGGTCCGACTGCTGTACCCATAGAACCCTTCTCCAAGCAGTGAACGCCGTCTTCTACGTGAACGCCTGTTTCTAGCTACTTTGGCTTATCAGGCACAAATTTGTCCAAAGGCAGTGGACTCTCTCAACATAATAACTTTAACTTCAACGGCCTCCCAAGTGGCACAGCATTCTAAGGCACTGCATTGCAGTGATAGCTGTGTCACTACAGATCCTGGCTCGATCCCAGGCTGTGTTGCAGCTGGTCGCGACTGGGATACCCATGAGGTGGCGCACAATTAGCCCATCGTCATCCGGGTTAGGGGAGGGTTTGGCCAGCCGGGTTGTCCTTGTCCCATGGTGTATGTTGTCTGTATGCAGGGTAGAGCTGGTGTATGTTGGGTAGAGCTGGTGTATGCTGGGTAGAGCTGGTGTATGCTGCTTGTATGCAGGGTAGAGCTTGTGTATGTTGGGTAGAGCTGGTGTGTGCTGCCTGTATGCAAGGCAGAGCTGGTGTATGCTGGGTTGAGCTGGTGTATGTTGCTTAAATGCAGGCTAGAGCTGGTGTATGCTGGGTAGAGCTGGTGTATGTTGGGTAGAGCTGGTGTATGCTGCTTGTATGCAGGGTAGAGCTTGTGTATGCTGCCTTTGTGCAGGGTAGAGCTGATGTATGCTGGGTTGAGTTGGTGTATGCCGTGTAGAGCTGGTGTATGTTGCTTATATGCAGGCTAGAGCTGGTGTATGCTGGGTAGAGCTGGTGTATGCTGCCTGTATGCAGGGCAGAGCTGGTGTATGTTGCTTATATGCAGGCTAGAGCTGGTGTATGCTGGGTAGAGCTGGTGTATGCTGGGTTGAGCAGGTGTATGTTGCTTATATGCAGGCTAGAGCTGGTGTATGCTGGGTAGAGCTGCTGTATGCTGCTTGTATGCAGGGTAGAGCTGGTGTATGCTGGGTAGAGCTGGCGTTTGCTGCCTGTATGCAGGGTAGAGCTGGTGTATGCTGTGTAGAGCTGGTGTATGTTGTCTGTATGCAGGGTAGATCTTGTGTATGCTGCCTGTATGCAGGATAGAGCTGGTGTATGCTGTGTAGAGCTGGTGTATGTTGTCTGTATGCAGGGTAGAGCTGGTGTATGCTGGGTAGAACTGGTGTATGCTGCCTGCATGCAAGGCAGAGCTGGTGTATGCTGGGTAGAGCTGATGTGTGCTGCCTGTATGCTGGTGTGTGCTGCCTGTATGCAGGGCAGAGCTGGCGTATGCTGGGTAGAGCTGGTGTGTGCTGCCTGTATGCAGGGCAGAGCTGGCGTATGCTGGGTAGAGCTGGTGTATGCTGCCTGTATGCAGGGTAGAGCTGGTGTATGCTGGGTAGAGTTGGCGTATGCTGCCTGTATGCAGGGTAGAGTTGGTGTATGCTGTGTAGAGCTGGTGGATGTTGTCTGTATGCAGGGTAGAGCTGGTGTATGCTGCCTGCATGCAGGGCAGAGCTGGTGTATGCTGGGTAGAGCTGATGTGTGTTGCCTGTATGCTGGTGTGTGCTGCCTGTATGCAGGGCAGAGCTGGTGTATGCTGGGTAGAGCTGGTGTATGCTGCCTGTATACAGGGTAGAGCTGGTGTATGGAAGGGTAGAGCTGGTGTATGCTGGGTAGAGCTGACGTATGCTGCCTGTATGCAGGGTAGAGCTGGTGTATGCTGGGTAGAGCTGGTGTATGCTGGGTAGAGCTGACATATGCTGCCTGTATGCAGGGTAGAGCTGGTGTATTCTGGTGTATGCTGCTTGTATGCAGGGTAGAGCTGGTGTAAGCAGGGTAGAGCTGGTGTATGCTGCCTCTGTCTGGTTAACTTTCTGATAGATGTTACACATTCGGGAACCCTCCAAACGCCACGTTACATTAGGATAGTCTCAGTAGGACACAGTAACGCCACGTTACATTAGGATCGTCTCAGTGGGACACAGTAATGCCACGTTACATTAGGATAGTCTCAGTAGGACACAGTAATGCCACGTTACATTAGGATAGTCTCAGTGGGACACAGTAACGCCACGTTACATTAGGATCGTCTCAGTGGGACACAGTAACTCTGCGTTACATTAGGATAGTCTCAGTGGGACACAGTAAAGCCGTGTTACATTAGGATAGTCTCAGTAGGACACAGTAACGCCACGTTACATTAGGATAGTCTCAGTAGGACACAGTAATGCCACGTTACATTAGGATAGTCTCAGTAGGACACAGTAATGCCACGTTACATTAGGATAGTCTCAGTAGGACACAGTAATGCCACGTTACATTAGGATAGTCTCAGTAGGACACAGTAACTCTGCGTTACATTAGGATAGTCTCAGTAGGACACAGTAATGCCACGTTACATTAGGATAGTCTCAGTAGGACACAGTAATGCCACGTTACATTAGGATAGTCTCAGTGGGACACAGTAACGCCACGTTACATTAGGATAGTCTCAGTAGGACACAGTAACTCTGCGTTACATTAGGATAGTCTCAGTAGGACATAGTAATGCCACGTTACATTAGGATAGTCTCAGTAGGACACAGTAATGCCACGTTACATTAGGATAGTCTCAGTAGGACACAGTAATACCACGTTACATTAGGATAGGCTCAGTAGGACACAGTAATGCCACGTTACATTAGGATAGTCTCAGTGGGACACAGTAACGCCACGTTACATTAGGATCGTCTCAGTGGGACACAGTAACTCTGCGTTACATTAGGATAGTCTCAGTAGGACACAGTAATGCCACGTTACATTAGGATAGTCTCAGTAGGACACAGTAACTCTGCGTTACATTAGGATAGTCTCAGTAGGACACAGTAACTCTGCGTTACATTAGGATAGTCTCAGTAGGACACAGTAACTCTGCGTTACATTAGAATAGTCTCAGTGGGAAACAGTAAAGCCGTGTTACATTAGGATAGTCTCAGTAGGACACAATAATGCCACGTTACATTAGGATAGTCTCAGTAGGACACAGTAACGCCACGTTACATTAGGATCGTCTCAGTGGGACACAGTAATGCCACGTTACATTAGGATAGTCTCAGTAGGACACAGTAATGCCACGTTACATTAGGATAGTCTCAGTGGGACACAGTAACGCCAAGTTACATTAGGATCGTCTCAGTGGGACACAGTAACTCTGCGTTACATTAGGATAGTCTCAGTGGGACACAGTAAAGCCGTGTTACATTAGGATAGTCTCAGTAGGACACAGTAACGCCACGTTACATTAGGATAGTCTCAGTAGGACACAGTAACTCTGCGTTACATTAGGATAGTCTCAGTAGGACACAGTAATGCCACGTTACATTAGGATAGTCTCAGTAGGACACAGTAATGCCACGCTACATTAGGATAGTCTCAGTGGGACACAGTAACGCCACGTTACATTAGGATAGTCTCAGTAGGACACAGTAACTCTGCGTTACATTAGGATAGTCTCAGTAGGACACAGTAACTCTGCGTTACATTAGGATAGTCTCGGTAGGACACAGTAATGCCACGTTACATTAGGATAGTCTCAGTGGGACACAGTAATGCCACGTTACATTAGGATAGTCTCAGTGGTACACAGTAATGCGACGTTACATTAGGATAGTCTCAGTAGGACACAGTAATGCCACGTTACATTAGGATAGTCTCAGTAGGACACAGTAATGCCACGTTACATTAGGATAGTCTCAGTAGGACACAGTAATGCCACGTTACATTAGGATAGTCTCAGTAGGACACAGTAATGCCACGTTACATTAGGATAGTCTCAGTAGGACACAGTAATGCCACGTTACATTAGGATAGTCTCAGTAGGACACAGTAATGCCACGTTACATTAGGATAGTCTCAGTAGGACACAGTAATGCCACGTTACATTAGGATAGTCTCAGTAGGACACAGTAACTCTGCGTTACATTAGGATAGTCTCAGTAGGACACAGTAATGCCACGTTACATTAGGATAGTCTCAGTAGGACACAGTAATGCCACGTTACATTAGGATAGTCTCAGTAGGACACAGTAATGCCACGTTACATTAGGATAGTCTCAGTAGGACACAGTATTGCCACGTTACATTAGGATAGTCTCAGTAGGACACAGTAACTCTGCGTTACATTAGGATAGTCTCAGTAGGACACAGTAATGCCACGTTACATTAGGATAGTCTCAGTAGGACACAGTAATGCCACGTTACATTAGGATAGTCTCAGTAGGACACAGTAATGCCACGTTACATTAGGATAGTCTCAGTAGGACACAGTAACTCTGCGTTACATTAGGATAGTCTCAGCAGGACACAGTAACGCCACATTACATTAGGATAGTCTCAGTAGGACACAGTAACTCTGCGTTACATTAGGATAGTCTCAGTGGGACACAGTAATGCCACGTTACATTAGGATAGTCTCAGTAGGACACAGTAATGCCACGTTACATTAGGATAGTCTCAGTAGGACATAGTAATGCCACGTTACATTAGGATAGTCTCAGTAGGACACAGTAATGCCACGTTACATTAGGATAGTCTCAGTAGGACACAGTAATGCCACGTTACATTAGGATAGTCTCAGTAGGACACAGTAATGCCACGTTACATTAGGATAGTCTCAGTGGAACACAGTAACGCTACGTTACATTAGGATCGTCTCAGTGGGACAGAGTAACTCTGCGTTACATTAGGATAGTCTCAGTAGGACACAGTAATGCCACGTTACATTAGGATAGTCTCAGTAGGACACAGTAATGCCACATTACATTAGGATAGTCTCAGTAGGACACAGTAACTCTGCGTTACATTAGGATAGTCTCAGTAGGACACAGTAACTCTGCGTTACATTAGGATAGTCTCAGTAGGACACAGTAATGCCACGTTACATTAGGATAGTCTCAGTGGGACACAGTAACGCCACGTTACATTAGGATAGTCTCAGTAGGACACAGTAACTCTGCGTTACATTAGGATAGTCTCAGTAGGACATAGTAATGCCACGTTACATTAGGATAGTCTCAGTAGGACACAGTAATGCCACGTTACATTAGGATAGTCTCAGTAGGACACAGTAATGCCACGTTACATTAGGATAGTCTCAGTAGGACACAGTAATGCCACGTTACATTAGGATAGTCTCAGTAGGACACAGTAATGCCACGTTACATTAGGATAGTCTCAGTAGGACACAGTAATGCCACGTTACATTAGGATAGTCTCAGTAGGACACAGTAACTCTGCGTTACATTAGGATAGTCTCAGTAGGACACAGTAATGCCACGTTACAGTAGGATAGTCTCAGTAGGACACAGTAATGCCACGTTACATTAGGATAGTCTCAGTAGGACACAGTAATGCCACGTTACATTAGGATAGTCTCAGTAGGACACAGTAATGCCACGTTACATTAGGATAGTCTCAGTAGGACACAGTAACTCTGCGTTACATTAGGATAGTCTCAGTAGGACACAGTAATGCCACGTTACATTAGGATAGTCTCAGTAGGACACAGTAATGCCACGTTACATTAGGATAGTCTCAGTAGGACACAGTAATGCCACGTTACATTAGGATAGTCTCAGTAGGACACAGTAACTCTGCGTTACATTAGGATAGTCTCAGCAGGACACAGTAACGCCACATTACATTAGGATAGTCTCAGTAGGACACAGTAACTCTGCGTTACATTAGGATAGTCTCAGTGGGACACAGTAATGCCACGTTACATTAGGATAGTCTCAGTAGGACACAGTAATGCCACGTTACATTAGGATAGTCTCAGTAGGACATAGTAATGCCACGTTACATTAGGATAGTCTCAGTAGGACACAGTAATGCCACGTTACATTAGGATAGTCTCAGTAGGACACAGTAATGCCACGTTACATTAGGATAGTCTCAGTAGGACACAGTAATGCCACGTTACATTAGGATAGTCTCAGTGGAACACAGTAACGCTACGTTACATTAGGATCGTCTCAGTGGGACACAGTAACTCTGCGTTACATTAGGATAGTCTCAGTAGGACACAGTAATGCCACGTTACATTAGGATAGTCTCAGTAGGACACAGTAATGCCACATTACATTAGGATAGTCTCAGTAGGACACAGTAACTCTGCGTTACATTAGGATAGTCTCAGTAGGACACAGTAATGCCACGTTACATTAGGATAGTCTCAGTAGGACACAGTAATGCCACGTTACATTAGGATAGTCTCAGTGGGACACAGTAACGCCACGTTACATTAGGATAGTCTCAGTAGGACACAGTAACTCTGCGTTACATTAGGATAGTCTCAGTAGGACATAGTAATGCCACGTTACATTAGGATAGTCTCAGTAGGACACAGTAATGCCACGTTACATTAGGATAGTCTCAGTAGGACACAGTAATACCACGTTACATTAGGATAGGCTCAGTAGGACACAGTAATGCCACGTTACATTAGGATAGTCTCAGTGGGACACAGTAACGCCACGTTACATTAGGATCGTCTCAGTGGGACACAGTAACTCTGCGTTACATTAGGATAGTCTCAGTAGGACACAGTAATGCCACGTTACATTAGGATAGTCTCAGTAGGACACAGTAACTCTGCGTTACATTAGGATAGTCTCAGTACGACACAGTAATGCCACGTTACATTAGGATAGTCTCAGTAGGACACAGTAATGCCACGTTACATTAGGATAGTCTCAGTGGGACACAGTAATGCCACGTTACATTAGGATAGTCTCGGTGGGACACAGTAACGCCACGTTACATTAGGATAGTCTCAGTAGGACACAGTATCTCTGCGTTACATTAGGATAGTCTCAGTAGGACACAGTAACTCTGCGTTACATTAGGATAGTCTCAGTAGGACACAGTAACTCTGCGTTACATTAGGATAGTCTCAGTAGGACACAGTAATGCCACGTTACATTAGGATAGTCTCAGTGGTACACAGTAATGCCACGTTACATTAGGATAGTCTCAGTGGTACACAGTAATGCCACGTTACATTAGGATAGTCTCAGCAGGACACAGTAATGCCACGTTACATTAGGATAGTCTCAGTAGGACACAGTAATGCCACGTTACATTAGGATAGTCTCAGTGGGACACAGTAACGCCACGTTACATTAGGATAGTCTCAGTAGGACACAGTAATGCCACGTTACATTAGGATAGTCTCAGTAGGACACAGTAACTCTGCGTTACATTAGGATAGTCTCAGTAGGACACAGTAATGCCACGTTACATTAGGATAGTCTCAGTAGGACACAGTAATGCCACGTTACATTAGGATAGTCTCAGTAGGACACAGTAATGCCACGTTACATTAGGATAGTCTCAGTAGGACACAGTAACTCTGCGTTACATTAGGATAGTCTCAGTAGGACACAGTAATGCCACGTTACATTAGGGTAGTCTCAGTAGGACACAGTAATGCCACATTACATTAGGATAGTCTCAGTAGGACACAGTAACTCTGCGTTACATTAGGATAGTCTCAGTGGGACACAGTAATGCCACGTTACATTAGGATAGTCTCAGTAGGACACAGTAATGCCACGTTACATTAGGATAGTCTCAGTAGGACACAGTAACTCTGCGTTACATTAGGATAGTCTCAGTAGGACACAGTAACTCTGCGTTACATTAGGATAGTCTCAGTAGGACACAGTAACTCTGCGTTACATTAGGATAGTCTCAGTAGGACACAGTAACTCTGCGTTACATTAGGATCGTCTCAGTAGGACACAGTAATGCCACGTTACATTAGGATAGTCTCAGTAGGACACAGTAATGCCACGTTACATTAGGATAGTCTCAGTAGGACACAGTAACACCGTGTTACATTAGAATAGTCTCAGTGGGACACAGTAATGCCACGTTACATTAGGATAGTCTCAGTGGGACACAGTAACGCCACGTTACATTAGGATAGTCTCAGTAGGACACAGTAATGCCACGTTACATTAGGATAGTCTCAGTAGGACACAGTAATGCCACGTTACATTAGGATAGTCTCAGTAGGACACAGTAATGCCACGTTACATTAGGATAGTCTCAGTAGGACACAGTAACTCTGCGTTACATCAGGATAGTCTCAGTAGGACACAGTAACACCGTGTTACATTAGGATAGTCTCAGTAGGACACAGTAATGCCACGTTACATTAGGATAGTCTCAGTAGGACACAGTAATGCCACGTTACATTAGGATAGTCTCAGTAGGACACAGTAACACTGTGTTACATTAGAATAGTCTCAGTGGGACACAGTAATGCCACGTTACATTAGGATAGTCTCAGTGGGACACAGTAACGCCACGTTACATTAGGATAGTCTCAGTAGGACACAGTAATGCCACGTTACATTAGGATAGTCTCAGTAGGACACAGTAATGCCACGTTACATTAGGATAGTCTCAGTAGGACACAGTAATGCCACGTTACATTAGGATAGTCTCAGTAGGACACAGTAACTCTGCGTTACATTAGGATAGTCTCAGTAGGACACAGTAACACCGTGTTACATTAGGATAGTCTCAGTAGGACACAGTAATGCCACGTTACATTAGGATAGTCTCAGTAGGACACAGTAATGCCACGTTACATTAGGATAGTCTCAGTGGGACACAGTAACTCTGCGTTACATTAGGATAGTCTCAGTAGGACACAGTAATGCCACGTTACATTAGGATAGTCTCAGTAGGACACAGTAATGCCACGTTACATTAGGATAGTCTCAGTGGTACACAGTAATGCCACGTTACATTAGGATAGTCTCAGTAGGACACAGTAATGCCACGTTACATTAGGATAGTCTCAGTAGGACACAGTAATGCCACGTTACATTAGGATAGTCTCAGTAGGACACAGTAACTCTGCGTTACATTAGGATAGTCTCAGTAGGACACAGTAATGCCACGTTACATTAGGATAGTCTCAGTAGGACACAGTAATGCCACGTTACATTAGGATAGTCTCAGTAGGACACAGTAATGCCACGTTACATTAGGTTAGTCTCAGTAGGACACAGTAATGCCACGTTACATTAGGATAGTCTCAGTAGGACACAGTAATGCCACGTTACATTAGGATAGTCTCAGTAGGACACAGTAACACTGTGTTACATTAGAATAGTCTCAGTGGGACACAGTAATGCCACGTTACATTAGGATAGTCTCAGTAGGACACAGTAACACCGTTTTACATTAGGATAGTCTCAGTAGGACACAGTAATGCCACGTTACATTAGGATAGTCTCAGTAGGACACAGTAACACCGTTTTACATTAGGATAGTCTCAGTAGGACACAGTAATGCCACGTTACATTAGGATAGTCTCAGTAGGACACAGTAATGCCACGTTACATTAGGATAGTCTCAGTAGGACACAGTAATGCCACGTTACATTAGGATAGTCTCAGTAGGACACAGTAATGCCACGTTACATTAGGATAGTCTCAGTAGGACACAGTAATGCCACGTTACATTAGGATAGTCTCAGTGGGACACAGTAATGCCACGTTACATTAGGATCGTCTCAGTGGGACACAGTAACTCTGCGTTACATTAGGATAGTCTCAGTAGGACACAGTAATGCCACGTTACATTAGGATAGTCTCAGTAGGACACAGTAATGCCACGTTACATTAGGATAGTCTCAGTGGGACACAGTAATGCCACGTTACATTAGGATCGTCTCAGTGGGACACAGTAACTCTGCGTTACATTAGGATAGTCTCAGTAGGACACAGTAATGCCACGTTACATTAGGATAGTCTCAGTAGGACACAGTAATGCCACGTTACATTAGGATAGTCTCAGTAGGACACAGTAATGCCACGTTACATTAGGATAGTCTCAGTAGGACACAGTAATGCCACGTTACATTAGGATAGTCTCAGTGGGACACAGTAATGCCACGTTACATTAGGATAGTCTCAGTAGGACACAGTAACGCCACGTTACATTAGGATAGTCTCAGTAGGACACAGTAACTCTGCGTTACATTAGGATAGTCTCAGTAGGACACAGTAATGCCGCCACGTTACATTAGGATAGTCTCAGTAGGACACAGTAATGCCACGTTACATTAGGATAGTCTCAGTAGGACACAGTAACTCTGCGTTACATTAGGATAGTCTCAGTAGGACACAGTAATGCCACGTTACATTAGGATAGTCTCAGTAGGACACAGTAACTCTGCGTTACATTAGGATAGTCTCAGTAGGACACAGTAACTCTGCGTTACATTAGGATAGTCTCAGTAGGACACAGTAACTCTGCGTTACATTAGGATAGTCTCAGTAGGACACAGTAATGCCACGTTACATTAGGATAGTCTCAGTAGGACACAGTAATGCCACGTTACATTAGGATAGTCTCAGTGGTACACAGTAATGCCACATTACATTAGGATAGTCTCAGTAGGACACAGTAACACCGTGTTACATTAGGATAGTCTCAGTAGGACACAGTAATGCCACGTTACATTAGGATAGTCTCAGTAGGACACAGTAATGCCACATTACATTAGGATAGTCTCAGTAGGACACAGTAATGCCACGTTACATTAGGATAGTCTCAGTAGGACACAGTAATGCCACGTTACATTAGGATAGTCTCAGTAGGACACAGTTCCAAAGAATGAAGTAGCCTGAACTAAGCTTCCCTTTTTGTGTCTTTTACAGGCACTGGTTAAAGAAGTCATGTAAATATTTCACTTTTAACTCTCCCTCTAGAAAAAGAGGAATTGACTGTGAATTTGTCTTGAGCAATTAAAGCTCATCAAATTTTAATGGTGGTCCTAAATGTTTAAATTGCTTTACTCTGATAACCAATCTCCATTTCTACTGTAATAATGTGAAATGTATAAATTAGATATGCTTCAGGCAAGGCAGGCATTATATCAGATCTATACCGCCCATGTGAGATGTGACGACAATATATCCATCTCCCATAGCGAGAGGTTAAGAGGGATTTCTCAACTCAGTCTATACAGAGCGATGGTTTTAGTCAACTTTGATTCTGTAAGTGAAGAATGTGTTGAAAAAGATGAGTTGAGGACAAGAGGATGTGAAAGGGATTATAGAAGCAGCATAATCAGCCCTGAAGTCCGATTGAAAGATATAATTTATTCATCTAACATGATTCTGATAAGACATTAGTGGAATATATTACCATCTGCTTAGAATAGTAAACAGGAGATCCTATGTTGAAATCCCAGCAGTGGCTCCATGTGACCATCTCGTCTTTAGCAGTAATGTTCTCTAACTTAATAAGCTTACATCTAACAGAGAGAGATTGAGACATACAGTACATTCTACCAGTTGGGGCCTATAAATAGGTGAGCTGCAGTAATAGAGGTAGCTGAACTGTATGTGAGAGATAATGTGTGTTTACTGTTATGTGTGAATACGACCATGAATGGTGCAAATGTAATCGTTTCTTAGAGATGCAGAGAGATGGAGAAAGATGAAGAGTGGGTGTCACAACTTCCGCCGAAGTTGGTCCCTCTCCTTGTTCGGCGTTCGCCGGTTGACGTCACCGGTTTTCTAGCCGTCACCGATCCACTTTTCATTTTCCATTTGTTTTGTCTTCATTGTACACACCTGGTTTCCATTCCCATAATGATGTTCCTTATTTAACCCTCTGGTTCCCCCCATGGTTTTGTGCGTGTTTGTTCTGTGTTAAGCGGTCTCTTATATTTGTGAGCTGGTATAGTTTCCCTGCGTGGAATATTTTGTTGTTTTGTTGAGTAAAGACTGTTATTACTCATTCTCTGTATACACCATGGAGCGATGGTAGAGAGATGTGGTTTAAAAAATAGTGCGTTACTTTTGACCTCTGGAATAGGGGGCCATTTGGGTTGCAACCTACCTCTCTCTGGAAAACAAAGAAAGATGAGAAAGTAGTGTAAGGAATCAGCAGTCAGTACATTCTGTTACAGAAGTACAGCTGAAAACATCCTCATTAGAGGAGTATACAGGAGAGAGAGTAAGTTCAGATTGAGATGTTTGTTTGTAGACCAGACATGCTTCTCTGTGATGGAAAATAGAAAACAGTGTCAACTCTATATATTGCATTTCTATCTGCATTGATATGATTGAACGCCACTGAATAAGCAGCCTTGACAGTTCAATGATGATCAAGGCATCATCTTTTATCCAGTCACTGTGGTAAAGTCATGGATGTGGAGGTCTCAGGTTGATATTCACACACACACACTCACGCATGCAAAGAACACACACACACACACACACTCACGCATACACAGAACACACACACACGCTCAAATCACACACACACAGATCAAGCACACACTCGCAGAATGTGCTTAGTCTGTGCTGTCATGCTTGACAGCCCGTCCCGTCATGCTTGACAGCCCGTCCCATGAGTGCTATGTGTCATGAACATTCACAGCCTACAGGATGAACCTACTGCCCCCCCCCCCCCTCACACACACACACACACACACACACATACACAAATAAATATACACACTCGTACACATGAACATGCAAGCTCACAAGCTCACACGCTAATGTACACACAACTTTGCATAAAAACATGTACAAACATACATTGTACAAAATATTGTGCTAGTTCTACTTTTAAAATATAACAACTATTTGCATCAGTTTGAGTATTTCAAACATGAGGTATTCTTATGAATAGTATACGGTATACCTACTTAACTTATGCTGTTTCACAAACACTCATATATTAAGTCCAGCATAAAAAAATGGCTTATGTCCAACTTCATTTGATCAATTCCCAAACTGTTATTCGTCAGATCTACTTTAATCTTACTTTCAGTTTTACATTTGTTTACCATTCTTTTATGTTTCTAATTATTAGTCATTTTAACCCACTTTAGCAGGCATTGCCTAACACAGTGCTCATTCCCCTTGCAGTAAGTGGAGGTAGAGCTGCAAGCCTTGTAGGATGCTGCATTTGCCTCTGATATTAAGGGTGATGCATGCGGACTAGCTGATGGTGGGAATGGCTGGTCAGATCAGAATGTCAGTTTGCCTGACAGTTCTGATATCCGTTCATCCTGGTCCATTACACCTCATAGCACAACAGACTGCTTAATACTAATATAGAAATGTACTTTCTTTCTTCAAACATGCATACAACATTGTGTAAAGGTATCATAACATCTTAAAATGTTGAATTACCCACAATCCTCTAACAACTGAGCCACATGGCAAGTTGTTGCAAAAACATACAATTCTTAACCCTTGTGTGGTGTTCGGGTCTGTGGGACCCATTTTCAATGTTTATTCAAAGAAAAATGACAGAATGAATTATTATTTCAACCTGAGACTCATTGGCCTTGGCTCATTTTCTGTGAAGAACATGTCAAATAACACATTGTCATTGAGCGCACACTGTGCACCTCCCTACATATTTATATTACATATGTGGTGTTCAGGCACACTGTGCACCTCCCTACATATTTATATTACATATGTGGTGTTCAGGCACACTGTGCACCTCCCTACATATTTATATTACATATGTGGTGTTCAGGCACACTGTGCACCTCCCTACATATTTATATTACATATGTGGTGTTCAGGTCCACTGTGCACCTCCCTACATATTTATATTACATATGTGGTGTTCAGGCACACTGTTCACCCCCCTACATATTTATATTACATATGTGGTGTTCAGGCACACTGTTCACCTCCCTACATATTTATATTACATATGTGGTGTTCAGGCACACTGTTCACCTCCCTACATATTTATATTACATATGTGGTGTTCAGGTCCACTGTGCACCTCCCTACATATTTATATTACATATGTGGTGTTCAGGTCCACTGTGCACCTCCCTACATATTTATATTACATATGTGGTGTTCAGGTCCACTGTGCACCTCCCTACATATTTATATTACATATGTGGTGTTCAGGCACACTATTCACCCCCCTACATATTTATATTACATATGTGGTGTTCAGGCACACTGTTCACCTCCCTACATATTTATATTACATATGTGGTGTTCAGGCACACTGTTCACCTCCCTACATATTTATATTACATATGTGGTGTTCAGGTCCACTGTGCACCTCCCTACATATTTATATTACATATGTGGTGTTCAGGTCCACTGTGCACCTCCCTACATATTTATATTACATATGTGGTGTTCAGGTCCACTGTGCACCTCCCTACATATTTATATTACATATGTGGTGTTCAGGCACACTGTTCACCTCCCTACATATTTATATTACATATGTGGTGTTCAGGCACACTGTGCACCTCCCTACATATTTATATTACATATGTGGTGTTCAGGTCCACTGTACACCTCCCTACATATTTATATTACATATGTGGTGTTCAGGCACACTGTGCACCTCCCTACATATTTATATTACATATGTGGTGTTCAGGCACACTGTGCACCTCCCTACATATTTATATTACATATGTGGTGTTCAGGCACACTGTGCAACTCCCTACATATTTATATTACATATGTGGTGTTCAGGCACACTGTGCACCTCCCTACATATTTATATTACATATGTGGTGTTCAGGTCCACTGTACACCTCCCTACATATTTATATTACATATGTGGAGTTCAGGCACACTGTGCACCTCCCTACATATTTATATTACATATGTGGTGTTCAGGCACACTGTGCACCTCCCTACATATTTATATTACATATGTGGTGTTCAGGCACACTGTGCACCTCCCTACATATTTATATTACATATGTGGTGTTCAGGCACACTGTGCACCTCCCTACATATTATTATTACATATGTGGTGTTCAGGTCCACTGTGCACCTCCCTACATATTTATATTACATATGTGGTGTTCAGGCACACTGTGCACCTCCCTACATATTATTATTACATATGTGGTGTTCAGGTCCACTGTGCACCTCCCTACATATTTATATTACATATGTGGTGTTCAGGCACACTGTGCACCTCCCTACATATTTATATTACATATGTGGTGTTCAGGTCCACTGTTCACCTCCCTACATATTATTATTACATATGTGGTGTTCAGGTCCACTGTTCACCTCCCTACATATTTATATTACATATGTGGTGTTCAGGCACACTGTTCACCTCCCTACATATTATTATTACATATGTGGTGTTCAGGTCCACTGTTCACCTCCCTACATATTATTATTACATATGTGGTGTTCAGGTCCACTGTGCACCTCCCTACATATTTATATTACATATGTGGTGTTCAGGCACACTGTTCACCTCCCTACATATTTATATTACATATGTGGTGTTCAGGTCCACTGTGCACCTCCCTACATATTTATATTACATATGTGGTGTTCAGGCACACTGTTCACCTCCCTACATATTTATATTACATATGTGGTGTTCAGGTCCACTGTGCACCTCCCTACATATTTATATTACATATGTGGTGTTCAGGTCCACTGTGCACCTCCCTACATATTTATATTACATATGTGGTGTTCAGGTCCACTGTGCACCTCCCTACATATTTATATTACATATGTGGTGTTCAGGTCCACTGTGCACCTCCCTACATATTTATATTACATATGTGGTGTTCAGGTCCACTGTGCACCTCCCTACATATTTATATTACATATGTGGTGTTCAGGTCCACTGTGCACCTCCCTACATATTTATATTACATATGTGGTGTTCAGGTCCACTGTGCACCTCCCTACATATTATTATTACATATGTGGTGTTCAGGTCCACTGTGCACCTCCCTACATATTTATATTACATATGTGGTGTTCAGGTCCACTGTGCACCTCCCTACATATTTATATTACATATGTGGTGTTCAGGTCCACTGTGCACCTCCCTACATATTTATATTACATATGTGGTGTTCAGGCACACTGTTCACCTCCCTACATATTATTATTACATATGTGGTGTTCAGGTCCACTGTGCACCTCCCTACATATTTATATTACATATGTGGTGTTCAGGTCCACTGTGCACCTCCCTACATATTTATATTACATATGTGGTGTTCAGGCACACTGTTCACCTCCCTACATATTATTATTACATATGTGGTGTTCAGGTCCACTGTGCACCTCCCTACATATTTATATTACATATGTGGTGTTCAGGTCCACTGTGCACCTCCCTACATATTTATATTACATATGTGGTGTTCAGGCACACTGTGCACCTCCCTACATATTTATATTACATATGTGGTGTTCAGGTCCACTGTTCACCCCCCTACATATTTATATTACATATGTGGTGTTCAGGTCCACTGTTCACCCCCCCTACATATTTATATTACATATGTGGTGTTCAGGTCCACTGTGCACCTCCCTACATATTTATATTACATATGTGGTGTTCAGGTCCACTGTGCACCTCCCTACATATTTATATTACATATGTGGTGTTCAGGCACACTGTGCACCTCCCTACATATTTATATTACATATGTGGTGTTCAGGTCCACTGTACACCTCCCTACATATTTATATTACATATGTGGTGTTCAGGCACACTGTGCACCTCCCTACATATTTATATTACATATGTGGTGTTCAGGCACACTGTGCACCTCCCTACATATTTATATTACATATGTGGTGTTCAGGTCCACTGTGCAACTCCCTACATATTTATATTACATATGTGGTGTTCAGGTCCACTGTTCACCCCCCCTACATATTTATATTACATATGTGGTGTTCAGGTCCACTGTGCACCTCCCTACATATTTATATTACATATGTGGTGTTCAGGCACACTGTGCACCTCCCTACATATTTATATTACATATGTGGTGTTCAGGTCCACTGTACACCTCCCTACATATTTATATTACATATGTGGTGTTCAGGCACACTGTGCACCTCCCTACATATTTATATTACATATGTGGTGTTCAGGCACACTGTGCACCTCCCTACATATTTATATTACATATGTGGTGTTGGGGTCCACTGTGCACCTCCCTAAATATTTATATTACATATGTGGTGTTCAGGCACACTGTGCAACTCCCTACATATTTATATTACATATGTGGTGTTCAGGCACACTGTGCACCTCCCTACATATTTATATTACATATGTGGTGTTGGGGTCCACTGTGCACCTCCCTACATATTTATATTACATATGTGGTGTTCAGGCACACTGTGCAACTCCCTACATATTTATATTACATATGTGGTGTTCAGGCACACTGTGCACCTCCCTACATATTTATATTACATATGTGGTGTTGGGGTCCACTGTGCACCTCCCTACATATTTATATTACATATGTGGTGTTCAGGCACACTGTGCAACTCCCTACATATTTATATTACATATGTGGTGTTCAGGCACACTGTGCACCTCCCTACATATTTATATTACATATGTGGTGTTCAGGTCCACTGTGCACCTCCCTACATATTTATATTACATTTGTGGTGTTGGGGTCCACTGTGCACCTCCCTACATATTTATATTACATATGTGGTGTTCAGGTCCACTGTACACCTCCCTACATATTTATATTACATATGTGGTGTTCAGGTCCACTGTGCACCTCCCTACATATTTATATTACATATGTGGTGTTCAGGCACACTGTGCACCTCCCTACATATTTATATTACATATGTGGTGTTCAGGCACACTGTGCACCTCCCTACATATTTATATTACATATGTGGTGTTCAGGTCCACTGTACACCTCCCTACATATTTATATTACATATGTGGTGTTCAGGTCCACTGTGCACCTCCCTACATATTTATATTACATATGTGGTGTTCAGGCACACTGTGCACCTCCCTACATATTTATATTACATATGTGGTGTTCAGGTCCACTGTGCACCTCCCTACATATTTATATTACATATGTGGTGTTCAGGCACACTGTGCACCTCCCTACATATTTATATTACATATGTGGTGTTGGGGTCCACTGTGCACCTCCCTACATATTTATATTACATATGTGGTGTTCAGGCACACTGTGCACCTCCCTACATATTTATATTACATATGTGGTGTTCAGGCACACTGTGCACCTCCCTACATATTTATATTACATATGTGGTGTTGGGGTCCACTGTGCACCTCCCTACATATTTATATTACATATGTGGTGTTCAGGCACACTGTGCAACTCCCTACATATTTATATTACATATGTGGTGTTCAGGCACACTGTGCACCTCCCTACATATTTATATTACATATGTGGTGTTGGGGTCCACTGTGCACCTCCCTACATATTTATATTACATATGTGGTGTTCAGGCACACTGTGCAACTCCCTACATATTTATATTACATATGTGGTGTTCAGGCACACTGTGCACCTCCCTACATATTTATATTACATATGTGGTGTTCAGGTCCACTGTGCACCTCCCTACATATTTATATTACATTTGTGGTGTTGGGGTCCACTGTGCACCTCCCTACATATTTATATTACATATGTGGTGTTCAGGTCCACTGTACACCTCCCTACATATTTATATTACATATGTGGTGTTCAGGTCCACTGTGCACCTCCCTACATATTTATATTACATATGTGGTGTTCAGGCACACTGTGCACCTCCCTACATATTTATATTACATATGTGGTGTTCAGGCACACTGTGCACCTCCCTACATATTTATATTACATATGTGGTGTTCAGGTCCACTGTACACCTCCCTACATATTTATATTACATATGTGGTGTTCAGGTCCACTGTGCACCTCCCTACATATTTATATTACATATGTGGTGTTCAGGCACACTGTGCACCTCCCTACATATTTATATTACATATGTGGTGTTCAGGTCCACTGTGCACTTCCCTACATATTTATATTACATATGTGGTGTTCAGGCACACTGTGCACCTCCCTACATATTTATATTACATATGTGGTGTTGGGGTCCACTGTGCACCTCCCTACATATTTATATTACATATGTGGTGTTCAGGCACACTGTGCACCTCCCTACATATTTATATTACATATGTGGTGTTCAGGCACACTGTGCACCTCCCTACATATTTATATTACATATGTGGTGTTCAGGCACACTGTGCACCTCCCTACATATTTATATTACATATGTGGTGTTCAGGTCCACTGTGCACCTCCCTACATATTTATATTACATATGTGGTGTTCAGGTCCACTGTGCACCTCCCTACATATTTATATTACATATGTGGTGTTCAGGTCCACTGTGCACCTCCCTACATATTTATATTACATATGTGGTGTTCAGGCACACTGTGCACCTCCCTACATATTTATATTACATATGTGGTGTTCAGGCACACTGTGCACCTCCCTACATATTTATATTACATATGTGGTGTTCAGGTCCACTGTGCACCTCCCTACATATTTATATTACATATGTGGTGTTCAGGTCCACTGTGCACCTCCCTACATATTTATATTACATATGTGGTGTTGGGGTCCACTGTGCACCTCCCTACATATTTATATTACATATGTGGTGTTGGGGTCCACTGTGCACCTCCCTACATATTTATATTACATATGTGGTGTTGGGGTCCACTGTGCACCTCCCTACATATTTATATTACATATGTGGTGTTCAGGCACACTGTGCACCTCCCTACATATTTATATTACATATGTGGTGTTCAGGTCCACTGTGCACCTCCCTACATATTTATATTACATATGTGGTGTTCAGGCACACTGTGCACCTCCCTACATATTTATATTACATATGTGGTGTTCAGGCACACTGTGCACCTCCCTACATATTTATATTACATATGTGGTGTTCAGGTCCACTGTGCACCTCCCTACATATTTATATTACATATGTGGTGTTCAGGCACACTGTGCACCTCCCTACATATTTATATTACATATGTGGTGTTCAGGTCCACTGTGCACCTCCCTACATATTTATATTACATATGTGGTGTTCAGGTCCACTGTGCACCTCCCTACATATTTATATTACATATGTGGTGTTCAGGTCCACTGTGCACCTCCCTACATATTTATATTACATATGTGGTGTTCAGGCACACTGTGCACCTCCCTACATATTTATATTACATATGTGGTGTTCAGGCACACTGTGCACCTCCCTACATATTTATATTACATATGTGGTGTTGGGGTCCACTGTGCACCTCCCTAAATATTTATATTACATATGTGGTGTTCAGGCACACTGTGCAACTCCCTACATATTTATATTACATATGTGGTGTTCAGGCACACTGTGCACCTCCCTACATATTTATATTACATATGTGGTGTTGGGGTCCACTGTGCACCTCCCTACATATTTATATTACATATGTGGTGTTCAGGCACACTGTGCAACTCCCTACATATTTATATTACATATGTGGTGTTCAGGCACACTGTGCACCTCCCTACATATTTATATTACATATGTGGTGTTGGGGTCCACTGTGCACCTCCCTACATATTTATATTACATATGTGGTGTTCAGGCACACTGTGCAACTCCCTACATATTTATATTACATATGTGGTGTTCAGGCACACTGTGCACCTCCCTACATATTTATATTACATATGTGGTGTTCAGGTCCACTGTGCACCTCCCTACATATTTATATTACATTTGTGGTGTTGGGGTCCACTGTGCACCTCCCTACATATTTATATTACATATGTGGTGTTCAGGTCCACTGTACACCTCCCTACATATTTATATTACATATGTGGTGTTCAGGTCCACTGTGCACCTCCCTACATATTTATATTACATATGTGGTGTTCAGGCACACTGTGCACCTCCCTACATATTTATATTACATATGTGGTGTTCAGGCACACTGTGCACCTCCCTACATATTTATATTACATATGTGGTGTTCAGGTCCACTGTACACCTCCCTACATATTTATATTACATATGTGGTGTTCAGGTCCACTGTGCACCTCCCTACATATTTATATTACATATGTGGTGTTCAGGCACACTGTGCACCTCCCTACATATTTATATTACATATGTGGTGTTCAGGTCCACTGTGCACCTCCCTACATATTTATATTACATATGTGGTGTTCAGGCACACTGTGCACCTCCCTACATATTTATATTACATATGTGGTGTTGGGGTCCACTGTGCACCTCCCTACATATTTATATTACATATGTGGTGTTCAGGCACACTGTGCACCTCCCTACATATTTATATTACATATGTGGTGTTCAGGCACACTGTGCACCTCCCTACATATTTATATTACATATGTGGTGTTGGGGTCCACTGTGCACCTCCCTACATATTTATATTACATATGTGGTGTTCAGGCACACTGTGCAACTCCCTACATATTTATATTACATATGTGGTGTTCAGGCACACTGTGCACCTCCCTACATATTTATATTACATATGTGGTGTTGGGGTCCACTGTGCACCTCCCTACATATTTATATTACATATGTGGTGTTCAGGCACACTGTGCAACTCCCTACATATTTATATTACATATGTGGTGTTCAGGCACACTGTGCACCTCCCTACATATTTATATTACATATGTGGTGTTCAGGTCCACTGTGCACCTCCCTACATATTTATATTACATTTGTGGTGTTGGGGTCCACTGTGCACCTCCCTACATATTTATATTACATATGTGGTGTTCAGGTCCACTGTACACCTCCCTACATATTTATATTACATATGTGGTGTTCAGGTCCACTGTGCACCTCCCTACATATTTATATTACATATGTGGTGTTCAGGCACACTGTGCACCTCCCTACATATTTATATTACATATGTGGTGTTCAGGCACACTGTGCACCTCCCTACATATTTATATTACATATGTGGTGTTCAGGTCCACTGTACACCTCCCTACATATTTATATTACATATGTGGTGTTCAGGTCCACTGTGCACCTCCCTACATATTTATATTACATATGTGGTGTTCAGGCACACTGTGCACCTCCCTACATATTTATATTACATATGTGGTGTTCAGGTCCACTGTGCACTTCCCTACATATTTATATTACATATGTGGTGTTCAGGCACACTGTGCACCTCCCTACATATTTATATTACATATGTGGTGTTGGGGTCCACTGTGCACCTCCCTACATATTTATATTACATATGTGGTGTTCAGGCACACTGTGCACCTCCCTACATATTTATATTACATATGTGGTGTTCAGGCACACTGTGCACCTCCCTACATATTTATATTACATATGTGGTGTTCAGGCACACTGTGCACCTCCCTACATATTTATATTACATATGTGGTGTTCGGGTCCACTGTGCACCTCCCTACATATTTATATTACATATGTGGTGTTCAGGTCCACTGTGCACCTCCCTACATATTTATATTACATATGTGGTGTTCAGGTCCACTGTGCACCTCCCTACATATTTATATTACATATGTGGTGTTCAGGCACACTGTGCACCTCCCTACATATTTATATTACATATGTGGTGTTCAGGCACACTGTGCACCTCCCTACATATTTATATTACATATGTGGTGTTCAGGTCCACTGTGCACCTCCCTACATATTTATATTACATATGTGGTGTTCAGGTCCACTGTGCACCTCCCTACATATTTATATTACATATGTGGTGTTGGGGTCCACTGTGCACCTCCCTACATATTTATATTACATATGTGGTGTTGGGGTCCACTGTGCACCTCCCTACATATTTATATTACATTTGTGGTGTTGGGGTCCACTGTGCACCTCCCTACATATTTATATTACATATGTGGTGTTCAGGCACACTGTGCACCTCCCTACATATTTATATTACATATGTGGTGTTCAGGTCCACTGTGCACCTCCCTACATATTTATATTACATATGTGGTGTTCAGGCACACTGTGCACCTCCCTACATATTTATATTACATATGTGGTGTTCAGGCACACTGTGCACCTCCCTACATATTTATATTACATATGTGGTGTTCAGGTCCACTGTGCACCTCCCTACATATTTATATTACATATGTGGTGTTCAGGCACACTGTGCACCTCCCTACATATTTATATTACATATGTGGTGTTCAGGTCCACTGTGCACCTCCCTACATATTTATATTACATATGTGGTGTTCAGGTCCACTGTGCACCTCCCTACATATTTATATTACATATGTGGTGTTCAGGTCCACTGTGCACCTCCCTACATATTTATATTACATATGTGGTGTTCAGGTCCACTGTGCACCTCCCTACATATTTATATTACATATGTGGTGTTCAGGTCCACTGTGCACCTCCCTACATATTTATATCACATATGTGGTGTTCAGGTCCACTGTGCACCTCCCTACATATTTATATTACATATGTGGTGTTCAGGCACACTGTGCACCTCCCTACATATTTATATTACATATGTGGTGTTCAGGTCCACTGTGCACCTCCCTACATATTTATATTACATATGTGGTGTTCAGGCACACTGTGCACCTCCCTACATATTTATATTACATATGTGGTGTTCAGGCACACTGTGCACCTCCCTACATATTTATATTACATATGTGGTGTTCAGGTCCACTGTGCACCTCCCTACATATTTATATTACATATGTGGTGTTCAGGCACACTGTGCACCTCCCTACATATTTATATTACATATGTGGTGTTCAGGTCCACTGTGCACCTCCCTACATATTTATATTACATATGTGGTGTTCAGGTCCACTGTGCACCTCCCTACATATTTATATTACATATGTGGTGTTCAGGTCCACTGTGCACCTCCCTACATATTTATATTACATATGTGGTGTTCAGGTCCACTGTGCACCTCCCTACATATTTATATTACATATGTGGTGTTCAGGTCCACTGTGCACCTCCCTACATATTTATATCACATATGTGGTGTTCAGGTCCACTGTGCACCTCCCTACATATTTATATTACATATGTGGTGTTCAGGTCCACTGTACACCTCCCTACATATTTATATTACATATGTGGTGTTCGGGTCCACAGGCCCCGAGGGTAATAAACGTGTGGAAAAGTGTGTGTGTACGTGAAAACAAGTCCAAATTGAGCAAAAAGGTTTGCTGTGTGCCTTCACTTTGTCTTCCTCCTCCCTGGGCCTGCTGTTTCAACATACCACCAATATTCTGTCTGTCTCCCTGTCTGTCTGTCTTCCTCCTCCCTGGGCCTGCTGTTTCAACATACCACCAATATCCTGTCTGTCTCCCTGCCTGTCTGTCTTCCTCCTCCCTGGGCCTGCTGTTTCAACATACCACCAATATCCTGTCTGTCTCCCTGCCTGTCTGTCTTCCTCCTCCCTGGGCCTGCTGTTTCAACATACCACCAATATCCTGTCTGTCTCCCTGCCTGTCTGTCTTCCTCCTCCCTGGGCCTGCTGTTTCAACATACCACCAATATCCTGTCTGTCTCCCTGCCTGTCTGTCTTCCTCCTCCCTGGGCCTGCTGTTTCAACATACCACCAATATCCTGTCTGTCTCCCTGCCTGTCTGTCTTCCTCCTCCCTGGGCCTGCTGTTTCAACATACCACCAATATCCTGTCTGTCTCCCTGCCTGTCTGTCTTCCTCCTCCCTGGGCCTGCTGTTTCAACACAGCACCAATATCCTGTCTGTCTCCCTGCCTGTCTGTCTTCCTCCTCCCTGGGCCTGCTGTTTCAACATACCACCAATATCCTGTCTGTCTCCCTGCCTGTCTCCCGCTTTTCTCTCACTCTTTACCCTTTGTAGTGTGTGAAACTACACAATGTCTTGCGGGAACCTGCACAATGTTATTACAATACATTATTTAGATACATTGTAAAAAAAATATTTTCCCTCACTCTACCCCAGCCAGGTGCAAATTGGGGGAGGGACACAACAAATAAATAGCTTTGTATGTGTGGCTCCTTACCACAATCAGTCAGCATGGCAAAAATCATCTCTGCTCAGAGGCTGGTGTGGAAGGAACGTCTTCCACTTTGGAAGATGAAGAATTTTCCCGAATATAAGGATCATGCCTCTGTTAATTCAGAGTCTGACAGTGAGTTGGTAGAAGAGGATGAGATTGGCCCTCAGCCAGCCCCAGGACCAGCGAGTCAGCAGCCTGTAGGAGGAGAAATATGGATGTCAGATAATAGTGAAATTGAATGGTCTTCTTGCCCAAGGAATGAGCATGGCTGCCAATGTGATAAGGTAAATGGCAAATATTAACCATGAATGGTGTCTATATTGCTTGCAATTGATATGAGTCAACATCTAAGTATTAAGTATTTTTATGTCAACTGTTATGGCTGTATTGTTTTAAAAACCCAATAATGTTGTGGGTCCATCAGACCCCCAAACATTGGGTGAATAACAAAAGGGGTTCAATTAAACAGAGTTTCCCTTGTAGTTATTTTTTACACGCAAATAATCGTTCAGATTTTGTAGTATATTACATTATGTACATTTCCTAATGTACTGCTTTTTGAACACAAATGTAATAAGATATTCAAATATTGATGTGAAACTAGAAACCTGCATTTTTATGTGAAAATCATACATTTTTTCACTTGCTCGCACACGCACACACACACGCGCGCCCGTAGGCTAGATAAGATGTGATCACACCCAAGGCAAGGCAGCAGGTTCCTGTGCTGTGTCTACAGTATACGTGATAGTGTCTGAAAGAATCTTGCATATAGTGCACTGTAAAAAGACCATTCTGGAACACAAAAAAATATTTTTGAGTCATGGCCTCCCATACTGTTCAATCATCACCATTGCAACATGGCACGACTCCTGTCAGGGCTTAGTAAAATGTTATTGATTACCCTTAGCCTCCTGAAACAGTCTGAATGACTCCCTGTGGACACACACACCTAACTTCACCTCTCTTACACACACACACACACAGGAAGTTAGGAGGAAGGAAGTGTGTGTGTGTGCGCATTTAGTGCAGTTGTATTGGAGGAGCTGTTTAATCTCACTCAATCCTACAGAGTTGTCCTATCCTCTGAGGGCCTCTGCGTAGCTGCACTGGTCCTGCAGTGGAGGGGAGGGGGGTCAGGTCTGGGCCGGGGGGCTGTGGGGTAGTAGGCTAGCCCTGTCCAGTCTGGCTGCGCCAATGAAGGTAGTGATGCTCTGGTGGTGGGTGGGACCAGTGGGGTGCGCTGGGTCTGGGACTGGGTCTCCTTGGTGTTGCAGTGGGTGGTCATCTGTCCTATGTCAAGTGAGGCATGGGGTGTTTGTCTACCAAGTGTCACGTCCTGGCAAACATCTCTCTCTCTCTCTCCTCTCTCACTCTCTCTCTCTTTCTCTCTCTCTTCCCTCTCTCTTCCCTCTCTCTTCCCTCTCTCTTCCCTCTCTCTTCCCTCTCTCTTCCCTCTCTTCCTCTCTTCTCTCTCTTCCTCTCTTTCTCTCTCTCTCTCTCTCCTCTCCTTTCCTCTCTCTCTCTTCCTCTCTTCTCTCTCCCCTCTCTCTCTCCCTCTATTCTCTCTTTCTCACCCTCTCTTCTCTCTCTCTCTCTCTTCCTCCTCTCTTTCTCACTCTCTTTCTCCTCTCTTTCTCACTCTCTCTTCTCTCCTCTCTCTCTCTTCTCTCCTCTCTCTCTTCTCTTCTCTTCTCTCTCTCCTCTCTCCACTTTCTCACTCTCTCCCTCTCTCTTCTCTCTTTCTCTCTCTTCTCTCTTTCTCACTCTCTCTCTCTCCCTCTCTTCTCTCTTTCTCTCTCTTCTCTCTTTCTCACTCTCTTTCTCTCTCGCTCTCTCTCTCTCTCTCTCTCTCTCCCTCTCTCTCCTCTCTTCTCTCCTCTCTCTTCCTCTTCTCTCTTTCTCACCCTCTCTCTCTCACTCTCTCTCTCCCTCACTCTCTCTCTCTCTCTCTCCCTCACTCTCTCTCTCTCTCCCTCTCTCTCTCTCTCTCTCTCTCACTCTCTCTCTCCCTCACTCTCTCTCTCTCTCTCTCCCTCACTCTCTCTCTCTCTCCCTCTCTCTCTCTCTCTCTCTCTCTCCCCCCTCTCTCTCCTCTCTTTATCTGGATGTGTGAAGCCCCACTTGAACACAGAACAGGAAACGCTGCAACTCCTTTGATGTAATCATATACTATTAATCTAGCCCTACAGGGGACCTGTGTGTGTCTGTGTGTGTCTGTGTGTGTCTGTGTGTGTCTGTGTGTGTCTGTGTGTCTGTGCATAATTGAAAATGTGCTTATGCTTGTGTGAGCACAGAAATTTCTAAGACCCAAATTACCTCTTTCTGTTTTCTGGAGGATTCTTGACCCAGTTTGGTCTCAAACGCCCAACTCTCAGAGTTGGTTTGGGGACTTTGGGTGTAAGATGTATTTTGGAGGGAGAAGCTCTGATGAGTTGTAAAGTACTGTATATAGTGGCACAGTTTCAGGTTGGAAAAGAGGTTGGCTGGTCAGTACTAAAGTAAAGCCACCTCTAAATAGACGTGATGAAGGACATTTGATCTGAATCAGATTAACATAAGCCTATTTTAGTTGATACCTATTTCAGGTTATACCTACGGTATTCAGCTTGTCAATGATCTAGTTTATGCGCTCAGGAGAATATAGGCACTCACATGTGCACACACACACACACACACACACACAACCTTGAGGGGACACAACATTCAGTCACATTCCAAATCCTATTTTCCCTAATCCCTAATGCTAAACATAACTCTAACCAAATCAAAATCGAATTTATTTGTCACATACACATGGTTAGCAGATGTTAATGCGAGTGTAGCGAAATGCTTGTGCTTCTAGTTCCGACAATGCAGTCGGAACTACTCTTACCCTAACCATAACCTTTACCCAAAAACCTAACCTTAACCCTTACCCTAAACCTGGCCCTAGCTCCTAACCCTAAAACTAACCCTAGCTCCTAACTCTAAAACTAACCCTAGCTCCTAACCCTAAAACTAACCCTAAAACTAACCCTAGCTCCTAACCCTAAAACTAACCCTAAAACTAACCCTAGCTCCTAACCCTAAAACTAACCCTAAAACTAACCCTAGCTCCTAACCCTAGCTCCTAACCCTAAAACTAGCTCTTAGCTCTTAGCTCTTAGCTCTTAGCTCTTAGCTCCTAGCTCTTAGCTCTTAGCTCTTAGCTCCTAGCTCCTAGCTCCTAGCTACTAAGAGAGACACAGCTGCATGTGGCATCTCACATTTTTCAACATATTTTTTTTACAAAAGGATAGATTTGGAATTAGATAAACTTTGATTTTTCAGCAGGTACATATACAGGATGCTACCCTCCACAGCATGGCCTTCACTCCAGATCAAAACTCCAAACCTACAACCTAATTTTTATCAAAATTAACCAGAGAGATTACTGCTTCCAAGGTTTTATTTGTCCAAGCTATACAGAGGGTGCTCTAGCAAACAAACAGCAGAGACCTGAGGACACCATCCAACCTGGAACTGAGTGAGTAGTGTTTGGTCTGATGCTGTTTTGAAAGCCAAGAAGAAAAATAAAAAAAGAAAGTACATCACAGTGATATATTTGACTTTATGGGGACTGAATGCTGAGTTAAGGCTCCCAGGCTTGCAAGGACAGACCAGATACAAATTCAATCAGCACTAAGGTGTGAAGTAAAAGGTGTCGAGGCCTTTGGGCCCATCAAGTGTCAGGAGTCTTTGAAGCATCCTCTGAAGCCCCCTCCTCCTGTTCAAAGACCATTCACTGGTATTTTCTACAAGAAATCTGCCTCCAGAAACAAAAGCATCTCCCCAGTGGGTGTGACACCTGCTCCTGTTGCCTGCTGCACTGCTGCTTGGATTCCACCTGGCGATCTGTTCACCGTCTGCCCTGGTCTGTCTCCCCCTGTCTGGTACAGGTACACCACCACACTCACCCCTCTCTGTTCACCGTCTGCCCTGGTCTGTCTCCCCCTGTCTGGTACAGGTACCTCCACCACACTCCCCACTCTCTGTTCACCGTCTGCCCTGGTCTGTCTCCCCCTTTCTGGTACAGGTACCTCCACCACACTCACCCCTCTCTGTTCACCGTCTGCCCTGGTCTGTCTCCCCCTGTCTGGTACAGGTACACCACCACACTCACCCCTCTCTGTTCACCGTCTGCCCTGGTCTGTCTCCCCCTGTCTGGTACAGGTACACCACCACACTCACCCCTCTCCGTTCACCGTCTGCCCTGGTCTGTCTCCCCCTGTCTGGTACAGGTACCTCCACCACACTCACCCCTCTCTGTTCACCGTCTGCCCTGGTCTGTCTCCCCCTGTGTGGTACAGGTACCTCCACCACACTCACCCCTCTCTGTTCTCCGTCTGCCCTGGCCTGTCTCCCCCTGTGTGGTACAGGTACCTCCACCACACTCACCCCTCTCTGTTCTCCGTCTGCCCTGGCCTGTCTCCCCCTGTCTGGTACAGATACACCACTTACAATGGCTAGCCTCAAGTCATTATATGTATACATTTTTTCTTGTGCATTTTGCTATTTGCCTCATGACTCCTGCATACTTTGTTGTCTATAAACGTTCTTTACCCAACCATGGGACAGACTGTTTGTTCCCAGACTCTGGACTCTCTCTATTGGTTACACAGACTGTTGGCCTCCCATCCCATTCTAACCACCTCTCGCTGGCTTTGTATTCATGTTACCTGATGAAATTGCTGTACAATATGATCTTGTTGCCATCTGATGCACATTCAGATGTCATAAATCAGCACTGCAGAGCTCTCCCTGTCCTATGCCGTGCCTTGATTGTATTACTGTTGATGCATGTACACCCTGGCCCATCTACTGTTGCCAGCCCCAATTCTGACTCGTGCTCTGATATCTGCTTCACTGATTTCTGCTCTTGTAAAAGCCTGGGTTTTCTGCATGTTAACACTAGAAGCTTATTACAGTACCTAAAATGGATCAATTGAAAGTGTGGGTTCACAGCTCCAATCCAGATGTGTTGGTCATTACTGAGACGTAGTTAAGGAAGAGTGTTTTGAATACTGATGTTAACCTTTCTGGTTATATAATTTTTTTGTCAAGACAGATCTTCCAAAAGTGGGGGAGTGGAAATCTTTACCAAGGATCACCTTCACTGCTGGGTTGTCTCCACCAAGTCTGTCCCCAAACAATTTGATTTGCTGGTTTTAAACATGAATCTTTCAAATAGCACCCAGCAAAAGTCACCAAAGAGCTATCGTCCTCCATCAGCACCGGCCTGTACCCTACCTGCCCTAAACTCTCTCCTGGCCCCTTACACTAAGTCTGAATTTGTCCTGCTAGGTGACCTAAACTGGGACATGCTTAAACCAGCTGACCAAGTCCTAAAACAATGACTCTTTAAATCTTTTTCAGATTATTACCAATCCCACAAGGTATGACTCCATGTTATCCTCACAAATAATCCTGATAGGTATCAGTGTTTTCTGTAATGACCTTAGTGATCCCTGTTTTACAGCCTGTGTTCGTAATGGCTGCTCAGTGAAACGACCTGTCATAGATGTTTGCAAAAAAACTTTAATGAGCAAGCCTTCCTGGTCTCTGTGAAATGGTATAGAATCAGCTTGATCCCCTCTGTCGAAGACGTTTGGACCTTCTTTTTTGATATTTTTAGAGGTATTGTTAACAAACACGCCCCCCATAAAGAGAATTAAAAACAGGTTCAGCCCCTGGTTCGACCGTGATCTTGCAGAGTTACTCCACCTGAAGAATTGAATTTGGTGAAAGGCTCGGCACACACATACTCAGACTGACTGGCTATAGTTCAGGCAAATGAGAAATAAGTGCACTCAGGCTATCCAGAAGGCCAAAGTTAGTTACTTTAAGGAGCAGTTCTCTCTCTGTGGGTCTAACCACTAGGCAGTAGCCTAGTGGTTAGAGCGTTGGACTAGTAACGCTCTAACCACAAGATCGAATCCCCGAGCTGACATGGTAAACATTTGTCGTTCTGCCCATGAACAAGGCAGTTAACCGCCTAGGCCATCATTAAAAATAAGAATTTGTTCTTAACTGACTTGCCTAGTTAAATGAAGGTAAAAAATAAAAAAAGAAGTTCTGGATCAACAACATAGCTCAGGCAGTAAGAAGCTCTCTCATCCATTTATATGCAGATGATACAGTCTTATACTCAGCTGGCCCCTCCCCGGATTTTGTGTAAAATGCTCTACAACAAAGCTTTCTTAGTGTCCAACAAGCTTTCTCTGCCCTTAACCTTGTTCTGAACACCTCCAAAACAAAGGTCATGTGGTTTGGTAAGAAGAATGCCCCTCTCCCCACTGGTGTGATTGCTACCTCTGAGGGTTTAGAGCTTGAGGTAGTCACCTCATACACGTACTTGGGAGTATGGCTAGACAGTACACTGTCCTTCTCTCAGCACATATCAAAGCTGCAGGATAAGGTTAAATCTAGACTTGGTTTCCTCTATCGTAATCGCTCCTCTTTCACCCCAGCTGCCAAACTAACCCTGATTCAGATGACCATCCTATCCATGCTAAATTACGGAGATTGGCAGGTAAAGGTGCTCTCGAGCGGCTAGATGTTCTTTACCATTCGGCCATCAGATTTGCCACCAATGCTCCTTATAGGACACATCACTGCACTCAATACTCCTCTGTAAACTGGTAATCTCTGTAAATTCGTCGCAAGACCCACTGGTTGATGCTTAATTATAAAACCCTCTTAGGCCTCACTCCCCCCTATCTGAGATATCTACTGCAGCCCTCAACCTCCACATACAACACCCATTCTGCCAGTCACATTCTGTTCAAGGTCCCCAAACCACACACATCCCTGGGTCGCTCCTCTTTTCACTTTGCTGCAGCTAGCGACTGCAACAAACACTTAAACTGGACAGTTTTATCTCCATCTCTTCATTCAAAGATACAATCATGGACACTTTTACTGACAGTTGTGGCTGCTTTGTGTGATGTATTGTTGTCTCTACCTTCTTGCCCTTTGTGCTGTTGTCTGTGCCGAATGTTTGTACCATGCTTTGTGTTGCTACCATGTTGTGGTTATGCTGTGTTTCTACCATGCTATGTTGTCATGTGTTGCTACCATGCTATGTTGTCATGTGTTGCTACCATGCTATGTTGTCATGTGTTGCTGCCATGCTATGTTGTTATGTGTTGCTGCCTTGCTATGTTGTCATGTGTTGCTGCCTTGCTATGTTGTCATGTGTTGCTGCCATGCTGTCATGTGTTGCTACCATGCTATGTTGTCATGTGTTGCTGCCATGCTATGTTGTCATGTGTTGCTGCCTTGCTATGTTGTCATGTGTTGCTGCCTTGCTATGTTGTCATGTGTTGCTACCTTGCTATGTTGTCATGTGTTGCTGCCTTGCTATGTTGTCATGTGTTGCTGCCTTGCTATGTTGTCATGTGTTGCTGCCTTGCTATGTTGTCATATGTTGCTGCCTTGCTATGTTGTCATGTGTTGCTGCCATGCTGTCATGTGTTGCTGCCTTGCTATGTTGTCATGTGTTGCTGCCATGCTATATTGTCATGTGTTGCTGCCTTGCTATGTTGTTGTCTTAGGTCTCTCTTTATGTAGCGTTGTGTTGTCTCTCTTGTTGTGATGTGTGTTTTGTCCTATATTATTTATTTTTAATTTTTAATCCTCCATCCCCACATGAGGCCTTTTGCCTTTCGGTAGACCTTCATTAACAGACTTGCCTAGACTTGCCTAGTTAAATAAAGATTAAATAACAAAAATAAACCTTAACATAATTCTAACACTAACACTAATCCTAACCTTAACCCTAAACCACCTAGAAATACCATTTGGCCTCGTGGGGACTAACAAAAGGTCCCCAGTTGGTCAAATTTCTGTCTAGTGTCTGTGTTATTTTGCCCATCTTAATCTTTTATTTTTATTGGCCAGTCTGAGATATGGCTTTTTCTTTGCAACTCTGCCTAGAAGGCCAGCGTCACGGAGTCACCTCTTCACTGTTGACGTTGAGACTGGCGTTTTGCGGGAAATATTTAATGAAGCTGCCAGTTGAGGACTTGTGAGGCATCTGTATCTCAAACTAGACACTCTAATGTACTTGTCCTCTTGCTCAGTTGTGCACCGGGGACTCCCACTCCTCTTTCTATTCTGGTTAGAGACAGTTTGCGCTGTTCTGTGAAGGGAGTAGTACACTGCGTGGTACAAAATCTTCAGTTTCTTGGCAATTTCTCGCATGGAATAGCCTTAATTTCTCAGAACAAGAATAGACTGACACGTTTCAGAAAAAAGTTATTTGTTTCGGGCCATTTTGAGCCTGTAATCGAACCCACAAATGTTGATGCTCCAGATACTCAACTAGTCTAAAGAAGGCCCGTTTTATTGCTTCTTAAATCAGGACAACAGTTTTCAACTGTGCTAACATAATTGCAAAAGGGTTTTCTAATGATCAATTAGCCTTTTAAAATTATAAACTTGGATTAGCTAACACAAAGAGCCATTGGAACACAGGAGTGATGGTTGCTGATAATGGGCCTCTGTACACCTATGTAGATAAAAACATTAAAATAAAAAAAATCAGCAGTTTCCAGCTACAAAAGTCATTTACAACATTAACAATGTCTACACTGTATTTCTGATCAATTTGAAGTTATTTTTATGGGGAAAAAAATGTATTTTCTTTCAAAAACAAGGAAAGTGAACGGTAGTGTATGTTAATATTGTAAATATATCACTTCATCTCCATAGTAAGCTTTGGCAAAATGTCATGTTACGTCATGCCAATAAAGAACATTGAATATGAGAGAGAGAGAGAGAGAGAGAGATTGTGTGTCTCAATGCTAGAACCCATAATCCCTTGTGTGCTGGTTTATACTCCCAAGAGGTCTAGGGGTCTTTACTCCCAAGGGCCCCTATAGGAATATAGTGATCATTGGGCCCTAGGATGGTACTGTGAGGTGAGGAGAGTCATGTTTTGTCCAACAGGTTGCTGTGATAGAGAGCTATACATAGAGAGTGATACAATGACATGTTGGGTAGCTATGCTTCAAACATCCATTAAAATGAGAAAACGTCTCTCTCCTTTGACAAAGATTTCCCGGACACAAATTAGGCGCTGGCCTAAAAAGCAATCTCAATAGAAAATGCATTTTGTCTAGGATCATTCTAGGCTGCAGATAGCCTAGCAGTTAAGAGTTTTGGGCCGGTAACCCAGAGGTCGCTATTTTGAATCACCGAATTGACTTGTTGAAAAATCTGTCGATGTGCCCTTGAACAAGGCACTTAACCCTAGTTACTTTGGATAAGAGCGTCTGCTAAATGACTAAAATGCCATCTGTGTTTGGGAAACCGCCCCAGAAAGTGTCAACACTCGTGGATTTATTTTAGGTAAGAATTGAGGGTGAGCTTTAGGACCAACTCCGGTGTTTGAGGTGTGTGTGTGATGTCTGGTTGAAAACTGTTTTCTGCCCCTCCCAAAAGATAGAATTTGTAGATAATTGGCCCTCTTTCTGGGACTCACCCACAAACAGGACCAAGCCTGACCTGCTGAGGAGTGACGGACTCCATCCTAGCTGGAGGGGTGCTCTCATTTTATCTACCAACATAGACAGGGCTCTAACTCCTCTAGCTCCACAATGAAATAGGGTGCAGGCCAGGCAGCAGGCTGTTAGCCAGCCTGCCAGCATAGTGGAGTCTGCCACTAGCACAGTCAGTGTAGTCAGCTCAGCTATCACCATTGAGACCGTGTCTGTGCCTCGACCTGGGTTGGGCAAAACTAAACATGGCGGTGTTCGCCTTAGCAATCTCACTAGGATAAAGACCACCTCCATTCCTGTCATTATTGAAAGAGATCATGATACCTCACATCTCAAAATAGGGCTACTTAATGTTAGATCCCTTACTTCAAAGGCAATTATAGTCAATGAACTAATCACTGATCATAATCTTGATGTGATTGGCCTGACTGAAACATGGCTTAAGCCTGATGAATTTACTGTGTTAAATGAGGCCTCACCTCCTGGCTACACTAGTGACCATATCCCCCGTGCATCCCGCAAAGGCGGAGGTGTTGCTAACATTTACGATAGCAAATTTCAATTTACAAAAAAAAAATGACGTTTTCGTCTTTTGAGCTTCTAGTCATGAAATCTATGCAGCCTACTCAATCACTTTTTATAGCTACTGTTTACAGGCCTCCTGGGCCATATACAGCGTTCCTCACTGAGTTCCCTGAATTCCTATCGGACCTTGTAGTCATAGCGGATAATATTCTAATCTTTGGTGACTTTAATATTCACATGGAAAAGTCCACAGACCCACTCCAAAAGGCTTTCGGAGCCATCATCGACTCAGTGGGTTTTGTCCAACATGTCTCTGGACCCACTCACTGTCACAGTCATACGCTGGACCTAGTTTTGTCCCATGGAATAAATGTTGTGGATCTTAATGTTTTTCCTCATAATCCTGGACTATCGGACCACCATTTTATTACGTTTGCAATTGCAACAAATAATCTGCTCAGACCCCAACCAAGGATCATCAAAAGTCGTGCTATAAATTCACAGACAACACAAAGATTCCTTGATGTCCTTCCAGATTCCCTCTGTCTACCCAAGGACGCCAGAGGACAAAAATCAGTTAACCACCTAACTGAGGAACTCAACTTAACCTTGCGCAATACCCTTGATGCAGTTGCACCCCTAAAAACTAAAAACATTTCTCATAAGAAACTAGCTCCCTGGTACACAGAAAATACCCGAGCTCTGAAGCAAGCTTCCAGAAAATTGGAACGGAAATGGCGCCACACCAAACTGGAAGTCTTCCGACTAGCTTGGAAAGACAGTACTGTGCAGTACCGAAGAGCCCTTACTGCTGCTCGATCATCCTATTTTTCTAACTTAATTGAGGAAAATAAGAACAATCCGAAATTCCTTTTTGATACTGTCGCAAAGCTAACTAAAAAACAGCATTCCCCAAGAGAGGATGACTTTCACTTTAGCAGTGATAAATTCATGAACTTCTTTGAGGAAAAGATTT
Source organism: Oncorhynchus clarkii lewisi (assembly GCF_045791955.1). NCBI lineage: Eukaryota > Metazoa > Chordata > Actinopteri > Salmoniformes > Salmonidae > Oncorhynchus > Oncorhynchus clarkii. The sequence continues at coordinate 34,596,390 of NC_092172.1, read as the reverse complement.
TGATTATTAGAAAGCAAATTACGGACTCCTCCTTAAATCTGCGTATTCCTTCAAAGCTCAGTTGTCCTGAGTCTGCACAACTCTGCCAGGACCTAGGATCAAGAGAGACGCTCAAGTGTTTTAGTACTATATCTCTTGACACAATGATGAAAATAATCATGGCCTCTAAACCTTCAAGCTGCATACTGGACCCTATTCCAACTAAACTACTGAAAGAGCTGCTTCCTGTGCTTGGCCCTCCTATGTTGAACATAATAAACGGCTCTCTATCCACCGGATGTGTACCAAACTCACTAAAAGTGGCAGTAATAAAGCCAAACCTTGACCCAGAAAATATAAAAAACTATCGGCCTATATCGAATCTTCCATTCCTCTCAAAAATTTTAGAAAAGGCTGTTGCGCAACAACTCACTGCCTTCCTGAAGACAAACAATGTATACAAAATGCTTCAGTCTGGTTTTAGACCCCATCATAGCACTGAGACGGCACTTGTGAAGGTGGTAAATTACATTTTAATGGCATCGGACCGAGGCTCTGCATCTGTCCTCGTGCTCCTAGACCTTAGTGCTGCTTTTGATACCATCGATCACCACATTCTTTTGGAGAGATTGGAAACCCAAATTGGTCTACACGGACAAGTTCTGGCCTGGTTTAGATCTTATCTGTCGGAAAGATATCAGTTTGTCTCTGTGAATGGTTTGTCCTCTGACAAATCAACTGTAAATTTCGGTGTTCCTCAAGGTTCCGTTTTAGGACCACTATTGTTTTCACTATATATTTTACCTCTTGGGGATGTCATTCGAAAACATAATGTTAACTTTCACTGCTATGCGGATGACACACAGCTGTACATTTCAATTAAACATGGTGAAGCCCCAAAATTGCCCTTGCTAGAAGAATGTGTTTCAGACATAAGGAAGTGGATGGCTGCAAACTTTCTACTTTTAAACTCGGACAAAACAGAGATGCTTGTTCTAGGTCCCAAGAAACAAAGAGATCTTCTGTTGAATCTGACAATTAATCTTAATGGTTGTACAGTCGTCTCAAATAAAACTGTGAAGGACCTCGGCGTTACTCTGGACCCTGATCTCTCTTTTGAAGAACATATCAAGACCATTTCAAGGACAGCTTTTTTCCATCTACGTAACATTGCAAAAATCAGAAACTTTCTGTCCAAAAATGATGCAGAAAAATTAATCCATGCTTTTGTCACTTCCAGGTTAGACTACTGCAATGCTCTACTTTCCGGCTACCCGGATAAAGCACTAAATAAACTTCAGTTAGTGCTAAATACGGCTGCTAGAATCCTGACTAGAACCAAAAAAATTGATCATATTACTCCAGTGCTAGCCTCTCTACACTGGCTTCCTGTCAAAGCAAGGGCTGATTTCAAGGTTTTACTGCTAACCTACAAAGCATTACATGGGCTTGCTCCTACCTATCTCTCTGATTTGGTCCTGCCGTACATACCTACACGTACGCTACGGTCACAAGACGCAGGCCTCCTAATTGTCCCTAGAATTTTTAAGCAAACAGCTGGAGGCAGGGCTTTCTCCTATAGAGCTCCATTTTTATGGAACGGTCTGCCTACCCATGTCAGAGACGCAAACTCGGTCTCAACCTTTAAGTCTCTACTGAAGACTCATCTCTTCAGTGGGTCATATGATTGAGTGTAGTCTGGCCCAGGAGTGGGAGGGTGAACGGAAAGGCTCTGGAGCAACGAACTGCCCTTGCTGTCTCTGCCTGGCCGGTTCCCCTCTTTCCACTGGGATTCTCTGCCTCTAACCCCATTACAGGGGCTGAGTCACTGGCTTTACTGGGGCTCTCTCATGCCGTCCCTGGAGGGGGTGCGTCACCTGAGTGGGTTGAGTCACTGATGTGGTCATCCTGTCTGGGTTGGCGCCCCCCCCCCCCCTTGGGTTGTGCCGTGGCGGAGGTCTTTGTGGGCTATACTCAGCCTTGTCTCAGGATGGTAAGTTGGTGGTTGAAGATATCCCTCTAGTGTTGTGGGGGCTGTGCTTTGGCAAAGTGGGTGGGGTTATATCCTTCCTGTTTGGCCCTGTCCGGGGGTGTCCTCGGATGGGTCCACAGTGTCTCCTGACCCCTCCTGTCTCAGCCTCCAGTATTTATGCTGCAGTAGTTTATGTGTCGGGGGGCTAGGGTCAGTTTGTTATATCTGGAGTACTTCTCCTGTCCTATTCGGTGTCCTGTGTGAATCTAAGTGTGCGTTCTCTAATTCTCTCCTTCTCTCTTTCTCTCTCTCGGAGGACCTGAGCCCTAGGACCATGCCCCAGGACTACCTGACATGATGACTCCTTGCTGTCCCCAGTCCACCTGGCTGTGCTGCTGCTCCAGTTTCAACTGACCTGAGCCATAGGACCATGCCCCAGGAATACCTGACATGATGACTCCTTGCTGTCCCCAGTCCACCTGACTGTGCTGCTGCTCCAGTTTCAACTATTCTGCCTTATTATAATTCGACCATGCTGGTCATTTATGAACATTTGAACATCTTGACCATGTTTTGTTATAATCTCCACCCGGCACAGCCAGAAGAGGACTGGCCACCCCACATAGCCTGGTTCCTCTCTAGGTTTCTTCCTAGGTTTTGGCCTTTCTAGGGAGTTTTTCCTAGCCACCGTGCTTCTACACCTGCATTGCTTGCTGTTTGGGGTTTTAGGCTGGGTTTCTGTACAGCACTTTGAGATATCAGCTGATGTACGAAGGGCTATATAAATACATTTGATTTGATTTGATTTGTCTGTGTGATGGAGCATCATTAACACCTCAACACACAACATAATATCAGGTGGGAGAAATACTGACAAAACATCTTCCATCTTATCCATGGCTTTACTAGGCTACATATGCCATTCATGTGGATGGGGAAATTAATTGACTCTGATGCCTGAAGTGAGATTACGATAAGATGAGGCCATAATGAAGTTAGCGTGGATGAGCTCATTAGAGAGAGAGAGAAAGAGAGAAGATATAGGGGGAAGAGAAAGAGTAGCAGGGTGTAGACTGGAAGAGAGAAGGGCAGAAAAGATAGAACAAGAGAGGAAGAAAGAGATGATAGACAGAGATGGGTAGGAGATAGACAGAGATAGGTAGGAGATAGACAGAGATAGGTAGGAGATAGGTAGGAGAGAGAGGGGCAGAAGATAGAAAGTGGAAGAGAGTGAGCTGAGCTGTGAGGCCTTATACAGTCTGCACTATTTATGCAGTATTCTGCACTATTTATGCAGTATTCTGCACTATTTAACACTGTCTGGGCCCATATGAACTTCACATCTAGATCAGAACAGAGTTCTTTCAAAAAGAGAGAGCATATCTCTGAGACGGAGAACATTTGATGTCTCTGCTCTCTTCAGTACATCAGACAGATAGACAGAGAACATGCTGAGGCTCTGCTTTTGTGTGTGTGTGTGGGTGTGTGTGTGACATTTCACCTCAGCTAGGTTTTAACCCTGATGAGGACAGTTTTAAAAAGATTCACCTCGTGGAAAGTCGCCAACCTCTGCCGGCGAATCCTGTTCAGCCTGAGGAATAGAAATAAACAGCATTCCAGATATTGAAATGGAGAAGCTCTGAATAATTCAATAGGGCCGCCTCATCTCTCTCCCTGTGGGTTTAGAGGAGATATTGGTGTAAAATATGCACAGATTACATGTCCAGCATCTGATGGGATATGCATACATGTTTCAATGAGGCACAGGCTTGTGTCCTAAATGGTACCCCTATCATCTATATAGTCCACTGCCTTTCACCACAGCCTAATGGTCAAGAGTAGTGCATAGCATAAGGAATAGGGTTCCATTTGGGACACAGCACAGTTTGCCAGGCTTCTGGCTTCTTCTGACTTCTAGGTTTCTGTGATGAAGTTGGTGACAGATGAGATGATGGCCGTTGGTCAAATCTAATGACACCCTAGTCATTAGTGCACTATTTTTGTCCAGAGCCTCATGTGGCTCCATATGTATCTGGCCAAAGGTAGTGCACTAGATAGGGATTAGGGATCAACATACCTTGAGTATACCAAACATTAGGAACACCTTCCTAATATTGAATTGCACCCCCTCATTTTGCCCTCAGAACAGCCTCAATTTGTTTAGGACATGAACTCTACAAGTTGTCGTTCCACAGGGATGCTGGTCCACAGTTGTGTCAAGTTGGCTGGATGTCCTTTGGGTGGTGGACCATTCCTGATACACACAGGAAAGTGTTGAGCGTGAAAAAGCAATTATTGACATAAACCAGTGTGCCAGGCACCTACTACCATACCCTGTTCAAAGGCACTTCAATCTTTTGTCTTGTCCAGTCACCCTCTGAATAACACACATACACTATCCATGTCTCAACTGTCTAAAGGCTTAAAAATCCTTCTTTAACCTGTCTCCTCCCCTTCATCTACACTGATTGAAGTGGATTTAACAAGTGACATCAATAAGGGATCATTGTTGGCAACATGTCAACTATAGGGCAAAACAGACTGGGTTGGTTTAGATTGTTGACAACATAGAAACTATATTTAGTCTCCAATATTTATTGAAAATATAAATATATTTGCACAATGAGCACTTGTTGTCTCTCAAATACAGTGTTACATTTGTTGGTTAGCTAACTAGCAAAGTTTTGCCATATTACCTACGATTCCTCACATGGCAGCTTCTATGTCATTGTTGCTATCTATCTGGCCACCCAGAATCACAAGACCACACGGCCTTCTGCCCCATTGAAGCCTGAGCATCGTTCTGGTGACGTTGTCAGCCAACCCGTTCTATAGGGATCTGACCTGGTCGTAGTGCACTATATTGGAATGACACATACTGTAACACCAGTCAGAGAGGAAATCTGACACAACCATTTGAGATGTTGATCATGTTTCCTCAGATTTCCTGTCTGACTGTGTGTTAAAGTATGTGTCATCTGGTACAGATGAGATGTGTTATCAAAAGGATTCGAGAAACTAGGCTGTTCTATTCTTCCCCCAGCAGCCCTCCCTGGCTGGTACTCTGCTGGATAGAAAACTGTGTGTGTGTGTGTTCATGCCTACACACACACACACACACACACACACACACACACACACACACACACACACACACACGTATTCCACTTGATATCAGTACTCTCAGCACTGCAAGAAAGAGCGCCTCTTAGTGAGATTGCTTCGGTAGTGAACCCAATTGCTGTGAATCACCTTCACATCTGTTGAGATGAAATAATTGACACTTGGTGTGAACATCTATGTTAATGCTGTGAACACAGACTGGTGATTTAGGACAATAACAGAGATTATTATTTTTTATTACTTCAGTTTATTTTTGTAAATACTTTAACACTTATTTTTCTTACAACTGCATTGTTGGTTAAGGGCTTCTAAGTAAGCATTTCACTGTTAGGCGCATGTACATTTTTAAAATTTGATTTGATTTTGATTTGATGTGAACTAGACTCTATGGTAGTGCTGTGAACACAGCCGGGTGATTTAGGACAATAACACTTTTATGACCATCTCTCTTTCTCTGGCACACACACATACACACATACACATGTGTGTATGCACGCCACACACACACAGCCATGTTGTGGCCTCTGTATCCCTATCAGTGGCTTTATGGACACATATGGACACAGCCATCAAACCTCCCTGCATGAATACTGCACTGCCAAGAGGCTGGCTGCTAGTGTGGTGTGTGTGTGTGTGTGTGTGTGTGTGTGTGTGTGTGTGTGTGTGTGTGTGTGTGTGTGTGTGTGTGTGTGTGTGTGTGTGTGTGTGTGTGTGTGTGTGTGTGTGTGTGTGTGTGTGTGTGTGTGTGTGTGTGTGTGTGTGTGTGTGTGTGTGTGTGTGTGTGTGTGTGTGTGTGTGTGTGTGTGCGTGTGTGTGCGTGCGTGTGCGTGCGTGTGTGTGTGTGCGTGTGTGCGCGAGAGAGGTGACTGAGCTGCTGTGATACCGGACTGCCAACAGAGGGACCATCTGCAGAGCTGGAGCTACTGGTGAGCTGGGAAGAGGAGGAAGGAAGGAGAAGTATGGATGACGGGGTATGAGGCAGAGGGAGGGAGGGAGGGAAGGAGGGAGGAAGGAAGGTGGGAAGGACAGCCTCTGCAACAGCAGGATTTTACCACACAGGTAGGAGGGAGAGATGGAAATATGTAGAGATGGAAGGATGGAGGGAGGAAAGGGGGTAGGGAGGGATGAGGAGAAGGAGAGATGAAAGGAAGGAGGGAGGGATGGGGAGACATGGAGAGTGGTTGAGATGGAAGGAGGTAGGAGGGATGGGGATGGACGAAGGAAGGGAGAGAGAAAGAGGTAGATACGGAGGGAGGGAGGGATTGAAAAAGATAGACGGTGGGAGGGAAGAAGGGAGGGATAGATGAAGAGAGGGAGAGACGGAGGGAGTTACGATGGGGAGAGGTAGAGATGGAAGGAGAGAGGCAGGGATGGAAGGAGATAGGAAGGGATGGGGAGGAGAGGTAGGGATGGGGAGGAGAGAGGAAGGGATGGGGAGGAGAGAGGAAGGGATGGGGAGGAGAGAGGAAGGGATGGGGAGGAGAGAGGAAGGGATGGGGAGGAGAGAGGTAGGGACGGGGAGGAGAGAGGTAGGGACGGGGAGGAGAGAGGTAGGGACGGGGAGGAGAGAGGTAGATACAGAGGGAGGAAGGGATGGGGAGAAGTAGAGATGGAAGGAGACGGGAGGGAGAGAGAGGAGAGAGAGGGAGGGAGAGAGTGAGTGGGAAAGAGAGGGAGGGGGGAGAGAGAGTGCCTACACATCTGCCTCTGATTCCAAAGGTTGCCAGTTTGAATCCAGCGATAGAGTTGTTTTTGAGATCTTTGTTTTAAGCCTATCCCAAACCTGACCTTAACCATTCAGTTAATCCCTAACCTTAAGGTTTATGTCTAACCTTCATCTTCAACATTTCCAAATGTAACATTTGCAACAACTTAGAAATTTGACGTTTGAGAAACATGGATGAACGTCTCATTCTGACGTGAAACTGTGAGAGCTATTTGGAAAATGTTACAGTATTAAAGCAAGAAAACTTTGCAATTTTATAAAATCGTCATGCAATTCTACTCATTTTCCCATGGGGTGGAGAGAAATTTCTGCAGTTTGAAAGTTAATTTCCAGCAATTCTACACATTTTGTAATGACTTATTCCATGTAAATAGAATATCTGAATGAGAATGATTAACAAAATCAAAGAGGCCCCCTGGAGGTCAGGGCCCCTGGGCATATGCCCTGCGTGCCCGGCCAGTATTCAGCCATGATTACTACAAGTTTAGATATCTGGCTAGACTAACTACCAATCAAAAATTTGCTGACATGGCTAATTGAGCGACTGTCAGTGACAGACATAACAAGAGAAAACATTGCTGACACAACCAAATTTCAAATTGCACCTGGTGTATTCTACTATTCTTACTCTCAGTAGTAAGTTGAGACCCAGACTGAGTTCCTAAAAAGAAAACTAGCAGCCGGGGACCCTAACCAACAACTCAGGCCCCTTATCCCTGGATCCGGCCCTGCCCACCCACACACAAGCATTCAAGACAGTAGCAGTACAGGTACATGTCAAAATGTATAGACTCAGAGCTGCTTCTGAATTTCAATGGAAGTCGGTGTCTTTTGCTAACAGCACAAGAGAGAACCTGTTTTGTATGCAGTGCTATTGTGCTTGGATCTCACCTTTAAAAGGCTCTGACTGTAATTTAAAATGGTATTATTTTCTGTACTGACAGGCTGTGCATCGCTGGTATATTCATCTCAGAGATTCAGGTTGTATACTGACACAATGGTTGAGAGAACACTGTCTTTTTTAATCACACATCTTTACCTCTTTCCCTATCTAAACCTTGTCTGACCTGGCTTTCATCCTGTCATCCGGAGTCGAGGCACGTTCTGTCTCAGACAGAGGGTGTGTGTCTGTGTTTTTGTGTGTAAATGCCACCCGCACCCCAGATTGCTTGTAAGTCATCCCTCCTCCATCCACATGGCTCAAAGAGCCACCTCCACCACCCCAACCTGTCCTTGACCCTCTGCCCCAAACACATCCGCCCCCTTCACGCCTCACAGGCCTTCACCACCATCAAAAGTCTCACACACACTGTCGCATCCCACCTGCTGATGAGATTTCCATGGGCCACTGCCAGGCTCTGATTACATGTATGGGCACACAGGGAGTGTGTGTGAGTGTGTGTGTGTATGGTTGCATATGTGTGTGTGTGTGAGAGGGAGAGAGAGAAAGAGAGTGAGTTAAAGAATAAGGATAAAGCAGTCCCTCCAGGATTCTGCGATTGAATCAACAATACCCTCCATATTATACGAGGGCTTGCTAATTGACCAATCACGGCACTATTTCCACATAAACCAGTCAAATAAATGTCAGAATTGCCACAGCAAAAGCAGTGATTTTTGACCACAAGTATGAGAAAAAAGTTGAATTGAATGCTAGCTGAATTGTCCCAATACCTGCAGCAATATTTGTCAGGCTAAAAGGCAAGCCAACCACTTACTAATCAGGACAACCGTCACAGTCAACGTGCTCTACAATAAATGACCTACCCATGAGAGCCAATCAACTTCAGGCATAACAGAGTAACTCACCCTTTAGTGCAAATAATTGCATTGGAGTAATAATAATAATCTTTGTGCGGAAGTTCAATCAAGTTGGATTCCTCCCTGTTCTGGAGATTAGCTGGGCCCAGATAGGAGGGGAGGAGAGCATTGGGAAAGAAGAGAAAGAAATGCTGTTCAAACGCAGAAGGCCAATCACTGGGGCGGGAAGAAGGAGGGCCTTCCATAACATCAGAAGGCCAATCACTGGTGAGGGATGTAGGAGGGCCTTCCATAACATGGCCCTCAGCCCCCCTCCCCCACGCACCCTGTCCTTTGTTTCCCTCTTAGTTCTGTAAGCGTGTTGTGTCGTTGTAATGGTATACATTTTTAAATACAATTGCTTTTGCTTTTCAGCTAAGGGTATAATTATTTCCATAGTTTCTTATTATTGTTAGTAAGAGCATGACAATTAAACAATAGAGGCAGAAGTGCACTGACAGATTTCATGTTCAGTGCACATCTATCTGCCTTACAGTTACATTGTACAGAGTTGAAGGTCCACACACACACAAACCTCAAATCAGAGGGTAACTTATTCCAGAATATTCCCTATCAGCTGTTCATTGGGACTTGAGGGTGCTTACACTGTCAAGCCACTGGTATGTACTGTACACTACAACATTAGTGTCCACAGTTAGAAACTGATGAAGTCAGTACAGTCATCACTGACAGGTTGACTGGATGTGGGAACACCCGCCTTGAGTCCAGGGTGCAATCGCATATTAAAATAACACATTTAACACGGGAGGAAAGTGGCTATCACCTCGTGTTAAATATTCATTCATTTGTTCATTCATTCCTTCATTCATTCACTTTCTCATACACATTCATACCTACATGCCATCCATCCATCCATCCATCCATCCATCCATACAGACATACATATGCCCATTCATTCATTAATCCATTCACTGTCCTGTCCTCTGCCTCAGATTCCAGGTGGGTGCAGGCCTGTACCGATGATGGATTACAGAATATTAGAACTGCTGCTCAGACCGTTAAATCTCTTCAGCCATGTTTCTCTGCTGCTCATGGCAGAGGGTGTTTCCCAAATGCTACCCTATTCACAATGGCCATGGTCAATGTCATTTGGGAAGCAACCAGAGAGAATGGTAGTCTGCTCATATGTAAGCCCTCAGAACAAATGTGTCTGTCTGTAGGTCTGTCTGTAGGTCTGTGTGTGGAACGCCTCTGAAAGCTCTACAGTTCTGTAGGTCTGTGTGTGGAACGCCTCTGAAAGCTCTACAGTTCTGTAGGTCTGTGTGTGGAACGCCTCTGAAAGCTCTACAGTTCTGTAGGTCTGTGTGTGGAACGCCTCTGAAAGCTCTGCAGTTCTGTAGGTCTGTGTGTGGAACGCCTCTGAAAACTCTACAGTTCTGTAGGTCTGTGTGGAACGCCTCTGAAAGCTCTACGGTTCTGTAGGTCTGTGTGTGGAACGCCTCTGAAAGCTCTACAGTTCTGTAGGTCTGTGTGTGGAACGCCTCTGAAAGCTCTACAGTTCTGTAGGTCTGTGTGTGGAACGCCTCTGAAAGCTCTACAGTTCTGTAGGTCTGTGTGTGGAACGCCTCTGAAAGCTCTGCAGTTCTGTAGGTCTGTGTGTGAAACGCCTCTGAAAACTCTGCAGTTCTGTAGGTCTGTGTGTGGAACGCCTCTGAAAGCTCTACAGTTCTGTAGGTCTGTGTGTGGAACGCCTCTGAAAGCTCTACAGTTCTGTAGGTCTGTGTGTGGAACGCCTCTGAAAGCTCTGCAGTTCTGTAGGTCTGTGTGTGGAACGCCTCTGAAAGCTCTGCAGTTCTGTAGGTCTGTGTGTGGAACGCCTCTGAAAGTTCTGCAGTTCTGTAGGTCTGTGTGTGCTACATCAGCCGCTTGTCATTACTCAGCTCTACAGACACTCTGTGTGTGTGTGTGTGTGTGTGTGTGTGTGTGTGTGTGTGTGTCACCATCAGTCCATTATCATTAGTCAGCTCTACAAGCACAACACAACTTGGAAACCTGGTTATTGGATTATTATTGGACAAAAACATTCCAGAACTGCAGGTAGCAGTAAATCACCAACGTGGCTGTATACCTTTCAGACTATACACAGTCCAGCACAGTCCGTGGTGGTACACACCTGTTCAGTTTATTTACAAATGACCAAAAGACTCATAGAAGTAGAGGAAATGTATTACTTTAAAGGGGATATATCTGTTAAAGGGGAGATAGCTGTTAAAGGGGAGATAGCTGTTAAAGGGGAGATAGCTGTTAAAGGGGAGATAGCTGTTAAAGGGGAGATAGCTGTTAAAGGGGAGATAGCTGTTAAAGGGGATATATCTGTTAAAGGGGAGATAGCTTTTAAAGGGGAGATAGCTGTTAAAGGGGATATAGCTGTTAAAGGGGAGATAGCTGTTAAAGGGGAGATAGCTGTTAAAGGGGAGATAGCTGTTAAAGGGGAGATAGCTGTTATAGGGGAGATAGCTGCCCATGCTGTCACAGAAGACCTCATTTGCAAGGATAGAATGTGTGCTATCTTTCCATTTCTATGCTGGAGCCTGTGTTTAATGCTGCGTTCGTAACCATGTGGGAGGTGGGAATTTACCATTTGTGAAGTCGTAAATACTAGTTGGATGCATTCACATGCTTTGAACTTGTTGAGAATTTGATTTGAGATATTAGGATCCCCATTAGCCTACGCCAATGGTGACAGCTAGTCTTACTGGGGTCCGACATGCACCTAAAAAGACATTACAGACAAAATACTTTACAATTAAAATACATTTAAAAACATGAACATTTAGTGTGTGTGTGTTTGCATCTATCAGTTCCACATACATGTCAGTACATAAACACAACAAGTAGGTCACATGGGGGTGAGGCGTTGTGCTGTGAGGTGTTGCTTTCTTAATTTTATAAAAAAAACAGGTTTGCTGTTCACTTGTGCTATATAAGATTGGAGTTCCATTCACTCATGGCTCTGTATAATACTGTACGTTTACTTAAATTTGTTCTGGACCTGGGTGCTGCGAAAATACCCCTGGTGGCATGTCTGGTGGGGCAAATGTGTGTGTCCATGCTGTGTGTGTCCATGCTGTATGTGTCCGTGCTGTGTGTGTCCGTGCTGTGTGTGTCCGTGCTGTGTGTGTCCGTGCTGTGTGTGTCCGTGCTGTGTGTCCGTGCTGTGTGTGTCCGTGCTGTGTGTCCGTGCTGTGTGTGTCCGTGCTGTGTGTGTCCGTGCTGTGTGTGTCCGTGCTGTGTGTGTCCGTGCTGTGTGTGTCCGTGCTGTGTGTGTCCGTGCTGTGTGTGTCCGTGCTGTATGTGTCCGTGCTGTGTGTGTCCGTGCTGTGTGTGTCCGTGCTGTGTGTGTCCGTGCTGTGTGTGTCCGTGCTGTGTGTGTCCGTGCTGTATGTGTCTGTGCTGTGTGTGTCTGTGCTGTGTGTGTCCGTGCTGTGTGTGTCCGCGCTGTGTGTGTCCATGCTGTGTGTAAGTTGACTATGCAAACAATTTGGAATTTCCAAATTAATGTTTCTTATAAAAACAAGAAGTGATGCATTCAGTCTTTCCTCAACTCTTAGCCAAGACAGACTGTCAAACACAGTATTAATATTAGCCCTCTGATTACAATGAAGAGCAAGACGTGACGCTCTGTTCTGGACCAGCTGCAGCTTAACTAGGTCCTTCTTGACCATGACAGTTTACAATCTAAGGTAACGCCAAGTAATTTAGTCTCCTCAACCTGTTCAACAACCACACCATTAAATTACTAGATTCAGCTGAGGTCTAGAACTTAGGGAATGATTTGTACCAAATACAATGCTCTTAGTTTTAGAGATGTTCAAGACTACCTGGCCACCCATTCCAAAACAGACTGCAAGTCTTTGTTAAGGGTTTCAGTGACATCATTAGCTGTGGTAGCTGATGTATTTGGTTGAATCATCAGCATACAGTGCCTTGCGAAAGTATTCGGCCCCCTTGAACTTTGCGACCTTTTGCCACATTTCAGGCTTCAAACATAAAGATATAAAACTGTATTTTTTTGTGAAGAATCAACAACAAGTGGGACACAATCATGAAGTGGAACGACATTTATTGGAAATTTCAAACTTTTTTAACAAATCAAAAACTGAAAAATTGGGCGTGCAAAATTATTCAGCCCCCTTAAGTTAATACTTTGTAGCGCCACCTTTTGCTGCGATTACAGCTGTAAGTCACTTGGGGTATGTCTCTATCAGTTTTGCACATCGAGAGACTGAAATTTTGTCCCATTCCTCCTTGCAAAACAGCTCGAGCTCAGTGAGGTTGGATGGAGAGCATTTGTGAACAGCAGTTTTCAGTTCTTTCCACAGATTCTCGATTGGATTCAGGTCTGGACTTTGACTTGGCCATTCTAACACCTGGATATGTTTATTTTTGAACCATTCCATTGTAGATTTTGCTTTATGTTTTGGATCATTGTCTTGTTGGAAGACAAATATCCGTCCCAGTCTCAGGTCTTTTGCAGACTCCATCAGGTTTTCTTCCAGAATGGTCCTGTATTTGGCTCCATCCATCTTCCCATCAATTTTAACCATCTTCCCTGTCCCTGCTGAAGAAAAGCAGGCCCAAACCATGATGCTGCCACCACCATGTTTGACAGTGGGGATGGTGTGTTCAGGGTGATGAGCTGTGTTGCTTTTACGCCAAACATAACGTCTTGCATTGTTGCCAAAAAGTTCAATTTTGGTTTCATCTGACCAGAGCACCTTCTTCCACATGTTTGGTGTGTCTCCAAGGTGGCTTGTGGCAAACTTTAAACAACACTTTTTATGGATATCTTTAAGAAATGGCTTTCTTCTTGCCACTCTTCCATAAAGGCCAGATTTGTGCAATATACGACTGATTGTTGTCCTATGGACAGAGTCTCCCACCTCAGCTGTAGATCTCTGCAGTTCATCCAGAGTGATCATGGGCCTCTTGGCTGCATCTCTGATCAGTCTTCTCCTTGTATGAGCTGAAAGTTTAGAGGGACGGCCAGGTCTTGGTAGATTTGCAGTGGTCTGATACTCCTTCCATTTCAATATTATTGCTTGCACAGTGCTCCTTGGGATGTTTAAAGCTTGGGAAATCTTTTTGTATCCAAATCCGGCTTTAAACTTCTTCACAACAGTATCTCGGACCTGCCTGGTGTGTTCCTTGTTCTTCATGATGCTCTCTGCGCTTTTAACGGACCTCTGAGACTATCACAGTGCAGGTGCATTTATGCGGAGACTTGATTACACACAGGTGGATTGTATTTATCATCATTAGTCATTTAGGTCAACATTGGATCATTCAGAGATCCTCACTGAACTTCTGGAGAGAGTTTGCTGCACTGAAAGTAAAGGGGCTGAATAATTTTGCACGCCCAATTTTTCAGTTTTTGATTTGTTAAAAAAGTTTGAAATATCCAATAAATGTCGTTCCACTTCATGATTGTGTCCCACTTGTTGTTGATTCTTCACAAAAAAATACAGTTTTATATCTTTATGTTTGAAGCCTGAAATGCGGCAAAAGGTCGCAAAGTTCAAGGGGGCCGAATACTTTCGCAAGGCACTGTACATGGACACATGCTGTGTTTAATGCCAGTGGCAGGTCATTGGTAAAAATAGAGAAGAGTAGAGGGCCTAGAGAGCTGTGCCCTGCGGTACACCACACTTTACATGTTTGACATTCGAGAAGCTTCTATTAAAGAATACCCTCTGAGTTAGATTTGATTGATAGCTCTGAATCCACAATATGTAAGAAGTTGAAAAGCCATAACACACGTTTTCTCAACAACAGGTCAATAATATCAAAGGCTGCACTGAAATATAACAGTACAGCTCCCACAATCTTCTTATCAATTTATTTCAACCAATCATCATTTGTGTCAGTGCAGTACATGTTGAGTGCCCTTCTCTATAAGCATGCTGAAAGTCTGCTGTTCATTTGTTTTACAGAGAAATAGCATTTTATTTGGTCAAACACCATTTTTTCCAAAAGTTTGCTAAGATCTGGCAGCAAGCTGAAAGGTCTGCTGTTAGAACCTGTAAAGGCCGATTTGCCACTCTGGGTAGTGGAATGACTTTGGCTTCCCCTCTGGCCTGAGGACAAAGACTTTCCTCTATGCTCAGATGAAAGATATGACAGATATGCGTGGCTATAGTCAGCTACCATCCTCAGTAGCTTTCCATCTACATAAGTTGTCAAGGCCAGGAGGTTTGTCATTACCATTTGTGTATTTATTTGACCTTTATTTAACTAGGCAAGTCAGTTAAGAACAAATTCTTATTTACAATGACGGCCTAGGGACAGTGGGTTAACTGACTTGTTCAGGGCAGAACGACCGATTCTCAGGAATTTGATCTAGCAACCTTTTGGTTACTGGCCCAACGCTCTAACCACTAGGCTACCTGCCGCCCCAGGTCATTTCACCACCTCTCCCACACTAACTTTACAAAATTCCAAGTTGCAATGCTTTTCTTTCATTAGTTTTTTTTTATACATGATTACGATGGCTCACTGTTCATTGTTGGCATTTCCTGCCTAAGTTTGTCCACTTTATCAATTAAGTAATCAAAATAATTACCAACTTAAAATGGTTTTGTGATGAAGCCATCTGATTCGATGAAAGATGGAGTTGAATGTCTTTCTGCCCATCGTTCTTTATATCATTGATCTTGGCATCATAATACAGTTTCTTCTTCTTCTTGTTGAGTTTAGTCACATCATTTCTCCATTTGAAAAGTCAGCCAGTAAAACTGTGTAGCCAGACTCATTAGCCACTCCTTTTGCCCCCTCTCTTTCAGCCATATAGGTTTTCAACTCCTTATCAATCCATGGAGCCTAAACAGTTCTAACAGTCCGTTTCTTAATAGGTTTATCAATAAACTCATCAAATGCAGCGTCTGGATGCTCCTCATTAATCACATCAGACCAACATATTTTTGAACATCATCCACATAAGAGTCACAGATAAATATTTTGTATGATCTCTTCTACACTATTTTAGGCCCAGCTGTTGGAACTTTGGCTTTCCTGGATATAGCCACTATATTGTGATCACTGGATCCAATGGGTATGGATACAAACATCTGATCAATACTTGTGGATGATCTTTTCTTGTAGTGTTTGTAAACACCCTGGTAGGTTGACTAATAACCTGAACCAGATAACAGGCACTGGTTACAGTGAGAAGCTTCGTCTTGAGCGGACAGCTTGATGAAAACCAGTCAATATTCAGGTCCCTGAGAAAGTAGACCTCTCTGTTTACATAAAATACACTATCAAGTATTTTACACATATTATTTAGATACTGACTGTCAGCACTTGGTGACCCATAGCAACACCCCAAAAGAAAAGGCTTTAGATGTGCCTGCAACCACAACACTTCAATAACACTTGACATAAGATCTTCTCTAAGCATTGCAGGGATATGGCTCTGAATATATACAGTCACACCTCCCCCATAAGCATTCCTGTCTCTTCTATATATGTTATAGCCTTGTATTGCTACTGCTGTATCATCAAATGAACTAAGTAAGTCTCAGAAATGACTAATATATGAATGTTATCTAATGTTAGCAAGTTATTGATTTCATGAACCTTATTTCTAAGGCTACATATATTAATATGGGCTATTTTCAGCCCTTACCTGGGTAGCTTATTGGCTAATGACCAAAAGCTGTGTCAAACATACACTAAAAGTACAACTATCATGCTTGTAAACAAATTATAGAGTAAAACAATTATATTAATCGATTACTTCTTATAATTAATGTTTTTTTAACTGTTGAAAATGCTGTTATCGATGTCCTTTTCCTAGTAGGTGATGTCAGAGATCAGCATATGGTAGAAGTCGGAGATCAGGGAAGATTTCCTGCTAGTAATTACCAGTTAGAGGGCTGTTCAAGTGGATTTCTCCCGGTGTGTGGTAAATTCCCACTTCCCTCTTGGTTAGGAACACAGCATAAGGCTCCAGCATAGATGCCATAAAGTAATTGCCTCGGGAATCACCCCAAAACAGAATCAAACATTAAAAATACTTTAGTAGGCCAATCTCTGTAAACTGAGAATCTAGTTCATGATGTTTCTATTTCTAATCAAGCCTCATTCAGTTGATTATTCAACTGCAAGTAACTGTGGAAAACATATCTGGTTTAATATCTACCATATCATTTATTCAATGGATTTACCTAAGCAAGTTGAGTTAGTGAACTGTGATGAGTAACCTGCAGACATGTGTTGGCTCTCTGAGATAATCTCATCAGAACCAGTGTCATTCTGAAGATGGTTAATCAAAGAAATGAGACCTACAGGGGGGTGTGTGTGTGTGTGTGTGTGTTCACCTGGGGTGTACTTGGGGTGTGAAATCTGAACTCATGCTCATTTTCGGTGCAGTCCCTAGAGCATAAACACTCTTCCCGTTCTCATGAAATATTGAAGAGTCCTCATTCTTGTGGTTCATTGGGGAAGAAATCCACACACACACATGGATAGGGGAGAGAGAAAACACACACACACACACACACACAAACACACACACACACACACACACATGGATAGGGGAAAGAGAAAACACACACACACACATGGATAGGGGAGAGAGAAAACACACACCCACACACACGGATAGGGGAGAGAGAAAACACACACACACACACACGGATAGAGGAGAGAGAAAACACACACACACACACATGGATAGGGGAGAGAGAAAACACACACAGGCGATTTACAAACAGGTTAAACACAAGGAGGCGGCCAAATGACTGTGGCAGAGAGCAACCCTATTCTCTATATAGTACACTACTTTTAACCAGAGTCCTATGAGTCCCAGTCCAAAATAGTGCACTATAAAGGGAATAGGGTGCTATTTGGAGCAGATCCTAACACTTTATTTATGGATCTGCTTTTATTTAACATGTTTCCAGTTTGTTAGAACATGTATAAGGCCTGTTGTTCATGATTTATATATGATGACATTCAGACTAAATGTTTTATACTGTTCATAAATATAACAGTATTTATGGGGAGGCTTACTTATATTTATGAATAAAAATAGATATGTAATTTGTTGTAATGATTTCCTGAGTTTTCTAGACTGTTGAGACGCACCCCAGGGGCCGTATGAGACGCACCCCAGGGGCCGTATGAGACGCACCCCAGGGGCCGTATGAGACGCACCCCAGGGGCCTTATGAGACGCACCCCAGGGGCCGTATGAGACGCACCCCAGGGGCCGTATGAGACGCACCCCAGGGGCCGTATGAGACGCACCCCAGGGGCCGTATGAGACGCACCCCAGGGGCCGTATGAGACGCACCCCAGGGGCCGTATGAGACGCACCCCAGGGGCCGTATGAGACGCACCCCAGGGGCCGTATGAGACGCACCCCAGGGGCCGTATGAGACGCACCCCAGGGGCCGTATGAGACGCACCCCAGGGGCCGTATGAGACGCACCCCAGGGGCCGTATGAGACGCACCCCAGGGGCCGTATGAGACGCACCCCAGGGGCCGTATGAGACACACCCCAGGGGCCGTATGAGACGCACACCAGGGGCCGTATGAGACGCACACCAGGGGCCGTATGAGACGCACACCAGGGGCCGTATGAGACGCACCCCAGGGGCCGTACAGTACAGTATCAAGCGTCTTAACGTAGGAGTGCTGATCTAGGATCAGGTCCCCCCCGTCCATGTCTTTTATTCATTGTGATCTAAAAGGATAAACTGATCCTAAATCAGCACTCCTGCTCTGAGATGCTTGGTCCCTGATCATGCAGAATGGCTGTGACATCAGAGCTACCTGCGTCATCATAGCCAGACCTGTCACCTGGTGGCTGTGTCACCTGACACTGACAGTCCTATATGTGGTAGGCCGTAATTGTAAATAAGTATTTGTTCTTAATCAACTTGCCTAGTTAAATAAAAATTAATTTAAAAATGTGCCTGTCCTATCTAGTCGTGTTACCTCTCTGTAATGAGCAGCTATGCTGAGCGCACGCGCACACACACACACACACACACACACACACGTAGGTCTCATTTCTTTAATAAACCATCATCACACTGGTTCTGATGAAGCAGGCAGCTGTAACTCTCTGGGAGAGATTGAGCAAGCAGAGAAAGAGAGAATGGAGAGAAGGCAGTGGTAGGTGAAAAAGTCTGTGTGTGTGTGTGTGTGTGTAAGACTTCCTTCCCGCTATGGTAATAAATCAACTGCTGAGCAGACAGACAGACAGACACAGCCTTTGAAAGATGGGACTGTTAGGTAACCGGGGCTTTACAACTGAAACCAATCTTAAACACATAAAGGAACAGAATAACGTTTATGTAAAACCACTTTTGTGATTTCAGCAGATGAACAAACTATAAATCACCATGGGGATTTAATGAGTGGGCAGGTCGTGGTGGAAGTACAGCCACAGTCTAAAATATTAAGATTGAGACAAGGTCTTTTGTAATCTCTCTTTTGCCCCCCCCTCCCTCCTTTCATATGTTTTAATGGTTTGCATTGAACAGAGGACAGTAGAGAGAAGTCAGGAGAGACTGGAGGAGATTCGGAGGATTGGATTTGAACCCATGTTGACTCTGGTAGACGTGGGTCAGTGGCACTATAATCACTGGATCACACAGGTCACGTATTCTTTCTGACAGGTGCCTTTTTCTGTCAAGTTTAGATCATGGATGAATGACTATGGTTCTGAAGGTCTTGTTAAGATCATGGATGGATGACTGTGGTTCTGAAGGTCTTGTTAAGATCATGGATGGATAACTGTGGTTCTGAAGGTCTTGTTTAGATCATGGATGGATGACTGTGGTTCTGAAGGTCTTGTTTAGATCATGGATGGATGACTGTGGTTCTGAAGGTCTTGTTAAGATCATGGATGGATAACTGTGGTTCTGAAGGTCTTGTTTAGATCATGGATGGATAACTGTGGTTCTGAAGGTCTTGTTAAGATCATGGATGGATGACTGTGGTTCTGACGGTCTTGTTAAGATCATGGATGGATGACTGTGGTTCTGAAGGTCTTGTTTAGATCATGGATGGATAACTGTGGTTCTGAAGGTCTTGTTTATATCGTGGATGGATGACTGTGGTTCTGAAGGTCTTGTTTAGATCATGGATGGACGACTGTGGTTCTGAAGGTCTTGTTTAGATCATGGATGGATAACTGTGGTTCTGAAGGTCTTGTTTAGATCATGGATGGATAACTGTGGTTCTGAAGGTCTTGTTTAGATCATGGATGGATAACTGTGGTTCTGAAGGTCTTGTTTAGATCATGGATGGATAACTGTGGTTCTGAAGGTCTTGTTTAGATCATGGATGGATGACTGTGGTTCTGAAGGTCTTGTTAAGATCATGGATGGATGACTGTGGTTCTGAAGGTCTACTGTAGGTGTGTACAGCCTTTTGTTAAAGCCCAGGAACAAACATTTCCTGATCTAAATAATCATGGTCTTCAATAAATACAAGAAACGGAGGACCAGCAATGTATGTTGAAGTGCGGTCACACAAGAAGAGAGAGAATCTTAGTGTTTTCCTCTTGGATCTACGGTGAGCCGGTCCACTGCACTTAGCAATGTCATGTCATTCAGTCTCAGTTTAAAACAGGCAACACTTTGATAAGCAAAACATAAAAAGAAAATGATGGATTCATTCCCAAGGGCATCACAGCAATTAGGCAAACTAGCGAGGCAGTCACTAGGCAGTTCATTAACATTCTGCCAGTCAAACACTCATTCTCAGCATGCTCTCAGTCTCTAGTAATAATACTCTTATTATTTTGTTAAGACAACCGAGGGTTTTGGATCCCACTTCTGACACCAAACTATGCTAGCTAGCTTTGGTGAGCAATAAACAAGCGTGTGTTCATTCAGCCGTCTTTATTCCTAACTGAACTTCCTTTG
Source organism: Oncorhynchus clarkii lewisi (assembly GCF_045791955.1). Lineage (NCBI taxonomy): Eukaryota > Metazoa > Chordata > Actinopteri > Salmoniformes > Salmonidae > Oncorhynchus > Oncorhynchus clarkii. Next base: position 34,575,884 of record NC_092172.1, on the reverse strand, counting down.
TCCCCTAATGGCAGCATAATCATCTCATTACAGAAGACCAGGACGTTTGACAGTCTAAAAAAATCTAATAACTGAAATCACAGGAATCTTGAAATGGAAACAAGGTAGTGTCATCTGGTAGAAGTGTCATCTGTAGAGAACAGTTTATTCCTCACCAATTCAGGCACATTCTAAGACAACTCGTTTGACAATTATGATTACTAGGGGTCTTTAGCAAGCACTTAAGAGGTCCCAAGTCCAAACTGAACCCTGGCCCCTTACTTAGGCCCTTGTTGATGCTCCCACTAGAATATTTAAATGGATTGGATCAGTATTTAAACAAAAACCTTGGAGTAAGGGCTAATGATCTGTTTGGAATGGGGCCACCAGACTCAGCTCCACCACTGTCTTGTTGACTAGTTCACAGCTTCATGTCTTATGAGAATGTCATATCATCATACCAAACAATATCATCACGGCTAGCACAGAACGTTCCCTAAAGGTTCTCTTTTGGTTGTTTGAAATAACTTCCACAGTGTTCTGGGAACCAATATCTGTTAGCTGGGATCACATTTAAATCCACACAGCCCGCGCAGCACAGCCGTGCAGGTTGAGCCCCTTTAGTACAGGGACACAGCCCGCGCAGCACAGCCGTACAGGTTGAGCCCCTTTAGTACAGGGACACAGCCCGCGCAGCACAGCCGTGCAGGTTGAGCCCCTTTAGTACAGGGACACAGCCCGCGCAGCACAGCCGTGCAGGTTGAGCCCCTTTAGTACAGGGACACAGCCCGCGCAGCACAGCCGTGCAGGTTGAGCCCCTTTAGTACAGGGACACAGCCCGCGCAGCACAGCCGTGCAGGTTGAGCCCCTTTAGTACAGGGACACAGCCCGCGCAGCACAGCCATGCAGGTTGAGCCCCTTTAGTACAGGGACACAGCCCGCGCAGCACAGCCGTGCAGGTTGAGCCCCTTTAGTACACGGACACAGCCGTGCAGGTTGAGCCCCTTTAGTACACGGACACAGCCGTGCAGGTTGAGCCCCTTTAGTACAGGGACACAGCCGTGCAGGTTGAGCCCCTTTAGTACAGGGACACAGCCCGCGCAGCACAGCCGTGCAGGTTGAGCCCCTTTAGTACAGGGACACAGCCCGCGCAGGACAGCCGTGCAGGTTGAGCCCCTTTAGTACAGGGACACAACCGTGCAGGTTGAGCCCCTTTAGTACAGGGACACAGCCCGCGCAGCACAGCCGTGCAGGTTGAGCCCCTTTAGTACAGGGACACAGCCCGCGCTGCACAGCTGCTAGAACAAACGGCTCCAGTCGCACAAAATGGAACATAACGTTGTGGATCAAGTTTGGAATGACACAATTTAATGTGTACAACATCTAAAGACCAACATCACTATACTGAAAGTCTGTTTCTAAAACAACATATTTGGGTGGGTTTTGTTCATGTCATTTGCGTTGCCCGATTACTGCACAACGAGCAACGAAGTGTGTCACGGCTGGGGTAAGTTTCTCAAAAACAAGACAAAGCACAAAAAAGGTGTCTGAACCCTTCTAGGACATTTCATTTACATCACAAAGAGATTTACTTCAGAAATATGAAAATGTGCCTTTTAACTAGTCCAGGACATCACACAGGACCTCGTCTATCAGCACGTCGTTGTCGCCCACAGGTATGTCCTGACACAGCTGCTCCCTGAAGGCCAGAGCGATGGTGTACGGCTTCCCCTTGGGGTGCTTCATACAGCGTTCCAGGTATGAGTCATAGAAGCCCTTCCCTCGGCCCAGCCGATTCCCCTTCCTGTCAAATCCCAGGCCTGGCATCAAGATCAGGTCAAGACCTCCTGCATGGGAGGAACACATGGAAATACATGAATGAGGAGGAGGCTTACTAGAATACCGTATGAACCATTTTTCAGAGAGCTGATGCCATCTCACAATGTAAACCTGTTATCTGGGTCAGAGGTTTTACAGCAGAGGTGATATAGGTCTATAGTTAGCCATCTCTATGCATCTTTAAAATAGTATGTCTGATCTTCAACCTCAGTTACAATACATCTTGTTAAACCGTTGCCTTACCCCTCCCTGTATGGTGATCCAAGTTCAACACTATGAAAGGATTGGTTGGTTCAAGAACATGAAAAGGAGTTTCTCAAAGCTATAAAACAACGCTGTTCATCCTATTTAACACAGAAATACACTTCACCCTACAAAATAAATGTGGCTAAAAATGCTATTGTTGCTTCGTAGCAGTGAACTGCAGGCCTGCCTCAATAAATGCCAGAACTAAAACATGCACTGCCAGTTCTACAGTCTCCAGCATGATCAATTATTTTTAATTTGGCGCTGTACTGCAGCGCCAGCTGTGCCATCAGAGTCCCTGGGTTCGCGCCCAGGCTCTGTCGTAACCGGCCGCGACCGGGAGGTCCGTGGGGCGACGCACAATTGGCCTAGCGTCGTCTGGGTTAGGGAGGGATTGGTCGGTAGGGATCTCCTTGTCTCATCGCGCACCAGCGACTCCTGTGGCGGGCCGGGCGCAGTGCGCGCTAGCCAAGGTTGCCAGGTGCACGGTGTTTCCTCCGGCGCATTGGTGCGGCTGGCTTCCGGGTTGGATGCGCGCTGTGTTAAGAAGCAGTACGGCTGGTTGGGTTGTGTATCGGAGGACGCATGACATTCAGCCTTCGTCTCTCCCGAGCCCGTACGGGAGTTGTAGCGATGAGACAAGATAGTAGCTACTACAACAATTGGATACAACGAAATTGGGAAGAAAAAGGGGTAAAGTTCAACAAAAATTTAAAAAAAATTAAAAAAATAAAATATCTTTATAATTCCATCAGACCCAACAAGCTACAGATTCTCTGTGGGTCAAAAGATGGATGGTGTTGGATCAATATTTCACAACATCCTGGTGTAACCATAGCATCAAGTGCTCGCTGACAACCCAAAGAAATAACAGAGGAGATGATTCACAGAATGTTTCTTAAAACATCTGATATCAGGGCCCGTATGTATCAATCATCTCAGGGTAGGAGTGCTGATCTAGAATCAGTTTTGCTTTTACGGTTAAAATGAACAAGATTACATGGAAAGAGTGGACCTGATCCTAGACTTTATGAATGAGGCACCAGGCTTCTGGTGATGATGTGAACCTCTCACTCCATTCTGCTCGGTGTAGCCTGAGACTCCAATATCAAAATCTCTTCCTGTTGTCACGCAACCATGACGTTCATGAATCATTTATGCAGATTAAGCAGGGACATTATGCATTCACGTTCCTCACAACAGCAGCAGGTTGGGGATGCCATACTGCTGTGGTCTCTTCTCCGGCCCTCCAGACTGCAGGGTAACATCCATCTATTATTGATGCATATAGCCTACTGTTGTTCACATGACTCATCTGGCATCACATCATCCACTTTAAATGGCAGTAAGGATGTAATGCTAACAATCGAACCCTGATAGTTATTGACACGCTCACACACACACACACCCTCCCAATGTGTAAATAACACAGAGCCCAATCAAAGGCTGTTTTTATCGACTCCAGTCTCTTCTATTCCTAGCCAATAACAAAGATCTCAGATGAATGTTAAATCATTCACTTTCTGAAGGACATCTACTCCTGCTGTGCCAAAATGCCATTGCCCCTTTTATCGCTCTGCTGTGTTCTCTCCCTCTCTCTGCTGTGTTCTCTCCCTCTCTCTGCTGTGTTATCTCTGCTGTATTCTCTCTCTCTCTCTGCTGTATTCTCTCTCTCTCTCTGCTGTGTTCTCTCTCTCTCTCTCTCTGCTGTGTTCTCTCGCTCTCTCTCTCTGCTGTGTTCTCGCTCTGCTGTGTTCGCTCTCTCTCTCTCTGCTGTGTTCTCTCTCTCGCTCTGCTGTGTTCACTCTCTCTCTGCTGTGTTCACTCTCTCTATCTGCTGTGTTCACTCTCTCTATCTCTGCTGTGTTCTCTCTCTCTCTCGCTCTGCTGTGTTCGCTCGCTCTCTCTGCTGTGTTCCCTCTCTCTCTGCTGTGTTCGCTCTCTCGCTCTGCTGTGTTCGCTCGCTCTCTCGCTCTGCTCACTCTCTCTCTCTCTGCTGTGTTCTCTCTCTCGCTCTCTGCTGTGTTCTCTCTCTCGCTCTCTCTGCTGTGTTCTCTCTCTCGCTCCTTCTGCTGTGTTCTCTCTCTCGCTCTCTCTGCTGTGTTCGCTCTCTCGCTCTCTCTGCAGTGTTCGCTCTCTCGCTCTCTCTGCAGTGTTCGCTCTCTCGCTCTCTCTGCAGTGTTCGCTCTCTCGCTCTGCTGTGTTCGCTCTCTCGCTCTGCAGTGTTCGCTCTCTCGCTCTGCTGTGTTCGCTCTCTCGCTCTGCTGTGTTCGCTCTCTCGCTCTGCTGTGTTCGCTCTCTCGCTCTGCTGTGTTCGCTCTCTCGCTCTGCTGTGTTCGCTCTCTCGCTCTGCTGTGTTCGCTCTCTCGCTCTGTTGTGTTCGCTCTCTCGCTCTGCTGTGTTCGCTCTCTCGCTCTGTTGTGTTCTCTCTCTCGCTCTGCTGTGTTCGCTCTCTCGCTCTGCTGTGTTCGCTCTCTCGCTCTGCTGTGTTCGCTCTCTCGCTCTGCTGTGTTCGCTCTCTCGCTCTGCTGTGTTCGCTCTCTCTCTCTGCTGTGTTCGCTCTCTCTCTCTGCTGTGTGTTCTCTCTCTCTCTCTGCTGTGTGTTCTCTCTCTCTCTCTGCTGTGTGTTCTCTCTCTCTCTCTGCTGTGTGTTCTCTCTCTCTCTCTGCTGTGTTCTCTCTCTCTCTCTGCTGTGTGTTCTCTCTCTCTCTCTGCTGTGTGTTCTCTCTCTCTCTCTGCTGTGTGTTCTTTCTCTCTGCTGTGTTCTCTCTCTATGCTGTGTTTCTCTCTCTGCCTTGTTCTCTCTCTCGCTCTCTGCTGTGTTCTCTCTCTCTCTCTGCCGTGTTCTCTCTCTCCCTCTCTGCCGTGGTCTCTCTCTGCCGTGGTCTCTCTCTCTGTCATGTTCTCTCTCTCTCTGTCGTGTTCTCTTTCTCTCTGCCGTGTTCTCTTTCTCTCTGCCTTGTTCTCTCTCTCGCTCTCTGCTGTGTTCTCTCTCTCTCTCTGCCGTGTTCTCTCTCTCCCTCTCTGCCGTGGTCTCTCTCTGCCGTGGTCTCTCTCTGTCGTGTTCTCTCTCTCTCTGTCGTGTTCTCTCTCTCTCTCTGTCGTGTTCTCGCTCTCTCTCCACATGTAAGTAAGTATCTGAACAAGAGGAAAATGCTTTGAAACAAGTTTCAGATGCTCAGCAGGATGTCAATCCTGGCAGGTAGCAATTTGTGTTGTGTTGTCCACACACACACACACACACACACACACACACACACACACACACACCACACCTCCAGACCTTTGCTTTCTATGCACCCCAGGACAAAGAGACATTCGTTATGAGGATGGAACTTCTGTTATGAAAAGAGGGGGAAATAATATGGTCTAAAACCTTCTGTCAGCTGCTGGGAATATTCAAGGTACTTGGAATAAGGTGCCCTTCTTGTTGCTATGTGAAAACCATGACAATAATCAAAGCAAATTTGGTGGCACGGCAAGACAGACCTTTTTTTCCTCCATCTCTTCTCATGTATTTAAATTTGCTTTGCATTATGGTCTATCTGTAGTTTCCTTGACAACAGCCATGATAGGTTCATGAGAGGTATTCAAGGCTGCAGGACTGAGTCAGAGTAGAGGGAAATTAATCAAACCAGCTGTTCACTGTCAGAGGGAGCCCTAAACTGAAGACGTGATTGGTTGGTATACAGAGACTATAGAAAGGCTCCACCCCCTTTAACTTTTTTCATTTTTAAGTGGGTTTTCTTGCATTTTTAAGTGGGATTGAAATAGATTTAACTGTTGTTTTTTTAAGTCAATATAAATATATATTTTTACAAATGAATAAAAAATAAACAACTAAAATAGTCATTGCAAAAGTATTCACCCTCTTTGTTTAGGCAAACCTAAATGAGTTATTTGGCTTAACAAATCAAATAAGGACTCCCTCTGTGTGAAATAACAAGGGTTGACATGATTTTTTAATGACTATACTTTCCTCTGTCCCCCATACATACAACATATGTAAGGTCCCTCTGTCAAATATGACATTTTTAGCACAGATTCAACTACAAAGACCAGGGAGCTTTATCGAAAGCCGCATAAAGGAGGGCAGTGATTGGTAGATGGGTAACAATAACAAATTAGACATTGAATATATCTTTAAGCATGGTCAAGGTAATAATGATGCTGTGGATGATGTATTAAACCAACCAGACACATCAAAGATGCAGTCGTGTTTCTGAACTGAGCTGCAGGACAGGAAGGAAACTGCTTAGGGACGTCACCATGAGGCCATTGGGGACTTTAAAACAGCTAGAGTTCAATGGCTGTGATGGGAGTAAACTGAGGATGGATCAACAACATTGTAGTGACTCCACAATAATGACCTAAATGACAGAGTGAAAAGAAGAATACAAATGTACAGAATACATGTATATCTATGCAACAAGGCACTAAAGTAATACTGCAATAAAAACAAGGCAAAGAAATGCAAAGCCTTATGCCAAATCCAACACAACACATCACTGAGTAACTGCCTCCTTATTTTCAAGCATGGTGGTGGCTGCATCATGGTATGGGTATGCTTGACATCGGCAAAGACTGGGGAGTTTTTCAGGATGAATAGAAACGGGATGGAGCTATGCGCAGGTAAAATCCTAGAGGAAAATCTGCTTCAGTCTGCTTTTCACCAGACACTGGGAGAGGAATTCACCTTTCATTAGGACAATAACCTACAACACAAAGCCAAATCTACTGGAGTTGCTTACCAAGAACACAGTGAATGTTCCTGTGGCCAAGTTACAATTTTGACTGAAATCTGCTTGAAAATATATGGCAAGATGTGAAAATTGCTGTCTAGCCATGATCCCCAACACCTTGACAGATCTTGAAGAATTTTCTAAAGAATAATGGGCTAATATTGCACACAATACAGGTGTGCAAAGCTCTTAGAGACTTACCCCAGAAGACTGACCGCTGCCAAATGTGTTTCTGACATGTATTGACACAGAGGGGTGAATACTTATCTAATCAAGGTATATTAGGGTTTTATTTTTCATTCTTTTTTTTTATTGAATTTTTTCTTCCACTTCGACATGAGTATTTTGTGAAGATCGTTGACAAAAAATAAAAATGAAATTAATTTTTATCCCACTTTGGAAGGCAACAAAATGTGGAAAAAGTTAAAGGGAGTGTAGACTTTCTATAGTCACCAACACCAAGAGTGAACCTGGTTACAAGTGAACCTGGTTACAAGTGAACCTGGTTACAAGTGAACCTGGTTACAAGTGAACCTGGTTACAAGTGAACCTGGTTACAAGTCAACCTGGTTACAAGTGAACCTGGTTACAAGTGAACCTGGTTACAAGTAAACCTGGTTACAAGTAAACCTGGTTACAAGTGAACCTGGTTACAAGTAAACCTGGTTACAAGTGAACCTGGTTACAAGTGAACCTGGTTACAAGTCAACCTGGTTACAAGTCAACCTGGTTACAAGTCAACCTGGTTACAAGTCAACCGGGTTACAAGTGAACGGGTTACAAGTCAACCGGGTTACAAGTGAACCGGGTTACAAGTCAACCGGGTTACAAGTGAACCGGGTTACAAGTGAACCTGGTTACAAGTGAACCTGGTTACAAGTGAACCTGGTTAAAAGTGAACCTGGTTACAAGTGAACCTGGTTAAAAGTGAACCTGGTTAAAAGTGAACCGGGTTACTTGAGCTGGTGAGGTGAGTGAGAGCGATAATTAGAATTGACACAGGTTATTGCCAGACAGGAGTGAATTCATACATATGTAACCGGTGTGAAATGGCTAGCTAGTTATAGCGGGGTGCGCGCTAATAGCGTTTCAATTGCTGATGTCACTCTCTCCGAGACCTTGAAGTAGTTGTTCCCCTTGCTCTGCAAGCAGCTTTTGTGTAGCGATGGGTAACGATGCTTTGAGGGAGGCTGTTGTCGATGTGTGCAGAGGGTCCCTGGTTCGAGCCCAGGTAGGGGTGAGGAGAGGGACGGAAGCAATATTGTTACACAGACACAATGAAGGAGCGGGGTTATGACCAGTTTGGTTCCAGAAGCAATGATGACATTATTTGCACAGCTCAAATAGACTCAGAGAATGCACAACAAACACATTTCCTCCCCAGGCATCGGTATTTCATATCCTATATAATGATTAAAGCTGTGACGGTCTGGATTAAAATAGCTGAGGTTGACAGAGGAAAAAATAGGTATTCACCATCCAAGAGATTACAATGCTAATAACTGTTATCAATATGATCTTTCACAGCAGCAGCAGAGTTGATTACAATAGAATTATGCAACTTCCCCAATGATTCACAGTGCTTATTTGGTGCTCAGGGTAGATGTTACCAGATCTAGGATCAGTTTATCCTCCCCCTACCCAATGATTAACCTTTAGGGGGTAAATGACCTTGGATCAGTGGTGGGGCAATTCCATCCATCCCCTTGCATAGTATTTTGATTAAGTGTCACATGACAGGTGTGTGTCCAGACGTAAGATTGTTATTGCAGGAGACGACCATTTTGATCAGTCTTGATGATGATGCTATACCACCATCTTGTGGAGGAAACCAAAACAGGAACTTTGATCTGACGCTGATATGGTGTTCCTCGTTGGAGACTGTGCACGCATCCCAAATAGCACCCTTTCCCCTAAATAGTGCACTACTTCTGAACAGGGCCCATAGGGGAACAAAGATTAACTGTGTATAAGGGAAGAAAGACCCTGTGTGTGTGTGTGTGTGTGTGTGTGTGTGTGTGTGTGTGTGTGTGTGTGTTTTCAACCTTATCAGGTCCATAATGTCCTGACAAGTCACCGGAATGTCCTGACAAGGTAGGAAAACAGTCAGGAAAACAGAAGTCCTGAATTTGTTAACATTTTATTTTACGCTTAAGAGTTAGGTTTAGGAGTTAGGTTTAGGAGTTAGGTTTAGGAGTTAGGTTTAGGAGTTAGGTTTAGGAGTTAGGTTTAGGAGTTAGGTTTAGGAGTTAGGTTTAGGAGTTAGGTTTAGGAGTTAGGCATTTGGGTTTGAGTTAGGTTAAAGGTTATGGGTTAAGGAAAATAGGATTTTGATTGAGAATACATTTTTACTCCCCAAAAAGTAAAAAATGAATCAGGAAAACTAAGCGCTGTGCATGCGTGTGGCCCTATGTGCGTACTGAAAGAAGGTGCCATCACGCTTACCTGACTCGGTAGGATATAAAGGATATTTGGTTGTTGTGTAAAACCAAGAAAGAGATCACAGAAAAACAGAATAGGTTCTCACACAAAGTGGACGGACTCCAATATCTTCTTCTTTGTGATTTTTTCTTTTTTTCTTTCTTGCAGCAGCAGGGCAAAAAGCTTGTGTGTGTGTGTGTGTGTGTGTGTGTGTGTGTGTGTGTGTGTGTGTGTGTGTGTGCGTGTGCGTGTAGACTAACACTAACCTGTCTCCAAGGCCTCCTCTCTGGTGTTGTCGTCGGCGGAAGGCTGTCTGATGTTCCAAGAAGTCAGAGGCAGTGACATCATATCCTCCATGCTGGTGAGCTTCACCATGTCCATGTGGTTACTGGTGTCCTGGGTCAAGTACTTGGGCATAAAGCAGGTCTTACCGTGCTTAAACAAGTCCTGAATGATCTCCTCTGTTCTCACCTCGTCGTGCATGCTGAGGAACACAGCGATGCGCTCACACCTGGCATACTTGGGGTGCTTGAAGAGCTGGTTGAGAGGAGAGTATAAACGGGTTAGTGTAGGCATAGTTTTTCTACTTCCCTGTTATTTACGGAGCAAATTACATCAAATAATGCATGTAAATTAACCATTCAAAATGTGCCGTTAGGTTTTATGAAAGTAATTAGGTATGAGGTGTTAGACTGGTAATTATATGATTACAGCATTAAGGTACTGCCAGTTTAGCCACTTTAAACTATGCCACTCTGTTTACATTACTCATCTCATATGTATTTACTGTACTCGATACCATCTACTGCATCTTGCCTATGCCGTTCTGTACCATCACTCATTCATATATTTTTATATACCTATTCTTTATCCCTTTACACTTGTGTGTATAAGGTTGTAGTTTTGGGAATTGTTAGCTAGATTACTCGTTGGTTATTACTGCATTGTCGGAACTAGAAGCACAAGCATTTCGCTACACTCGCATTAACATCTGCTAACCATGTGTATGTGACAAATAAAATTTGATTTGATTTGAGTTTAACACTCTAGGAGGTCACCAACTGGAGACATCTGACAAACAAATTGTTTGAGTTATTTGATTATTTTAAAAGCAATATCGTCTATCTGTTAGTAAAAGAGAAGTTACATATAATTGAAAGCATTCATGGCTAGGTGTCTTCTGTCTTCTTTACAATACTAAACACAAAAGTAGAGCTATAGAGAACAATAGTAATGGCATGTTTTTGGAGGCACCAACTCTACCCTGGTTCACACTAAATCAGGCTTTGGCTCCACAGGCTGTCTAGCCACGCACAGGTCCTCGATAGTGGGCTGGGGATCCATGGCCGGGTTGGGTAAGACCCCCTAGGGCAGGGGTGTCAAAGTCAAATGGACGGAGGGCCAAATAAAAAAATCAGCTACAAGACGAGGGCCGGACTGTTCGAATGTTCATTGAAAAAATTTTAAATGACGCATATAGTCTAGTGAACCTAATTGAACCTACTGAAAACCTAACAAATATATTACAATATGATCAGATAAATAAAGCAATATTTTCTTATGGCTCTGTCAGTAATCTTTAATTTTCAACAGACACAAAAGACAAATTTCCTTTATATAAATATCCCCATAACATGAACATTAAATGAAAGAAACCGGTATTCAAGGCACCATCAGTAGACTATATTTTCTATTTTAGCAAAAGTGGGCTAAATTTACTTCAAAGAAAAAACAATAATAGCAATTTTCTATCATCCACTCAACTGAAATATTTTTAAAATATAATTGGATTGAAATACAAAAAAATAAAGTGCAAAAATCTATTAATCAAAAACAACACTTTGTTTAAGGAGAAGTAACATGCAGTGAAAACAAATATTAAATTTTAACTTTTAAACTTGAACTGAGTAAAAACTCTAAATATGTGATTGCACAGTAATGTTCACTTGTTTGAGGTTGAGGGTGATACTTGGTGGTGTCCCATCTTTTCCACAAGTTCATCAATGTTCGGGGTAAGGCTCTGAGCTGAAGAAATCCTCAGAATTGAGTGGAGGTGTTCAGCAGTAAGTCGACTTCTGTGTGATGTTTTGTTCAGGTTCATCAAAGAAAACAGTTGTTCACACAGGTATGTGCTGCCAAACATAGACAACGTTTGAGCAGCCTGGATGCGCAGCTGGGGCATTGTGCCGGGGAGGAAACGGGCGAACTCCGCAGCACCCACTGCCGCATATTTTGCCCTCAGTGCATCATTGCATTGGAGGTCAATCAACTCCATTTGGAGGTTTGGTGGTGAGCTTTCCACGTCAACAGCAAATGGGTTACCGAGCAGTTCCAACCTGCTTTTTTGTGCTTCAAAGTCAGCAAATCGGCGTCGAAAGTCAGCGGCAAGCATACCTATTTTATCAGCCAACTGTGTGCTCGGGAACGCACTGGTAGAGAGCTTCTCTTTCATGGTCTGGCAGCTGGGAAAGTGGCTCAAATTTTCTTTCCGCATCTGCGTCTCCCACAGAGTCAGTTTGGTTTTAAATGCCTTCACTGTACTGTACATATCAGAGATGACACGATCCCGACCCTGCAGCTGCAAGTTTATTGCATTCAGATGACTCGTAATGTCACACAGAAAAGCCATTTCACACAGAAACATTTCGTCTCGGAGTTGTGTTGTGTCTTTCCCTTTGCTGTCCAAGAACAGACAAATCTCCTCACGAAGCTCGAAACATCTTTGAAGCACCTTTCCCTGGCTTAGCCATCGCACCTCTGTGTGATAAGGCAAATCACCATGCTCCGTTTCTAACTCCGTCAGAAATGCCTTGAACTGGCGGTGATTCAAACCTTTGGCTCTGATAAAGTTAACTGTGCGCGTGATGATGCTCATTACATGCTCCATTTTCAAGGCTTTACCGCACAACGCTTCCTGGTGTATGATACAATGATAAGCTGTCAGCTCACCTGTCGCGTTTTCCTCTTGCATCTTTTCCCGTATCTTCGCCACCAGTCCGCTCCTGTGTCCACACATCGCAGGTGCTCCGTCGGTTGTCAAACCCACGAGTTTTTCCCAAGGCAGCTCCATCTCATTTACACATCTTGACACCTCTTCATACAAATCATGCCCCGTAGTTGTGCCATGCATAGGACGTAAAGCCAAAAACTCCTCTGTCACGCTTAGGTTGGAGTCCACTCCGCGGATGAAAATTGACAACTGGGCAATGTCAGAAATGTCGGTGCTCTCATCCACAGCCAAGGAATATGCAATAAAATCTTTTCCCTTTTTCACAAGCTGCTCTTTTAGATTGATGGACAACTGGTCTACTCTCTCGGCAATGGTGTTTCTGCTCAGACTCACATTTAAAAAGAGTTGCCTTTTTTCTGGGCAAACTTCGTCACAAACTTTAATCATGCAGTTTTTGATGAAATCCCCCTCCGTAAATGGCCGGGCTGATTTAGCGATCTCTTCTGCCAAAATAAAACTGGCCTTGACAGCAGCCTGGCCTTGTGATTTGGCTTTTTTGAACAGAGCCTGTCGAGATTTGAGGCCTCGTTTTAATTCCTCTGCCTTTTGTAGCCTTTGTTCCATGTCCATATTCTTGTTTTTGTCCGCGTGTTTCGTTTCATAATGTCGTCTCAGATTATACTCTTTCAGTACCGCCACACTTTCTCCACACAGAAGACACACAGGTTTTCCAGCTACCTTCGTGAACATATACTCCGACTCCCACCTTGTTTGAAACCCCCGGTTCTCAGTATCCACCTTCCGTTTTGCCATTTTTGATGGGTATCTGAAAGTTAATTTTACTGTGATGCTGACGACTGCTGTGCCAATAAATATTGAAATGAAGCAGCCTACTGCTCGGTGCGTCACCTTTGCATTGTGGGAAATGTAGTATTGGTGCGTGTAAAAGATCTGCGGGCTGCCGGCTTGCTGCGGGCCGGTTCTAATAATAAATCAAGATCATCCCAGGGGCCGTAAAAAACCTTCTTGCGGGCCGGATGTGGCCCGCGGGCCTTGACTCTGACATATGTGCCCTAGGGGGGCCATCACCCCCCACCTGGGATCCACCACAAGGGGACGCCACTGGTCGTTTATTTTGGGATAAACGCCCGAAAAGTAGGTATGCGGTAAACACAGGCTTAGGAGATCTTAAATGTTTGTTCTATGAGATCATCTCCATCAACTAACATTATTTTGTGATTTTCAAATAAATTATCTGAAAAGGCGCATAAAAGGCTTCCTAATTCATAAAGGTCATGTGATATTATCTCATAGAGCAAAACATACCAGATATCCTAATGCAACATTCAAATGAACTGGGAACTCGGAAATCTCAGATTTCTGAGTGGAAAAAAAACGAACTCTGACTGGATTTTTTTTTTTTGGAAAGGTCAACTGGGAATTCCAAGTCCAAACTTCTAGAGCACCGAATTTCCGAAATGAAGATCACTGACGTCGTGATTTGATCTCTTTTTTCCAAGTTCCCATTTGTTTTGAAAGCACCATAAACCTGTGTTAATCTCAGATCGAATTTTCGACATTTATCCCAGAACCCCATTTTTTCCGCATTCAATTTCCCATTGGAATGGCTGAACGAAACAGATTTCCGGTTTTTAGGACTACAAACTGGTGAGCTCTATTGGCCACGCGACGATGACGACAGGACACATGCATACACAAAATGAGTTTGTAGCGTTGTAAAAAAAATACACTAGCACACTGTAAATGTGATACCCAGTTGTTTGTTACATGATTGCAGTTACCTTTTGCGAAATGACTCGAGACTGGCGAAGTTTCTCTTGATCGTCCAACGCAGCTACTCGTTTCTTTATTTCTCTCCTCATAGCTTGTTTGGCTGCACGCAAGGCGGCCATGCTGGCTAATGTAAAACTCGTGTCCAAAGATAAAAATTTTGCAATGTGTGTGAGTTCAGGGAAGGCAGCAAGTTAGGCTGGCCTTGAAATGAACAAATTCTACATTTGGATTGGACTCAGCTAGCCACGCCAATCAATCATTAAACAGACTGCAATAACATAATTACCATCTATCTATCTGTATGGCTATCACACTACCCCACTGGCATTATTTGACAGCCCAGTGACGTGTGACGGATTGTCTGTGACGTCACCGCCAGTTTAACAGTCGGAGTTGAAGTGTAAAAAGTAACAAATAGACAGTGTCTGGTCGGGGGTAGGGGAGAGGCGAGAAAAGACAGACCCAACAACACCGCGTAGAGTTAGCAAGCCTACAATCGTGGTCGTTCGTTTTTCTTACCTAGCTAGTCTTTTCCGAAGTCCAAGAAAGTTATCGTGGGCTAGCTACTTACGAGTAGAAACATAACGTTAAACAGAAGGTAAGGAGGCAACGTCAGTTCAAACTAGCTAGCTACTGATAGGTCTGTGTAGTGCGAGATCTACTGGCTAGCCAGCTAGCTAACTTTTAACGATGCTTTGGATCTTTTTTTAGCTACAGCATCTAATGTTCTGGTACAGCTAAGTTATCTAACTAACGTTAGTGTGACTATATATACACGATATACTATCCTGCCAGTGCTACTACGTTAGCTAGTTAGCTACTGTAACTGTATCATACAGTGTATGACCTCGGTCCTTGAAAACTAGGTTAGTGTCCACTTATCCAAGGACGGCTAGCCTGCACAAAACTTTAACACTTGATGTTAGCTAACGTTAGCTAGATACTTTTTGTTTTTAATGTTACATTCCCTGTTTTAAAGTTGGATTTTAACTATAATAGGTCAGTAGAGACGAGATGCATAGGCAGTTAACTTCATCATAATCATGTTGATGTCAACAACTTCTTGGACGTACAGTAGATAACGTTTGCTTAACGTTACAATGATAAATGGCAGCTAATTAAGAGGTCGCTAACGTTACATTTACGTTATGGCTGGTGACAATTTGTTATTATACTTGTTTTCTGTCACTGTTGTATTCGGGGTGTATACTTTCACATACCCTGTCCAACCAGCTGTGTTTTTAAAAGGCTGTAAATGATTGACGTTTAATTTGTGCAAGACGATAATATATATGGGCGTGGTTTTCTAAACAAACAGCCAATGACAATGGATTATGTGTAGTCAGTTGAGTAAATTACGTTGTGGGATCATTCTGCGTATGATGTCGGATGTAATCTGCTGGTGTAGAGACGAAGAAAGAGAGGAGTAGGAGAGAGGGGGAAATTGGTACGTTTCTTGAGGTTGGTCCAATACAAAGTTACATGATTGTGATGGACACCCATTTCAGGTTTATTCTCAACCAACGTTATTTGTCTCTGCCTAAGTTGCCTGTTACAATGATGCACTTATCCGAACAATACTGGGCACTGTTGAGACAGGCAGTGAAACGATAATACAGGCTAGGCTGGGGATTTCTAACAACATTTTTCACACAGTTCCGTGTGATTTTAATCGCAATTTACTGCGCTCACTGCAAGCTACTGTAAGAGCTACTGACTAGGTTCATTGTTGCAAGTTTTCATTGTTTGATTTATATGTTCGGATAATGTTGTCTAGTTGATGGCAGCATTTCTTTCCCCAGTTTGTTTTTGTAGCTAATGTGCTTGGGACTAGAACAATCAAATAGCTTTTATGTTATCGTACAATGCCCTTCGATTTGTTGCATCTCAGAGCTTATATTGGACTATTTTGAGTCCCAATGGAGGACCCATACTTCCTCTGTTGCTGCTAGGTCCATCTACTACTAGAGGCCCAGTGTTGCTGTAAGACAGCTGTTCAGTTAAAATGATAGCTTACTTGCTAAATAAACAAAGCCAATGGCAAATCATAATGTAGGCTAACACCTGTGATGTCATGTGGATGTAGACTAGCCTATGGCTATGGGTTCCTGTGACTTGGACAGTGTTGGCCTATTCAAACAACACTAGTAGACTATTACCCCAGCCTATAAGAACAGTTATTTAGTTATATAGGTTCCCCCAAACCACATTACGCCACTTTAGATAAATGGAATCAGATGACAAGTCCCTGGCCGATACCCTCAGATGACATCCTTGCTAGTAGAGGAGAGAGTTCTTTCCACAGCCAAGGTGAATATATCGGCCTATCTGTGTGAGAGTCAGCATGTAGCCTATAGTCATGAGTGACTGTGTGTCAGTCTTTGTTGAACTGGTTCACTGTGGTTGCACAACTAGGCCAATGACATAACACTGTCCTTAGCCTCTGCTGTGATGTGTGCAACACGGCTTCAGCTGGAGTTCACACGTTTGTTTTCCAGATTTCAGCTAAACTGAATGTGTAGATCTACACATGTTTTGGCATTTAGATGGGCCTTATGTCTCTTACCTGTTAGCTAAGATGTATGATTAGGGAAGATGTTCAGGCTAGTCTACATATTGGATTCCTCACCATGTTCGTTAAAGATCCGTTACATTACTGCGTAACGATGGCATGCCAGACATAGTTTCAGCTCCAGGTAGGCCTAATGGTTGTTGTGTTCTCTGAATGATTCACCTCTCACCAGGTGTGGGTCCTAAATGGCACCCTATTTACTATATAGTGCACTACTTTTGACCAGGGCCCGTAGGGCTATGTAGGGAATACTATGGTGCCATTGTTTTGGACTGGAGCATCTCATTGGCCTGCTGTAAAGACAGTCCACATCGTTTCTATGTTCAACCTGAGAAAGTAGCCTGCTGTGTGTGAAGTCACCACTTATCGCTTCCACGTAGCCTACTCAAGCTTGATCTGATTTCGGTCTATATGCATTGATGGTGTGTGTGTGTGTGTGTGTGTGTGTGTGTGTGTGTGTGTGTGTGTGTGTGTGTGTGTGTGTGTGTGTGTGTGTGTGTGTGTGTGTGTGTGTGTGTGTGTGTGTGTGTGTGTGTGTGTGTGTGTGTGTGTGTGTGTGTGTGTGTGTGTGTGTGTGTGTGTGTGTGTGTGTGTGTGTGTGTGTGTGTGTGTGTGTGTGTGTGTGTGTGTGTGTGTGTGTTTCTCTCTCACGTGTGTTTGTGTGGGATTGTTACTATTGTAGATTTTAAATGGCAGATTGCATAACATAATCTAGACTAGAGGAGGCCATCATGAAATCTCACTCATTCATCTGGAGATTGGCATCAGGGGGGCAGGGGTAGAGAATTGGGGCAATGATTGGTGTAAGGAAGGGGAGCGAGGGGGGACTTTAATTACAGTAATATTGAGAAGGACAGAATGGAATGTCGCTGATCTTCGGAACCTGAGATCTGAGCCTGTATTTATCAAGTGTCTCAAAGTAGGAGTGTTGATCTAGGATCAGTTTAGCCTTTCAGATCATAATGAATCAAATTATTATGGACAGGCAGGATCTGATCCTAGATCATACACTTCATAAATACGGGCTCTGGATAATTTGTATTAGTCGTATGTACAGGATACACATGGTATACACCGTCCAACGAAATGCTTACTTAGGACCTCTGCATGTCTCTTCCACCAGTAGGCTGTTTCAGATCAAAGGAGAAAAATCACACAGGCACGGCACAAATTCTGAACGTGGCACAAGACCTGAGCCTATAGGCGGTCTATGGTTTCAGGCTGTAGCAATAGAAAGAGCGTGAATCTCAGCTCACTGTTAGCATGATCTTCATTGAGTTAACCTGCTGTTGTATGGCTCGCTTTCTTTTCACCATGGTAATCTTGGTATTTCAGCCCCTCTGTGAGTGGTTGCTATCCACCCTGATTAAAGACAGTCCCTGAGATTACCACTGGATTATTCTCTCTCCCTCTCTCTCTGTCAAATCACTCAGTTTATATAAAAGATAGAATTAGGATGATGAAGTCAAATGATGTCCTCTCCGTATTACCTTAAGAGCCCAGTACGATGCTGACGACACTTTGGTGTCACACGTCCACACGCTCTTAAACTTGTTATGCGTTCTGTATATTTTCCTCTGCATTCTCAGGGTAGTGGAGCAGCCCTCCCTATCCTGTCTCCCATGGAGGAAATGGCAGTGTACTAAACCATACACCAGATGTCCAACCCAGCAGATACACCATTACATCACTACTACCCAGATCAGTGTTACCATATCCAGGCTTAGTTTAGACTACGTCCCAAATGGCACCCTATTCCCTATATTTGGGCTCCCGAGTGGTGCAGCGGTCCAAGGCACTGAACTCGGTGCTAGAGGCGTCACTACCGACACTCTGATTTGATTCCAGGTTGTATCACAACCGCCTGTTATTGGGAGTCCCATAGGGCGACGCACAATTGGTCCAGCGTTGTCCCGGTTTGGTCGGTGTAGGCCGTCATTGTAAATAATAATTTATTTTTAACTGACTTGCCTAGTTAAATAAAGGTTAAATGTATAAACATTTAGTGCACTACTTTTGAGCAGGGCCTAATATAATGTCATTTGGGATGCATCCTTATGCAGCTTATGCCACATTAGCAGTTTTCATTTCTGTGGCTTCTTTGATGTTTTGACATCGTAGCCTAAGTGTTACAAAGAGTGTAGGCTATCAACTTGGCTATGGAGCAGTAGCCTGTATCGAATTAGGCCTAATGCTGTTCCCCGCACAGAAAATGAGGCCGCACAGAATGTATTAGGCCCAATTATATAGCCTAGTGCAGGGATCATCAACTAGATTCAGCAGCAGGCAGATGGTCAGGGGGCCAGAACATAATTACTGTAAATGTGCAAATTGACTGCAAGAAGCCCAAACAGATATCATTTGACTAAAATAGTCATTTCAAACCTTGCTTACATTTGTGTATAATCAGTTAATTTAGAGCTGATTTTGCTGGTGTTTCTAGTCTTATGCCCCTTTTTCTTGCTCAGAAAACTTGGGGCAGGCAAATAAATTGAACTGCGGGCTGCCAGTTGGGGAACCCTGACTTAGTGTATAACAAAAAAGGTGAGCTGTAAATCAAGTTGTTAGCCTACGCCAAGGCTGTATTTGACCTGTAGTTAGTCTCTCTGCTCTCTAGTCTCTCTGCTCTCTAGGCTGTATTTGACCTGTAGTTAGTCTCTCTGTCTCTAGGCTGTATTTGACCTGTAGTTAGTCTCTCTGCTCTCTAGTCGCTCTGTCTCCAGGCTATTTGACCTGTAGTTAGTCTCTGTCTCTAGGCTGTATTTGACCTGTAGTTAGTCTCTCTGTCTCTAGGCTGTATTTGACCTGTAGTTAGTCTCTCTGCTCTCTAGTCGCTCTGTCTCCAGGCTATTTGACCTGTAGTTAGTCTCTGTCTCTAGGCTGTATTTGACCTGTAGTTAGTCTCTGTCTCTAGGCTGTATTTGACCTGTAGTTAGAATCTCTGTATCTAGTCTCTCTGTCTCTAGGCTGTATTTGACCTGTAGTTAGTCTCTCTGCTCTCTAGTCTCTGTCTCTAGGTCACCCATATCCAGTTGTACTGGTGACATAAGCAGCCTCATTCCCTGCCCCTCTTCTTACCCTCTTCTCTCAAGTCTGTGTCAGCCTGTCACTTGTTATACAGGAGAGTGAGTGTGAGGCTTGGGTTTCTCCTCTGATTTTTAATACAGCACATTTTAACTCTGTGCTTAGGCTATATGTTGTTTTGACTGCCTTACAAGGGCAGGCTGGCCCAGAGAAACAGAAGTGAGAGTTACACCATACACACTCAGCAGTCGGTCGGTCAGCGATTGGGCGTGACCAAAGACACAGATTAGTTGTAGCTACTGTTATCTTCCACTTTCAGCAATTAACCTACATAGCTCTCCTATGTGTTAATATCAGATCGCCTAAGTACCAGTGATTATATGTTTTCAGTGCTTAGGTCATTGTGTTGCCATAGAAGGCTCAGGCATCGTGATGCAACAAACAACTTCTAGAACTTGTGAGTCCAAGTCTAGGGAATTGTGACCAACTTGTTTTGGTTTACACAACTTTCAATGCTACAGCTGGCTAGAGATTAGAAGACAATCTTCCTTCCGGTTCTGTGTGTCTCAGTTGGTAAGAGTATGGCACTAGCAACACCACAGGTGTGTGTTCAATTACCACAAGGATCACGTACTTATTCTAAAAGTCACCTTGGATAAAAGTGTGTGCTAAGTGGTATAGCCTTTTGCAACAGCACACTGGCCATCTCCGCTCCCTTTTCAAGAAACTAGCCTTTGGCTTTCACCAATACCTAAGCATGTTTTAGACCTAGGCAGCAGCCAATCCTGAAATGGCGTGATAGGTCAATATGGCTTTGATCTCTCCCCTCTTAACCTCCACAGGAGGGACATGGCCCAGGAGACCAACCAGAACCAAGGGCCGCTGCTCTGCACCACTGGCTGCGGTTTCTACAGCAACCCGCGAAACAATGGCATGTGTTCCATGTGCTACAAGGACTTCCTCCAGAGACAAAACAACAATGGACGAGTCAGTCCAACAGGTGAGTAGGAAAGAGATTCCACAGAGCTTTCCAGTATCTTATTGATGATCATTTAGTTTATCAATCAAAAAAGACCTGTTAGACCAAAATATTGACACGGACTCTTTGACTTTTGACTGAGTGAGCACAATTGCTGGTGTTTGGGACTTACTATTTCACAATGAAGTCAGTTTACAAAAAAACAACTGAAGTTTGTTTGAAAGTCTAATGATAGCGACAGTAACACCAGACAGTGACTGTAACTTTAGACAGTGTCTCGTTTGAGTGAGTGACATTTGCCACAGATTATCCATTATATTGAGCAGATACCCAATTAAAAGAAATGTCTTAAAAATGGAAGGCAAGATCAAGTTGGCCCATTCTAGCCAATGAGAGGGCAGATGCCTGTATGAACAACAGGCACAACTCCAATATAACGTATTTTTTCTCTAAGTTTCCAGGATGTCATGTATCCTACTTATATCAGTACACTCGTAACAACCTAAGCATTATAAAATATATATTCTATCAAATAAGCCATTGCATTTTATGTTAATCAAATGCTACAAGTGGTGAAAGAAACACACACCTATTTAGGCGAGGTGCTGGCTAGCGGAGTAGAACACTTGAAACACACACCTATTTAGGTGAGGTGCTGGCTAGCGGAGTAGAACACTTGAAACACACACCTATTTAGGCGAGGTGCTGGCTAGCGGAGTAGAACACTTGAAACACACACCTATTTAGGCGAGGTGCTGGCTAGCGGAGTAGAACACTTGAAACACACAGCTATTTAGGCGAGGTGCTGGCTAGCGGAGTAGAACACTTGAAACACACACCTATTTAGGCGAGGTGCTGGCTAGCGGAGTAGAACACTTGAAACACACACCTATTTAGGCGAGGTGCTGGCTAGCGGAGTAGAACACTTGAAACACACACCTATTTAGGCGAGGTGCTGGCTAGCGGAGTAGAACACTTGAAACACACAGCTATTTAGGCGAGGTGCTGGTTAGCGGAGTAGAACACTTGAAACACACAGCTATTTAGGCGAGGTGCTGGCTAGCGGAGTAGAACACTTGAAACACACACCTATTTAGGCGAGGTGCTGGTTAGCGGAGTAGAACACTTGAAACACACACCTATTTAGGCGAGGTGCTGGCTAGCGGAGTAGAACACTTGAAACACACAGCTATTTAGGCGAGGTGCTGGCTAGCGGAGTAGAACACTTGAAACACACAGCTATTTAGGCGAGGTGCTGGTTAGCGGAGTAGAACACTTGAAACACACAGCTATTTAGGCGAGGTGCTGGCTAGCGGAGTAGAACACTTGAAACACACACCTATTTAGGCGAGGTGCTGGTTAGCGGAGTAGAACACTTGAAACACACAGCTATTTAGGCGAGGTGCTGGCTAGCGGAGTAGAACACTTGAAACACACCTATTTAGGCGAGGTGCTGGCTAGCGGAGTAGAACACTTGAAACACACACCTATTTAGGCGAGGTGCTGGTTAGCGGATAGAACACTTGAAACATTTAAAGGAGAGCCCACACTCTAGGAGGATCCAATAATTTAACCTAATATCCAATGTTTCGACAGACAAGCTGTCTTCATCAGGGTAAGATTCTATCAGATTCTACACTCATTGACCGACATACAAAACCTCCTTGTTTGGTGAGTGACAAATCAAATCAAACCGGCACCTGCTGGAGAAGACAGATTTTGGGCCCAGTCGTCCCTCTCGTTTGCCTCTTCCTCTCTGTTTTGGGACTGCTCTGATTGAAACGTGTGTTGTCATTGCAGTGTCGTCCTCAGCGGCGGTTAGCAGCCTGGGGGAGTCCCTCCTAGCCCAGTGCTCAGAGAGCAGTACTGTAGACGTGCCGTCAGCCACGACCCACACAGACACCAGGATGAACAGGTACAGTAGGTATAGAGCTACTCTTCTCTGAAACACACTATAAGCATGATCACACCTCCACCATGTCTACGGTGTAGCTGCCAAGCCAGCCATGCAACATACAGTATAGGATACACAGGCCATGTGGAAATGAATGTAATAAAGTAGCCTGTGAAACGTAGGTACACTAGATATACATAGTTATTACTGTACGTACGCGATGCCAAAAAAAACGCATGGCAATCCTGCAGACTTGCACACCAGTTTATAGCTGTGGGGCTGCCCACGTCTGAGTATTTTTGCTGCGCAACTAAGTAGAATCATTTTGCGTCGCTATTTGTAGTTCTTGCATTGCTTACTACGTATGGTCAAGGCTAGTATGACGGTGGATTCCCAGGCTTTAATTATTATTTTAAACCTGGATAATTTATTTCCTGTTACATAATTCAAAGATGTTGTGTCATTTTAAATTAGTGTGTCAATCATTAAGTGGTTTCTCACCGGAAGTGAAGGTTATTTTTGCACCATGGTCTTCCTGTACCCCAGTACAGTACAAGGAAGGCAATCATCTATAGTTCTGTCTGAATAGTGTGATGTCATCTCCCCGGATGCTTCTGTCTCTTCTATGAGACAGATTCCACTTGCCATGTCTGTTTCCCCACTCAGTGTGTGTGTGTTAAAGACACGAGACCTTCTGTGGTTATCTAATGAGCTCTGTCTTTGTCAATCTGTACCGTACCTAGCCCTGCCCAAATCTACAGGGACACTGTTTTCTCAAACCCACAGAAAATTATTTGAAATGTAAAAAAAATCACTGTATAGAATTGAGTTCTGCTCATTTCTCTACGGTCGTTACGGTTTTATCCATTTTTAATACACTTTTTATTGCTTCAACATTGAAAGCTTGTAGCTCTATCTATAGAACCACAGAGACCCTATTATGAAGCCAGAGTGGACAGCTGCCACTAAGTCTTTCTGGATAAGAGCGTCTGCTAAATGCCTCATGTGAATGCCAATCATTCTGACTGTCTGACAGTGAGGTGGGCATTAGTGGTGAAATGCTTTGTAGTATGATTGCCATAGTTGATGACAATGAGTCGCATGTCATTGGATTTTAGTCAGTCTTCTTCCTTCAGTGCATTTTCAGAAACCTCCTGAATAGGATTAAATTGAAGTCTTCAAGTGTACCATTTTCATAATACTGTATATAGCTAGTCTTCTAATCTAGACTACCAACTGATGGATCATGTTTTAGGCTAATTGAACACTTATATTCCCCCCCAGGGTTGTATCTAACCAGTCACTCTTAACGACAGCACCAGCTACTCATTCAGAAGAGGAGAGGACAGCCAAGTCTGAAGAAGACCTGAAAACAGAAGAGATACAAGGTGTGTATTACCAGCGCGTTTCACACAAACCTTTTCTCACAGGGACGAGTCAATCCTCATTTGAGATCTGCGTGTGTAACTCACATTTCTGTGCTAGATGTCATTGACATGAATTGACATGTTCTCATTGACATCAATGCATGGTGTACATAAGACTTGAGTTATGCAGGCGACTCTCAAGTTAGGATTCAGACAATAGTGCTGTTGCTTTGCTACCCTCTCATGTTCCTGTGAATAGCCTGAGGTCTCACACACCAAATGCGGGCTCACTACCATGGGAACCCTTCACCTCATACCCTCTTGCAGTCAATCTCAGTCCGTGGTGTGGTTTTACACACAGACGCACATTGTCCCATCTCTATTTGCTTAGAGATCGGTAGTAGAGAAAGCCCAAAGTTCAGCCTAAGGATTTCAGGAAGGATTTCAATAACACTCCTCTCCTGCTGGATTACAGTTACACTGGTTCTCTAGTGTTTCTGTCTACCCTCTTCTAGAACAGTTGCACTGGTTCTCTAGTGTTTCTGTCTACCCTCTTCTAGAACAGTTACACTGGTTCTCTAGTGTTTCTGTCTACCCTCTTCTAGAACGGTTACACTGGTTCTCTAGTGTTTCTGTCTACCCTCTTCTAGAACGGTTACACTGGTTCTCTAGTGTTTCTGTCTACCCTCTTCTAGAACGGTTACACTGGTTCTCTAGTGTTTCTGTCTACCCTCTTCTAGAATGGTTACACTGGTTCTCTAGTGTTTCTGTCTACCCTCTTCTAGAACGGTTACACTGGTTCTCTAGTGTTTCTGTCTACCCTCTTCTAGAACGGTTACACTGGTTCTCTAGTATTTCTGTCTACCCTCTTCTAGAACGGTTACACTGGTTCTCTAGTGTTTCTGTCTACCCTCTTCTAGAATGGTTACACTGGTTCTCTAGTGTTTCTGTCTACCCTCTTCTAGAACGGTTACACTGGTTCTCTAGTGTTTCTGTCTACCCTCTTCTAGAACGGTTACACTGGTTCTCTAGTATTTCTGTCTACCCTCTTCTAGAACGGTTACACTGGTTCTCTAGTGTTTATGTCTACCCTCTTCTAGAACGGTTACACTGGTTCTCTAGTGTTTCTGTCTACCCTCTTCTAGAACGGTTACACTGGTTCTCTAGTGTTTCTGTCTCGATTACCTTAGCTTTCTTGGGAACAGGAACAATGTTGGCCCTCTTGAAGCATGTGGGAACAGCAGACGGGAACCAGGATGTCTTGCTTATAGTCTTATAGTCCGTGATTGACTGTAGACCCTGCCACATACCTCTCGTGTCTGAGCCGTTGAATTGCGACTCTACTTTGTCTCTATACTGACGCTTAGCTTGTTTGATTGCCTTGCGGAGGGAATAGCTACACTGTTTGTATTCGGTCATGTTTCTGGTCACCTTGCCCTGATTTAAAAGCAGTGGTTCGCGCTTTCAGTTTTGCTCGAATGCTGCCATCAATCCACAGTTTCTGGTTTGGGAATGTTTTAACAGACGCTGTGAGTGCATCGGTGATGTTGTACCTTCTGATGAACCCGCTCACCGAATCAGCATATACATCAATGTTGTTCGCCGCAATGCGGAACATATCCCAGTCCACGTGATCGACACAATCTTGAAGCGTGGAATCCGATTGGTCGAACCAGCGTTGAACAGACCTGAGCGCGGGAGCTTCCTGTTACACTGGTTCTCTAGTGTTTCTGTCTACCCTCTTCTAGAACAGTTCAAGTATTAGTTTATGTATTTCACTATGGGATACGCCCCCAGCGTTTGATATATAGCACAGGGCAGTCGGTCGTCAGGATAAGCTTGTCTGACAATACGAGAGTCAGTATATCCCATAGTGAAATACTGAAACTAATACTTAAGAGAACTATAGATTACAACTGTAACCCCGGTTCTCTGATAGTATGAGTGAGGTATTTCACTAGAACACCCTCCTTGCATGAGTGGGGAAGAGGTGTGGCTTATTCTTGAATGACTCAGATGTTGCGTTGGGCTCTTTTATAGGGTAGGAGGGACACCCTTTCCCGACTCGCACGTCTCGACGTCCAACCAATCATGGCTGGCGTAGTGTAGTAAGGCTTCTGATGAATACACTGGGGGCGTATCCCATAGTGAAAAACCTCACTCATACTATCAGAGAACCGGGGTTACAGTCATAACCTATAGAAACACTAGAGAACTGTCTTCTAGAACAGTTACAGTACATATACCCAATTCAACATTTTATTAAAGAGGAACCGTGTTAGAAGGGTAGAAAATACCCCAAAGTGTTAAGCTTTTAGTCTTGAATTACAAACTAGTCGCTAAAGTTTGTCTGTGTGCCTACATACGTGTATGTGTGTGTGTGTGTGTCTGTGTGCAGAGCGAGCACCATGTAGAGCAGCTGTAGAAAGTGAACAGCGGGAGCCCAGCACAGCAGGTAGCTCAGGGACTTGCCCTGATAGACAGGACAGTCAGCCAGTGAGAAGCCAGGATAGCCAGGACAGGAAGTCAGTCAGAAGGCCTGCCCCAGAGGACAGCTCTCGCAAGAGGAAGCTAGAGGAGCCACATGGAGAGAAGGGTGAGTGAGGACAATCGCGACAAATGGCACCCTATTCCCAATGTGTAGTGCACTATTTCTGACCATGGCCTATGGGGATCTGGTCTAAAGTTGTGCACTACTGTGTATATAGGGAATAGGGTGCCTTTTGGGACGCGCGTAGACAGAACAGACGGCTGTCAATGGTTGTTATAATGGCTTATAAGCTTTTAGAGAGTGGATTGAGTGAGTTCTAGAGAGCAGTGAGAGTCTGAGAACAGCTGCTAGCTGCTTCCCCTGTACCAAGGGTGGCCAAAACCTGGGTCGTATTCATAAGTGCACACCGTAGCAAAATGTTTTGCAATGAAAAATGAAAACAAGCGTTTCTTATTGGACAAGTTCAGGTACTCCCTGATTCGGTACATTTCCTTCCGTTTGGTTTCTACTTAATCCCAATGGCCACCTTTCCTTATCTCCTTTCCCCCACAACCACTGATCTTCCATGTCACCATGGGTGAAAGGGTATTGTAGAAACCACATCCACTACTATTCAAAGGTAATGAAGAAAGGAAGCTCTTTGAGAGGACTGGAATCTTCAGGCCCCTTCTAAAAATCATCCCTTCATATCCATATGGTCAAGACTGTACAATATGGGTTTTGTATAAACTTAAAAAGGACACGTGTATATAAAAATGTTTACTTTGTTAATAGGAGGAAAAAATATCAAGAAACAAACAATAAAGGAACTGGTTAGTACTTTAACACTTCATTCTTACAGTTGAATGCTTACTGTGTGATACGTTTACCCAAAGGCAAGTACTGGCACCATGCAATAACCCCGTCACTTCTGTTGTGTTGTGACTTCTCTTCTCCATGACAGGGAAAGGGCGCTGGCTTTGTGCCAGATAAGATGAGCTTTTCTACCCATTATGTTCAAAATGAATCTAAACAAAGAAAAGCAAATGTCTGTTTTTCAGCTGTTTTTTATTTCCTACTGAAAATATGTTGTGGCAACAAGCATAGTAGGCTTCCGCTTCGATCACACTGACCGTGTCCTTGTGCAAAATAGTACGCAACATCTGGATATGTATGTTCCGAATGTTCAACATTCACCTTCTGCTACCATTTCTGTCATGTCGTCTACGCAGACAGTTTGACACATCGATGAATCCACCGTATGCACCACACTGAACGCTCTGCAATGCTGCAAGGCAAACGCAGCGTTTTCATTGGAAATGAATGTACTTCTGGTGTACCAAAATGCAATGACGCTGTCTGTGTGATGGAAGCGTTAGTCTGTAGCACAGTGAATTGTAGTGCCATCTCCTGAAAAGCATG
Source organism: Oncorhynchus clarkii lewisi (assembly GCF_045791955.1). Lineage (NCBI taxonomy): Eukaryota > Metazoa > Chordata > Actinopteri > Salmoniformes > Salmonidae > Oncorhynchus > Oncorhynchus clarkii. Next base: position 34,548,185 of record NC_092172.1, on the reverse strand, counting down.
GGTATTGGGAATCCCTTTAAAGCTGCAGCAGTATTGCTGAGAAGGTGAGACTGTAAAGTTGTTGTTCTGTGTGATCCATCCAGTGTCTGTATCGGTGTCCGAGGACACGGACCAGGCCTCGGTAGACGGACAGGACAAACCCTCGGACTCAGACCAACCCAAAGCCGCCAAGAAGAATCGCTGCTTCTCCTGCCGCAAGAAAGTTGGCCTCACGGGTAAGGTTCTGACACATTCTCCTGTTGGCTTAGTGCAGTGACTTAAGAGTTCCCATGTTCTCGCTCTGTCTCTGTATGTACTTTATATCCTGGAGATACATTTGGCGGTCAGCCATTTTCTTTTACCTTCAAACTCTTCCGTCTGTGTTCCCAGGCTTCGACTGCCGATGTGGCAACGTGTTCTGCAGCATGCACCGGTACTCAGACGTTCACAACTGCACTTTCAACTACAAGGCCGACGCAGCGGAGAAGATAAGGAAAGCCAACCCTGTCTGCGTCGGGGAGAAGATACAGAAGATCTGAAAACAGGTTTGCTGTGAATCGATGTCCACCCGGAAGCCTGCGCTTTTAGATGACCCATCAACCACCTCTTCCTTTCTCCGTTTCCTCTTTTCATTTGAAGTTGTTTATGTGAGCAACGCTCCATTCCCATCGGACACTTTAAAATCATGCATGTCAGCTGCAAAAACGATGTCTTTGTAAATGTATTGTCACTTAACCTGTTTCCTTTTGTAGTTTTAATTATTTTACCCCTTAAATGTTGTGGTTTATGAAAAATCTGAAGATTTAAACCGTTACAATATTTACATTGATTAATTGGGCTTTAATTACTTTGTTGGCTACTACTGGAAAGGCTGTGTTTTTCTGGTGTTAAAAAAAATCCAAAAAACAAGCATGTTAAAAAGCATGAAGGATCTTTCCTCCTTTTGAACTGTATGTAGCCTGACAAAGACGACAGAACAGATTGTGTTTTACATTATCAGCGAGAGAGCAGAAACCAGGATTGTGCCGTTGCTCCCAGACCTTTTTGTATAATTGAGTCATTTTAAAGACTGTGTGTGATCTGCTGTGTAAAAGAGTTTGTTTATCATATTATTCTGAATAGCCTGTATGCATGTTTCCGGTTGTGCGTTTGAGGATTATAAAGTTCATTTATGGGTGCACAGGAGTATGACCTGAATCTATTGTTCTGTATTTATGTTAGTTTATTCACTGTCTTAACTTTGATCTGAATAAAGCTCTAACACATTTTTGAAAATTTGAAACGTTATGCATTTGGTACAATTTTCTCAGAAAACAAATGAAGTAAGGTCCAAAAAGTGGTTTTGGATGTTAATGAGTACTGTCATGTAATGCAGCCCAATTCTGTTTACACAGGCAGACCAATTCTGATATTTTGTATTACTCATTTGCATTTTGACCAGTCAGATCATCTCTGGAAAAATATGACTGAAAAGATTTTGTGATTGATCAAAATACCAATTTGTGGGGGGAAAAAATCAGGATTGTGCTGCCTGTGTAAACGCAGTTTAACAGTCTACTTCATTGATATCACAAAATAACGTCACTCTTAACTTTTAACTTTTTGAATAGGGTAATATTTATCACACCCCAATCAATAAAGGGTAATCGGTTCTAGACCGCATCATTTTTGCTGAGTCATTTTCAAACCTTTTTGGGTTCATCACAGTTCTTGAAAAAGGGTGGATATAAGAGAGCGTTTCCTATTGGTCGTTGGTTCATTCTGTGGGAGGCGGGCTGTTCTATGGCTGCGGTCAACATCTGGAAGAAGTTACTCACGCTGTTGCTTACCTTGGAAAGTATACCGGAGTACAACTGCAATTTCAAAATGTCTTTTGTAAAAATTGACGAAAAGTCCGACTTCTCCTATCACAATTTACCATATGGCGTGTTCTCGACACCGGAAAATGTGAGTATGACGCTAAATGTGTTGTACTTTTAGTTGAATCGGTTTTCCTACACAGTCTCCTGTGCCATAAAACTAGGGCATGTAAATTGATTTTCTTGGGATAAAATGTTACAAACCACTGTGGAAACGTGAGGTTCTCTTGGATGAAACATTGTAGTTTACAAAGTAGCTTCTCCAATATCGTTCCATTTTGGTATTTCATTCCTGTTTACTGTTTTCACAAATGTCTCGTGTCACTTAGCCCAGGCACCGGATTGGGGTTGCGATTGGAGATCAGATTTTGGATTTGAGTGTTATAAAATCACTCTTCAGAGGCCCTGTGCTCTCCAATCACCAGGATGTGTTTGACCAGGTAAGGCCATCAACATGTATAATGCTCCTCAATGTCTCGTATTGATGGTTGATATTTCTTATCGGCACTGATGGCAATATACATTATGCATTTCCCTGGTAATGTAACATGGCACGTTTACTATGTATCTCCACTAGTTTACTTACAGCTACATGGGCCTACCTTATGTAGCCAATAGTGCAGTATGCTAGGAGGGTAGGTCTATCCAATGGCCACGATGCACTGCTTTTCTTCCTTGAGAAAATCCATACCCGAGTCATCAATTAGGATGTAGGCTTCATATATTGTGGACTGTACAGTACATTAAATCTACAAGCGAGTAGTGTGAATTGGTTTGGAGTGTCTCCTCTCGCCCTCTGCCTGTGAATGGGTCCCTAATACCACTATTGTCTACAGGCCTTGTGTGCTGCTGCCTCCCAACTGTCTCCCCCGTCAGCTGGGTGCTGCTCTGACATAACAGGATCCGTTAAAGCACAATGGTGAATTCCTACTGGGAATTGTCTTTCGCCTGTCCAGTTCTGTCACATTAGTGCTGATAGGGGAATGAGACAAGGAGAGAAACCTCATGTGATTTCAACAGCATGATGAGGCTATCAACAGGAAATGAAAGAAGAAGAATATTTTCTATCATGATTTCACTCCTTGAATTCAATCTTAAATGCACAGTTTCCCCCGAGGATATTTTCCCTCCTGGAACCCGGTTCCCCCCATTTCCACCCCTGGGGGCGTCAATGAAGAGACCTGCTTGCATGAGTGAGAGCCGCCCCCACACCAACGTCAAAACAAATTGGACTTGCATTCAACTTGCAAACATGCCTATTTTCTCTTGAAGTTTCTTCCTTTTAGGTTGTTTTTCCTTGCCACTGTGCTGTTACTTGCTCCTTGGGGGTCCAGCCTGGGTTACTTGTTATGAGGGCTATGTACAGTATAAAATCAAATAAAACTTTAGATTTTAATGCGTTTCCTCCATCATATGTTCCAACCTCTCGACTAGCCGACCCTGAATGCGTTCATGGGTCTGGGGTACGAGGCATGGAGGGAGGCCAGGAGGAGTCTACAGCAGCTGCTGTCTGCCAACGAGACCACGCTCAGAGACGACGTCAGCCTCAGGAGCAGGTCAGCCTCCAGCACTTCTGTAGCACTTTTTTACAATTATTTATTGGATTTTGCCATATGTAAGAAGCACTTCAATAGCACTTCTATATTCTATAACATTTCTATATTCTATAACACTTCTATATTCTATAACACTTCTATATTCTATAACACTTCTATATTCTATAACATTTCTATATTCTATAACACTTCTATATTCTATAACACTTCTATATTCTATAACACTTCTATATTCTATAACATTTCTATATTCTATAACACTTCTATATTCTATAACACTTCTATATTCTATAACACTGCTAAACTCTATAACACTTCTATATTCTATAACACTTCTATATTCTATAACACTTCTATATTCTATAACACTTCTATTTTCTATAACACTTCTATATTCTATAACACTTCTATATTCTATAACATTTCTATATTCTATAACACTTCTATATTCTATAACATTTCTATATTCTATAACATTTCTATATTCTATAACATTTCTATATTCTATAACATTTCTATATTCTATAACACTTCTATATTCTATAACACTTCTATATTCTATAACACTTCTATATTCTATAACACTTCTATACTCTATAACACTTATATATTCTATAACACTTCTATATTCTATAACACTTCTATATTCTATAACATTTCTATATTCTATAACATTTCTATATTCTATAACACTTCTATATTCTATAACACTTCTATATTCTATAACACTTCTATATTCTATAACACTTCTATATTCTATAGCACTTCTATATTCAATAACACTTCTATATCACTTCTATAGTACTTCTATAACACTTCAACAGTTCATGTCAAATATATTGAATTATTATATTAATTGTTTATGATATGGTTTTTGGCCGCAATCAAAATCATATTATGTTCTTGTATTCCCTTATCCTTTAATTTTCTATCATGGTTTATAGCATGTTTACTTTTCTGTAATGTGTGTGTGTTTACTTTTCTGTAATGTGTGTGTGTTTATGTCTCAGAGCGTTCTTCCATAAGAGTTCAGCCACGATGCATCTGCCTGCTGAGATAGGTGAGTTGTTTAACAGTAGGACAAGAGGCAAGGAGAGGAAGCCACTTTAGACTATTGACATGCACCCAATATTTCACTCCTCCTGTCTCTTCACTGAGCTTGATGTGTCCTACAGTTGTCCCTAAGCATAGACCTAGGATCAGATTTATGGCTCTGCCATTGCTAACTTTAACTCTGTGGTATTAAACAAAATCTGACCCTGTATCAGATGAGAGGATCATCCAATGTGTTTGAGAAGGAAGCAAGGAGATAGGACATGAGGAGTCTAGACAATGCAATTGAGGTGTTTGTATAATTGAACAAGAGGGGGCGCTGTTAACCAATATAACTTTACTAGTGAATGTGAGATTTGTTTGCTATCTAAATGTTTGCTATCTAAAGGTTCTGAAGGCTGATCATTGGTTCACTGTACATATTTAACAGTGTCACTTAATTGCCCTCTTTCTCTCTCTCCATCACACACACAAACATGCATCTATATATAACCACACACAGGTGACTACACTGACTTCTACTCATCCAGGGACCATGCCACCAATGTTGGCATTATGTTCCGAGGGAAGGAGAATGCCCTGATGCCCAACTGGTATGATATGACAACCAACACTTCATCTGTGTCCCAAATGGCCTCCTATTCCCTTTATAGTGCACAATTATTTTTATTTTTAACCTTTACTTAACTAGGCAAGTCAGTTAAGAACAAATTGTTATTTACGATGACGTACTACCAAACCCTAACGACGCTGTGACAATTGTGCGCCGCCCTATGGGACTCCCAATCACGGCCGGTTGTGAAGCAGCCTGGAATCGAACCAGGGTCTGTAGTGATGCCTCTAGCACTGAGATGCAGTGCCTTAAACTGCTGCGCCACTCGGCCCAAAAAGCTCTTGTCTAAGTAGTAAACTACAAAGGGAATAGGGTTCCCTGTAGGGTTCCCTGTAGGGTTCCCTGTTCCACAACTACACTGAGTGGACAAAACATTAAGAACATCTGCTCTTTCTGTGACATAGACTATCCAGGTGAAAGATATGATCCCTTATTGATGTCACTTGTTAAATCCACTTCAATCAGTGTAGATGAAGGGGAGGAGACAGGTTAAATAATAATTGAATCATTAAGACAATTGAAACATAGATAGTGTATGTGTGCAGAGGGTGAATGGGCAAGACAAAAGATTGAAGTGCATTTGAACGGGGTATGGTAGTAGGTTCCAGGCGTACCGGTTTTTGTCGTGAACTGCAACGCTGCTGGGTTTTACACACTCAACAGTTTCCTGTGTGTGTCAAGAATGGTCCACCACACAAAGGACATCCAGCCAACTTGACACGACTGTGGGAAGCATTGGAGTCAACATGGGACAGCATCCCTGTGGAACGCTTCTGACATCTTGTAGTCCATGCTCCGACGAATTGAGGAGGGGGGATGCAACTCAGTATTAGAAAGGTGTTCTTAATGTTTTGTTCACTCAGTGTATATCTCTGTTTTCATTCCCCACATACTAACTAACCATATTATTAGATGTAGACAGAGTAACTCACTAACTAACCATATTATTAGATGTAGACAGAGTAACTCACTAACCATATTATTAGATGTAGACAGAGTAACTAACTAACCATATTATTAGATGTAGACAGAGTAACTCACTAACCATATTATTAGATGTAGACAGAGTAACTCACTAACTAACCATATTATTAGATGTAGACAGAGTAACTCACTAACTAATCATATTATTAGATGTAGACAGAGTAACTCACTAACTAATCATATTATTAGATGTAGACAGAGTAACTCACTAACTAACCATATTATTAGATGTAGACAGAGTAACTCACTAACTAATCATATTATTAGATGTAGACAGAGTAACTCACTAACTAATCATATTATTAGATGTAGACAGAGTAACTAACTAACCATATTATTAGATGTAGACAGAGTAACTCACTAACTAACCATATTATTAGATGTAGACAGAGTAACTAACTAATCATATTATTAGATGTAGACAGAGTAACTCACTAACTAACCATATTATTAGATGTAGACAGAGTAACTCACTAACTAATCATATTATTAGATGTAGACAGAGTAACTCACTAACTAATCATATTATTAGATGTAGACAGAGTAACTCACTAACTAACCATATTATTAGATGTAGACAGAGTAACTCACTAACTAACCATATTATTAGATGTAGACAGAGTAACTCACTAACTAACCATATTATTAGATGTAGACAGAGTAACTCACTAACCATATTATTAGATGTAGACAGAGTAACTCACTAACCATATTATTAGATGTAGACAGAGTAACTCACTAACTAACCATATTATTAGATGTAGACAGAGTAACTCACTAACTAACCATATTATTAGATGTAGACAGAGTAACTCACTAACTAACCATATTATTAGATGTAGACAGAGTAACTAACTAACCATATTATTAGATGTAGACAGAGTAACTAACTAACCATATTATTAGATGTAGACAGAGTAACTCACTAACTAACCATATTATTAGATGTAGACAGAGTAACTAACTAACCATATTATTAGATGTAGACAGAGTAACTCACTAACTAACCATATTATTAGATGTAGACAGAGTAACTAACTAACCATATTATTAGATGTAGACAGAGTAACTAACTAACCATATTATTAGATGTAGACAGAGTAACTCACTAACTAACCATATTATTAGATGTAGACAGAGTAACTCACTAACTAACCATATTATTAGATGTAGACAGAGTAACTCACTAACTAACCATATTATTAGATGTAGACAGAGTAACTCACTAACTAACCATATTATTAGATGTAGACAGAGTAACTCACTAACTAACCATATTATTAGATGTAGACAGAGTAACTCTCTAACTAATCATATTGGTCAAGTTCTCTGAAAACCACTCTTGTTTGAGTTGTTTTTATCTCTCCTGGTAGTTTTTGGAGAGAGACACGGTGAGAAAAATAAATGATAAATAAAAAGAGAGATAGAAGAGGAGAGAATACGAGGGAGAGGGAAAAATAAGAAAAGAGAAAGGATGAAATAAGAATTAAAAGTGAGAGAACAAGATAGAGAGGGAGAAAGAGAGAGAAACGTGCTAAGGCCTGGTGCTGTACTGTGACCTATGACAATTAGTTTTCTCTAATTGACTGGAGCGCTCGGGCGGTTTCAGTTCTTTCACAAACTGCACCATCCTTCCAGTCAGTCAGTGAGTCTGCAGTCCAACACTGCACCATCCTTCCAGTCAGTCAGTCAGTGAGTCGGCAGTCCAACACTGCACCATCCTTCCAGTCAGTGAGTCTGCAGTCCAACACTGCACCATCCTTCCAGTCAGTGAGTCTGCAGTCCAACACTGCACCATCCTTCCAGTCAGTCAGTCAGTGAGTCGGCAGTCCAACACTGCACCATCCTTCCAGTCAGTGAGTCTGCAGTCCAACACTGCACCATCCTTCCAGTCAGTGAGTCTGCAGTCCAACACTGCACCATCCTTCCAGTCAGTCAGTCAGTGAGTCGGCAGTCCAACACTGCACCATCCTTCCAGTCAGTCAGTGAGTCTGCAGTCCAACACTGCACCATCCTTCCAGTCAGTCAGTCAGTGAGTCTGCAGTACAACACTGCACCATCCTTCCAGTCAGTCAGTCAGTGAGTCTGCAGTACAACACTGGACCATCCTTCCAGTCAGTCAGTCAGTGAGTCGGCAGTCCAACACTGCACCATCCTTCCAGTCAGTCAGTCAGTGAGTCGGCAGTCCAACACTGCACCATCCTTCCAGTCAGTCAGTCAGTGAGTCGGCAGTCCAACACTGAACCATCCTTCCAGTCAGTGAGTCTGCAGTCCAACACTGCACCATCCTTCCAGTCAGTCAGTCAGTGAGTCTGCAGTCCAACACTGCACCATCCTTCCAGTCAGTCAGTCATTGAGTCGGCAGTCCAACACTGCACCATCCTTCCAGTCAGTCAGTCAGTGAGTCTGCAGTCCAACACTGCACCATCCTTCCAGTCAGTCAGTCAGTGAGTCTGCAGTCCAACACTGCACCATCCTTCCAGTCAGTGAGTCTGCAGTCCAACTCTGCACCATCCTTCCAGTCAGTGAGTCTGCAGTACAACTCTGCACCATCCTTCCAGTCAGTCAGTCAGTGAGTCTGCAGTCCAACTTTGCACCATCCTTCCAGTCAGTCAGTGAGTCTGTAGTCCAACACTCCACCATCCTTCCAGTCAGTCAGTGAGTCTGTAGTCCAACTCTGCACCATCCTTCCAGTCAGTCAGTGAGTCTGTAGTCCAACTCTGCACCATCCTTCCAGTCAGTCAGTGAGTCTGTAGTCCAACACTTCACCATCCTTCCAGTCAGTCAGTGAGTCTGTAGTCCAACACTGCACCATCCTTCAGACACCACAGCTGCTGTTCATATGGCTGTTGTCTTTGTCATGTTTGGGAACCTCTATGTAGAACCTCTCTTCTTTCTGTCTCTCTTTCCATTTTTCTTCATTTCTTACTCTCTCTGGATCCGTATTTCTGTATTTGTACAATGTTTTAAACAAACTGATTGATTGGTTGATTAACTGAACGATTGCCTGACTGATTGACTAGCTGTTTGTTTGACTGGCTGGCTGACTGACGCATTGACTGGCTGGCTAACTGACTGACTGGCTGGCTGACTGACTAATTGCCTGTTTATTGGGCTGGCTGGCTGAATAATTGATTGGTAGCCTCAAGGTTAGAGTGTTGGTCCAGTAACCAAAAGGTTGCTGGTTCCAATCCCGGAGCTGATAATGTGAAAAAAAATGGTCCCTGTGCCCTTGAGCAAGGCACTTAACCCCAATGTCTCTAGGGGCTCTTGACAATGGTGATCACACTCCCTGTGGCTGTCTTAGGGGGAGTTGGGATATGCAAGAAACACTTATGTGAGACAGGACAAATATAACCCCCCCCCCCCCCCCCCCCCTCCTCCCAAATGATTATTATGTTTGTTTGACTGACTGATTGTGTCCCTCAGGTTGAGGCTGCCCGTGGGGTATCATGGCAGGGCTTCTTCCATAGTGGTGTCTGGGACCCCCATACGCAGACCCTCTGGACAGATGAGACCCGACCAATGTAATGAAACACAACGCCTAGTCTGAAAATCAAAGCAGACTCTGAATTCAAAAGGAAATACACACACACACACACACACACACACACAAAACCTCTCAGACCAGTGTCACTTTGTTTTTGTGTCCCTCACTAACGGTCTTCCTCTTCCATTGTGTTCTCTCTTAGCTAAGCCTCCTGTGTTTGGCCAGTCCAAGCAGCTGGACATTGAGCTGGAGATGGTCAGTATACACTTTATATAGCTACACTTTATTACAACCAAGGAGATGGTTCATATCAATGGTATCACAAAACAATGATCTGTCTCTCTCACTCTCTTTCTCTGCCTTTTATCTCATTTCTCTCTCTCTCGCTGTCTCTCTCTCTCTCTCTCTCTCGCTGCCTCTCTTTCTCTGTCTCTCTCTCGCTGGCTCTCTTTCTCTCTCTATGTCTCTCTCTCACTGGCTCTCTGTCTCTCTCTCTCGCTGGCTCTCTTTCTCTCTCTATGTCTCTCTCTCTCTCGCTGGTTCTCTTTCTCTATGTCTCTCTCTCTCGCTGGCTCTTTTTTTCTCTCTCAGGCATTCTTTGTAGGTGGAGGTAATCGTCTTGGTGAGCCCATTCCCATAGAGAGAGCCCACCAACACATCTTTGGCATGGTGCTAATGAATGACTGGAGTGGTAAGGCCTCACACACACTTATACACACACTCACTCGCAGACTCATGCACACGCACACACACACATGAGTACACACACAGTCACTAACAACTACACACACACACACACACTCACACGCTTACTCACTCATGAGAACACTCACAAGTCACGATAACACACACACACTTACTCACTTATTTACACACTCATATGTGCATGCACACACACCTACACAGCCCACCTCACTTTAAGACATAAATTAATAAGCACCATACCGTATTTCTTTATTTTCAAAAGAATGTATCTATCGACTATAACAGCCAATAGTAGAATCATTAGCCAAAAATGATATATCAGTAAATGAAAAATCCTAGCGTCAATAACACTAATTGAAAAACATCCACTTTCCATAATAACACTAACTTAAGTTCCTTAATTTAGTTCCTCATTATACATGTTGATGTAAACATTTCATATTTAGTCACTGGGATCAGGGTAAGTTACTCAGGAAAACATGACAGGTTATTGATTATTGATGAGGCAGAAGGATCTCAGGAGGAGGAGTGGTTTTGACTGTAGCCTTGAGATTTCAAGATCATCTTCTCTCCATCTCTCTCTTTCTGTCGCGATCTGTCTCTCTATCTCTCTTTCTCTCTCAAGAGAACATCCCTGGTCATCCCTACTGCCTCTGATCTGGCAGACTCAATAAACACAAATGCTTTGTTTGTAAATGATGCCTGAGTGGTGGAGTGTGCCCCTGGCTATCCGTAAATTTAAAAAACAAGTGTGCCGTCTTATTGCTAAATATAAGGAATTTGAAATTATTTTGACTTTTTATACTTAAGGATATTTAAAACCAAATACTTTTAGTCTTTTACTCAAGTAGTATAATGCTGGGTGACTTTCACTTTTAATTTTCTATTAAGGTATCTTTACTTAAGTATGGCAATTGGGTACTTTTACCACCACTGTACGGAATAGAGTGCTATTTGGAACGCAGCCTACTAGGCTTCACCTTATTGTTAGTTTGCCAGATCCCATATCGACTCCAATGCTTCCCACAGTCGTGTCAAGTTGGTTGGATGTCCTTTGGGTGGTGAACTATTCTTGATACACACAGGAAACTGTTAAGTGTGAAAAACCGAGCAGCGTTGCAGTTCTTGTCACAAACCGGTGCGACCTGGCACCTACTACCATACCCTGTTCAAATGCACTTAAATCTTTTGTCTTTCCCATTCACCCTCTGAATGGCACACATACACAATCCATGTCTCAAGACTTAACAATCCTTATTTAACCTGTATCCTCCACCTTCATCTACACTGATTGAAGTGGATTTAATAAGTGACATCAATAAGGGATCATATCTTTCACCTGGTCAGTCTGTCATGGAAAAGGCAGGTGTTCCTAATGTTTTGTCCACTCAGTGTATAGAACTCTAAGGGCTTTGGTCAAAGGGAATGCACTATATAGGGAATAGGGTGCCATTTGGGGTGTATTTTCCACCCCTGCGGCTCAGACTCCCAGATGTAAGGGAGTCTGAGCCAGGTTCCACCTGGGTTAATATGTAGAGTAGAGGGGTATTGATAGTTGAAATAGATTTTCCTGCTGACTACAGTACATGATCATTTATCACACCCCTCAACACAATATTTCATATAATAGTTCCTGGATTGTCAATAGTCAAAAAGACCAGTAGTTCAGTTGAACATCCCACAACTTCACCTACACAATACCAAGGTTTTGAAGCTATGCACAGGTACTGTTAGTACAGGTACTTTAGCTGTGTTGGTCTACGATCATCCAATCAACATAGGATGGACTCATCACTGGGCAGGTTACATAGTATTTAAACCTACCTGTGATCTGTGTGTCCACTGAGGAATATTCAGTAAATACCAGTTCAACATCTATGGGTAAAATAAAGGGTAACCACTCTTCTTCCTGTGTGTGTTCCAGCCAGGGATATCCAGGCGTGGGAGTACGTTCCTCTGGGTCCGTTTCTGGGGAAGAACTTTGGGACAACCATCTCACCCTGGGTGGTTCCTATGGAGGCCCTGCTGCCCTTCGCTGAGCCCAACACTGTCCAGGTGAAGAACACAAACAGTATAGTAGTGTAATATAGTATAGACCTGGTGGTCCTGCTGCCCTATAGTATGCGGGTGGTCTGGATGTATTTTACATTACATTATGGGTGGTTTGGATGTATTTTACATTACATTATGGGTGGTCTGGATGTATTTTACATTACATTATGGGTGGTCTGGATGTATTTGACATTATACTGTGGGTGGTCTGGATGTATTTTACATTACATTATACTGTGGATGGTCAGGATGTATTTTACATTACATTATACTGTGGATGGTCTGGATGTATTTTACATTATACTGTGGGTGGTCTGGATGTATTTTACATTACATTATGGGTGGTTTGGATGTATTTTACATTACATTATGGGTGGTCTGGATGTATTTTACATTATACTGCGGGTGGTCTGGATGTATTTTACATTACATTATACTGTGGGTGGTCTGGATGTATTTTACATTACATTATACTGTGGGTGGTCTGGATGTATTTTACATTACATTATACTGTGGATGGTCAGGATGTATTTTACATTACATTATACTGTGGATGGTCTGGATGTATTTTACATTATACTGTGGGTGGTCTGGATGTATTTTACATTACATTATGGGTGGTTTGGATGTATTTTACATTACATTATGGGTGGTCTGGATGTATTTTACATTATACTGCGGGTGGTCTGGATGTATTTTACATTACATTATACTGTGGGTGGTCTGGATGTATTTTACATTACATTATACTGTGGGTGGTCTGGATGTATTTTACATTACATTATACTGTGGATGGTCAGGATGTATTTTACATTATACTGTGGATGGTCAGGATGTATTTTACATTACATTATACTGTGGATGGTCAGGATGTATTTTACATTACATTATGGGTGGTCTGGGTGTATTTTACATTACATTATGGTGGTCTGGATGTATTTTACATTATACTGTGGGTGGTCTGGATGTATTTTACATTACATTATGGGTGGTCTGGGTGTATTTTACATTACATTATGGTGGTCTGGATGTATTTTACATTCTACTGTGGATGGTCAGGATGTATTTTACATTACATTATACTGTGGATGGTCTGGATGTATTTTACATTATACTGTGGGTGGTCTGGATGTATTTTACATTATACTGCGGGTGGTCTGGATGTATTTTACATTATACTGTGGGTGGTCTGGATGTATTTTACATTATACTGTGGATGGTCAGGATGTATTTTACATTACATTATACTGCGGGTGGTCTGGATGTATTTTACATTACATTATACTGTGGGTGGTCTGGATGTATTTTACATTACATTATGGGTGGTCTGGATGTATTTTACATTACATTATGGGTGGTCTGGATGTATTTGACATTATACTGTGGGTGGTCTGGATGTATTTTACATTACATTATACTGTGGATGGTCAGGATGTATTTTACATTACATTATACTGTGGATGGTCTGGATGTATTTTACATTATACTGTGGGTGGTCTGGATGTATTTTACATTACATTATGGGTGGTTTGGATGTATTTTACATTACATTATGGGTGGTCTGGATGTATTTTACATTATACTGCGGGTGGTCTGGATGTATTTTACATTACATTATACTGTGGGTGGTCTGGATGTATTTTACATTACATTATACTGTGGGTGGTCTGGATGTATTTTACATTACATTATACTGTGGATGGTCAGGATGTATTTTACATTACATTATACTGTGGATGGTCTGGATGTATTTTACATTATACTGTGGGTGGTCTGGATGTATTTTACATTACATTATGGGTGGTTTGGATGTATTTTACATTACATTATGGGTGGTCTGGATGTATTTTACATTATACTGCGGGTGGTCTGGATGTATTTTACATTACATTATACTGTGGGTGGTCTGGATGTATTTTACATTACATTATACTGTGGGTGGTCTGGATGTATTTTACATTACATTATACTGTGGATGGTCAGGATGTATTTTACATTACATTATACTGTGGATGGTCAGGATGTATTTTACATTACATTATGGGTGGTCTGGGTGTATTTTACATTACATTATGGTGGTCTGGATGTATTTTACATTATACTGTGGGTGGTCTGGATGTATTTTACATTACATTATGGGTGGTCTGGGTGTATTTTACATTACATTATGGTGGTCTGGATGTATTTTACATTCTACTGTGGATGGTCAGGATGTATTTTACATTACATTATACTGTGGATGGTCTGGATGTATTTTACATTATACTGTGGGTGGTCTGGATGTATTTTACATTATACTGCGGGTGGTCTGGATGTATTTTACATTATACTGTGGGTGGTCTGGATGTATTTTACATTATACTGTGGATGGTCAGGATGTATTTTACATTACATTATACTGCGGGTGGTCTGGATGTATTTTACATTACATTATACTGTGGGTGGTCTGGATGTATTTTACATTACATTATACTGTGGGTGGTCTGGATGTATTTTACATTACATTATGGGTGGTCTGGGTGTATTTTACATTACATTATGGGTGGTCTGGATGTATTTTACATTATACTGTGGATGGTCAGGATGTATTTTACATTACATTATGGGTGGTCTGGGTGTATTTTACATTACATTATGGGTGGTCTGGGTGTATTTTACATTATACTGCGGGTGGTCTGGATGTATTTTACATTATACTGCGGGTGGTCAGGATGTATTTTACATTACATTATACTGTGGATGGTCAGGATGTATTTTACATTACATTAACACTTACATTTTCACCATTCAGGTAAGCTTTTAGTAATGAGAGCCAGTATCCACACTGTGTTAGAAAAAAAGGTGCCATCTAGAATCTAAAAGGGTTATTCAGCTGTCCCCATAGGAGAACCCTTTGAAGAACCTGTTTGGTTCCAGGTAGAACCCTTTTGGGCTCAATTTTCTACATGGAACCCAAAAGGGTTCAACCTGAAACCAAAAAAGGTTCAACATGGAACCAAAAAGGGTTCTCCTATGGGGACAGCTGAATAACCCTTTTTTCTAAGAGTGTTGTGGCTCTTCATGCTCTTCTATTTCCACTTTCTGTTTCAGGATCCAAAGCCCCTCCCTTATCTATGCCATGACGATGCCTTCACCTTCAACATTAACTTATTTGTGTCAGTGAAAGGTATGTTGGGTTTTACACAAACACACACAACACACACGTACGTGCACAGACACACAGTAAAAAGGAATTGTTAGTGAATGAGTGCCTTGCCTTGGTTATTAAGCACACACACACACAAGGGAGGTAATGATTTACCATTAAGAGCTTTGTATTCTTTACGACCAAGACTGTTCATTCTCTCTGTTCTGACTTTCTCTCTCTCTCCTGACTTTCTCTCTCCTGACCCTCTCTCTCTTGACTCTCTCTCTCTTGACTCTCTCTCTCTTGACTCTCTCTCCACTGACTCGCTCACTCCACTAACTTGCTCTCTCCACTGACTCACTCGCTCCACTTACTCTTTCTCTCCACTAACTTTCTCTCCACTGACTCTCTGTCCTTACTATCTCTCCTGAATCTCCACTGACTCTCTGTCCTGACTGTCCACTGACTCTCTCCTGACTCTCCTGACACTCTACTGACTCTGTCCTGACTCTCTGTCTTGACTCTCCACTGACTCGCTGGCTTGACTATCTCTCCTGACTCTCCACTGACTCTCTCTCCCGACTCTCCACTGACTCTCTCCTGGTTCTCTGTCCTGACTCTCTGTCCTGTCTGTCTCTCCTGACTCTCCACAGACTCTCTTTCCCCTGACTCTCCACAGACTCTCTTTCCCCTGACTCTCCACAGACTCTCTCTCCTGACTCTCCACAGACTCTCTCTCCTGACTCTCCACAGACTCTCTCTCCTGACTCTCCAGACTCTCTCTCCTGACTCTCCACAGACTCTCTCTCCTGACTCTCCACAGACTCTCTCTCCTGACTCTTCACAGACTCTCTCTCATGACTCTCCACTGACTCTCTCTCCTGACTCTCCACAGACTCTCTCTCCTGACTCTCCACAGACTCTCTCTCCTGACTCTTCACTGACTCGCTCTCTCCACTGATTCTCTGACTTGCTCTCTCCACTTACTCTCTCTCTCCACTAACTTTCTCTCCACTGACTCTCTGTCCTGACTGTCCACTGACTCTGTCCTGACTCTCTGTCTTGACTCTCCACTGACTCGCTGGCTTGACTATCTCTCCTGACTCTCCACTGACTCTGTCCTGACTCTCTGTCTTGACTCTCCACTGACTCGCTGGCTTGACTATCTCTCCTGACTCTCCACTGACTCTCTCCCGACTCTCCACTGACTCTCTCCCGACTCTCCACTGACTCTCTCCCGACTCTCCACTGACTCTCTCTCCTGACTCTCCACAGATTCTCTCTCCTGACTCTCCACAGACTCTCTCTCCTGACTCTCCACAGACTCTCTCTCCTGACTCTCCACAGACTCTCTCTCCTGACTCTCCACAGACTCTCTCTCCTGACTCTCCACAGACTCTCTCTCCTGACTCTCCACAGACTCTCTCTCCTGACTCTCCACAGACTCTCTCTCCTGACTCTCCACAGACTCTCTCTCCTGACTCCACAGACTCTCTCTCCTGACTCTTCACAGACTCTCTCTCATGACTCTCCACAGACTCTCTCTCCTGACTCTCCACAGACTCTCTCCTGACTCTCCACAGACTCTCTGTCTTGACACTCTACTGACTCTGTCCTGACTCTCTGTCTTGACTCTCCACTGACTCGCTGGCTTGACTATCTCTTCTGACTCTCCACTGACTCTCTGTCCTGATTCTCTGTCCTGACTCTCTCTCCAGTGACCTCTGTCCCTACTCTCTCATGACTCTCCAGTGACTCTCTGTCCTGACTCTCTCTCCTGTCTATCTCCGTCCTGACTCCCTCTCATGACTCTCCACTGACTCTCTCCACTGCTCTTCCTATGTATTCTGAGGTATTATTGAGGGGGTATATCAGGTGTTGATATCCTGTCTCAATCAACTGTTGTGTGTTGTTTTTTTTCAGGAGAGGCAATGAAGGAAGCAGCCACTATATGCAAGTCCAACTTCAAGGTAAGCAGTTGGTGAAGTAGACTTTGGATAGTTTACTACAGTTGCATCAATGTGCAGAGTTGTGGACTCGAGTCACATGACTTGGTCTCGAGTCTGACTCGAGTCACATATTTGATGACTTCAGATTCGACAGAAAATAAATTAACTTTAGGCTTGACTTCGACTTGGAGCCTCAAGACTTGGGACCCAAGTTTGACTTGAGATTGATGACTTGAAATAATTTGTCACTCATTTTGTGGCACATTACTCTCCACGTAGCCAGAGAGCAACAGATTGGCTAGTGAAACACACACTTGGCCCTCTGATTGGACCAGAAAACGGTCAAATAATACAGGTCTGGTGAGGTAGAGCAGTGTTTATTTGTGGGGTCGTGAGCAATGTTCCCTACATTTTTCTGGCACTGAGATAATTTAAGTTCTGATGAGCACAAACTTGAACGTTGTGAAAATTCTGTGCAACTTCCAGTGCATGTTTACTGTGAACACTGAGGCTGTATCTGCTTTAAGATATTTTTAACAGTGACCAAGTAGGCTACACTGGCTATTTGATCATAATGGAGGCCTACCAGAGTGGAGAAAATGCATCCCATAACATTTTAACATGTAAGTAGCTGTTCTATCATTCAGCCTACAGTAACAGCCAATGTGTGGGGTTCATTGTAGTCCATAAAAAAATGCAGGGCTTGACATTAACGTGTTTATCCACTTGTCCTTCAGACAAGGACGTGACTGAAAATGTTGTTGTGTTTGATGCAAGAAACCGCTTTACAAAATCAAATTAATTATTATTCCCATACCATTATTACAGAGAATCAGGCAAATGATGCTACCCTCTGCCTATTGGTTACTTAGTTTATTTAAGCCTGTCTCAAAATACAACACTGCCCTTTTACGACAAAATATATATATGTTAATCTGTCTTGCTTTTCAAAGATGTCTAGAAATGTACATGTTTTGTGTTCTTGTAGGAAGCAATCAATCATCTATTGCTGATGACAGATGATCTAGAACTGGGCTAATAGCTCACTAAATAGCAAAGAATATGAACACGTGACTACATGAAGCTCTTGCTTTGATCTCAAAACAACCACATCTACTCATGACCACAGCTGTAAACACAGTCCAGTTCAAAGTTAATGGCATTGATCCATATGTGGCAATGGTCATTTTGCATACAGGCCTACTGCAGCTCTGATTGGTTATGCTGCCGGTCTGTGTAGAGTAGGGCTATAGAATCCTACTGTGATGCGTTCTGCCTACAACATCATCTCTAGCATGGTTAGTTTTGTTTCAGTATGTTGCATTGACAGTGGCTAATGTGTTGATTCCATCACAATCGCCACAGGAAAGGGAAACGTTGATAGTGTTAACTAACAGGGAAAAGTCTAGAAAGTGGAGGGAATCTCGTGTCTGATATTTCTTCTGTGAGCTGCACTGCATTCACACACTACTGCACACCCCCGAAAGTTTAGAGGGAATGTTTGTTGTGAGTATGAAACTGAATTTTTAAAACTGATTTTAATTGGCTACATACATTTTATATTTATACCGTTGTCTATTTGATCTGGTTTCAGGCATAGGCCCACGGTATTACACCAAATGATTGTCTAAAAAACATCTCATCTGTGCTTCAGAACCATCAAGTTGCACGTCTTGACTGTTGACCAATGAACAGTGATCTGCATTAGCTCACAAAGGCTCATATCCAGATTAGTCTTCAGAAAGCGTTTCATTTTCTCCGGTTTTGCCTGGTCAAAACAGAGTAAGACTACATTTATATTATCCATATAAAGTGAACCACGTATCTACAGTTTAGCCATCTACTACGGACACATCTTTTCCAGAACAATAACGCTAGGCTACGTGGCGATTTCATGAATCATTTTCAAATTTCAGATAATCCTAGTTTGGGTGGTAACTGGCTATATGTCTGAAGATAGCTGTAACATCACACAGCCTTGAATATTATGGGATGGAGAAGTAGAACTAACATATTCTGGTGAATTTATTAGCATATGTGTGAGGAAGAAAGGGTCTTCCCAGTTGGCAATGAGCTGCAGGCAGGCGGCCCTCCCGAGTGACAGGCAAGGTGCAGAAAGGCGGCCCTCCAGAGTGACAGGCAAGGTGCAGACAGGCGGCCCTCCCGAGTGACAGGCAAGGTGCAGACAGGCGGCCCTCCAGAGTGACAGGCAAGGTGCAGACAGGCGGCCCTCCAGAGTGACAGGCAAGGTGCAGAAAGGCGGCCCTCCAGAGTGACAGGCAAGGTGCAGACAGGCGGCCCTCCCGAGTGACAGGCAAGGTGCAGACAGGCGGCCCTCCAGAGTGACAGGCAAGGTGCAGACAGGCGGCCCTCCAGAGTGACAGGCAAGGTGCAGGCAGGCGGCCCTCCAGAGTGACAGACAAGGTGCAGACAGGCGGCCCTCCAGAGTGACAGGCAAGGTGCAGGCAGGCGGCCCTCCAGAGTGACAGGCAAGGTGCAGACAGGCGGCCCTCCAGAGTGACAGGCAAGGTGCAGACAGGCGGCCCTCCAGAGTGACAGGCAAGGTGCAGACAGGCGGCCCTCCAGAGTGACAGGCAAGGTGCAGACAGGCGGCCCTCCAGAGTGACAGGCAAGGTGCAGGCAGGCGGCCCTCCAGAGTGACAGGCAAGGTGCAGGCAGGCGGCCCTCCAGAGTGACAGGCAAGGTGCAGACAGGCGGCCCTTCAGAGTGACAGGCAAGGTGCAGGCAGGCGGCCCTCCAGAGTGACAGGCAAGGTGCAGGCAGGCGGCCCTCCAGAGTGACAGGCAAGGTGCAGACAGGCGGCCCTCCAGAGTGACAGGCAAGGTGCAGGCAGGCGGCCCTCCAGAGTGACAGGCAAGGTGCAGGCAGGCGGCCCTCCAGAGTGACAGGCAAGGTGCAGACAGGCGGCCCTTCAGAGTGACAGGCAAGGTGCAGGCAGGCGGCCCTCCAGAGTGACAGGCAAGGTGCCTCCGCTGCGTACAGGCCTATTATCCTGGTGTCTCTGGACACCAGAGGAGTTAGAAGATATCCCAAGTTGATATTGGCTGCTAACATGAATGACTTTCATCTAAAAATGCAGGTGTAAAACGCAGTTTATTTCGGTGTCTTGCACTTTGAAAAATGAATCGCTGTTTATGGCTGTAATGACAGGCTACATTTGCGCAGCGTGCGGGAGGGTCGCACGCTTTGAACCATATTAAAATGAATTTTTACTTAATAAAAATATTTAGTTTGATAAAATAATGAAAAGGGCTGTCTGGTAGCCTCAATCAATAGACAAAATATTGTAGTTGAACAAGTCAATGTGTGTGTGTATGTGTGTATATATATATATACATATACATATATACATTTTACTTGACTTGAACAAACTTGACTCAACATGCACTTAGAATGCAGAGATGAACTGTTCTACTCCAGACTTGCTTGGGGCAATTCCATTTCAATTCCAGTCAATTCAGTAAGTACACGAAAATTCCAATTATTTTCAATGAGGAACATTTGGAATATGGTTTACTTTCTGAATTGGAATGCAGCTCTTATGGAATGCAGGACTGGCCCAGGGGTTTTGACGAGCTGTAGATGAGATACATTAGCGAGCGATACATCACGGTCAATACTGTGATGCCTCTGACATGACAATTACAACTTAAGAAAATAGTGACCTATCCCTATAGATCATTTGTAATCAGCAATAGATGATTGATTGCTTCCTTCATTGAGATACATTAGTGTTTACTGCATTAAAGGGATAGGTCACTCTATTTTCTTAAGTTGTTAATATTTGTCATGTCAGAGGCAGTTAAGAGTGCAGGAGAGACAGCATCTACGATGACCCTTACATGTCTTTGCCAGAGGCTCCACAGGCTAACGGTTAGCATTGACTATTGAGTTTCAATGTTTCAACGCAGCATCCTCCAATGTAAATGCCCATGAAATGAAAGACTTAGCGTAGATACTGTCACACTACTGGTCTCTAGACCACTTCTAAGGTAAGATACACATTACAAAACATAACGGTAATATTATGATCATATACTACTAAATATGATGATTTATAAAAAATTGGGTGGACTACCACTTTAACCAGAAGATGATAGGAATAAATCCTGTATGATTTAAATCTCATTAGCCCTCTCTCTCTCTAGCCTCCTTATGGCAGCTGTCATATCTGCTGTTGTAGGCAAGTACTCAGTACTCACACATAGACTATGGTTATGTCCCAAATGGCACCCAAATCCCTACATAGTGCACTACTTTTGACCATCGGTGGAGCCCTACGGGACCTGTTCAACAGTAGTGCACTATGAAGAGAATAGAGTGCCATTTGGGATGTAACCAATATATTGGTGAGGTGAGTGAAGTCCATCAGCTTCTCTGATGAGAACGTCTCTTAGTCCAATGGCTTTGACTGATGAGGTACAGGATGTCTTTCTGACTGACTCACTGTCTCTTTTTTACCTGTCTTTCTGTGTGTGTTACAGTTATGTTGTATTAGTAGTATGTACAGGATACACATGGTATACACCGTCCAATGAAATGCTTACTTTCAGGTTGCTTCTCGACAATGCAACAACAATAACCAATAATAAAATATAAGACTACAAACATAAAGTAAATGGCTCAGTAGAATAGAATAAACATTTTAACATCAGTATAATACAGGAAGGCACAATTTATAGTCCAGTATTGACATGTGTTCTGGGCAAGGGTGGATTGGGGAGCAAGTGTTTAAATTGTGCAGCATTGTATTCACATGGTGTGTGTGTGTTGGTGTGTGTCACTCACTTCTCTCTTTCCCTCTCACTTCTCTCCATCTCTCTCTTTGTCTCTCCAGTATATGTACTGGACTATGAAGCAACAGTTAGCCCATCACACAGTCAACGGCTGTAACGTCAGACCTGGAGACCTGCTGGCCTCAGGAACCATCAGTGGACCGGTGAGTGTGTGTGTGCATGCATATACACTACCGTTCAAAAGTTTGAGGTCACTTGTCCTTGTTTTCCATGAAAGCATACATGAAATGAGTTGGCATTCTAGTTGTCAATTTGTTGAGGTAATCTGAAGAGATTTCACCCCATGCTTCCTGAAGCACCTCCCACAAATTGGATTGGCTTGATGGTCACTTCTTACGTACCATACAGTCAAGCTGCTCCAACAACAGCTCAATAGGGTTGAGATCTGGTGACTGTGCTGGCCACTCCATTATAGACACAATACCAGCTGACTGCTTCTTCCCTAAATAGTTATTGCATCATTTGGAGCTGTGCTTTGGGTCATTGTCCTGTTGTAATTGGGGCGGCAGGGTAGCCTAGTGGTTAGAGCATTGGACTAGTAACCGAAAGGTTGCAAGTTCGAATCCCCGAGCTGATAAGGTACAAATCTGTTGTTCTGCCCCTGAACAGGCACATGTTCCATTGAAAATAAGAATGTGTTCTTAACTGACTTGCCTAGTTAAATAAAGGTTAAAAAAAATAAAAATTGGCTCCAATGAAGCGCCGTCCACAGGGTATGGCATGGAGTTGCAAAATGGAATGATACCATTCCTCCTTCAAGATCCCTTTTACCCTGTACAAATCTCCCACTTTACCACCGCCAAAGCCCCCCAGACCATCACATTGCCTCCACCATCCTTGACAGATAGCATCAAGCACTCCTCCAGCATCTTCTCATTGTTTCTGCGTCTCATGAATGTTCTTCTTTGTGATCTGAACACCTCAAACTTAGATTCGTCTGTCCAGGGTCTGTGTTGCCGATCTTAATCTTTTCTTTTTATTGG
The DNA here is from genome assembly GCF_045791955.1 of Oncorhynchus clarkii lewisi. Lineage (NCBI taxonomy): Eukaryota > Metazoa > Chordata > Actinopteri > Salmoniformes > Salmonidae > Oncorhynchus > Oncorhynchus clarkii. The sequence continues at coordinate 34,525,018 of NC_092172.1, read as the reverse complement.
CCAGTCTGAGATATGGCTTTTTATTTGCAACACTGCCTAGAAGGCCAGCATCCCGGAGTCGCCTCTTCACTGTTGACATTGAGACTGGTTCTGTGAAGGGAGTAGTACACAGCGTTGTACGAGATCTTCAGTTTCTTGATAATTTCTCACATGGAATAGCCTTCATTTCTCAGAACAAGAATAGACTGACGAGTTTCAGAAGAAACGTCTTTGTTTCTGGCCATTTTGATCCTGTAATCGAACCCACAAATGCTGATGCTGCAAAAGGGTTTTCTAATGATCAATTACCTTCTAAAATGATAAACTTGGATTAGCTAACACAACGTGCCATTGGAACACAGGAGTGATGGTTGCTGATAATGGGCCTCTGTACGCCTATGTTGATATTGTTGACAATATATGTTGACAATACAGTGCCACTGACACGGCCTGCAACGAAAACATGCGGTCTCTCCTTCACTGCAGCCGAGGTGAGTAAGACATTTAAACGTGTTAACCCTCGCAAGGCTGCAGGCCCAGACGGCATCCCCAGCCGCGCCCTCAGAGCATGCGCAGACCAGCTGGCCGGTGTGTTTACGGACATATTCAATCAATCCCTATACCAGTCTGCTGTTCCCACATGCTTCAAGAGGGCCACCATTGTTCCTGTTCCCAAGAAAGCTAAGGTAACTGAGCTAAACGACTACCGCCCCGTAGCACTCACATCCGTCATCATGAAGTGCTTTGAGAGACTAGTCAAGGACCATATCACCTCCACCCTACCTGACACCCTAGACCCACTCCAATTTGCTTACCGCCCAAATAGGTCCACAGACGATGCAATCTCAACCACACTGCACACTGCCCTAACCCATCTGGACAAGACGAATACCTATGTGAGAATGCTGTTCATCGACTACAGCTCGGCATTCAACACCATAGTACCCTCCAAGCTCGTCATCAAGCTCGAGACCCTGGGTCTCGACCCCGCCCTGTGCAACTGGGTACTGGACTTCCTGACGGGCCGCCCCCAGGTTGTGAGGGTAGGCAACAACATCTCCTCCCCGCTGATCCTCAACACTGGGGCCCCACAAGGGTGCGTTCTGAGCCCTCTCCTGTACTCCCTGTTCACCCACGACTGCGTGGCCACGCACGCCTCCAACTCAATCATCAAGTTTGCGGACGACACAACAGTGGTAGGCTTGATTACCAACAATGACGAGACGGCCTACAGGGAGGAGGTGAGGGCCCTCGGAGTGTGGTGTCAGGAAAATAACCTCACACTCAACGTCAACAAAACTAAGGAGATGATTGTGGACTTCAGGAAACAGCAGAGGGAACACCCCCCTATCCACATCGATGGAACAGTAGTGGAGAGGGTAGCAAGTTTTAAGTTCCTCGGCGTACACATCACAGACAAACTGAATTGGTCCACCCACACAGACAGCGTTGTGAAGAAGGCGCAGCAGCGCCTCTTCAACCTCAGGAGGCTGAAGAAATTCGGCTTGTCACCAAAAGCACTCACAAACTTCTACAGATGCACAATCGAGAGCATCCTGGCGGGCTGTATCACCGCCTGGTATGGCAACTGCACCGCCCTCAACCGTAAGGCTCTCCAGAGGGTAGTGAGGTCTGCACAACGCATCACCGGGGGCAAACTACCTGCCCTCCAGGACACCTACACCACCCGATGTCACAGGAAGGCCATAAAGATCATCAAGGACATCAACCACCCGAGCCACTGCCTGTTCACCCCGCTATCATCCAGAAGGCGAGGTCAGTACAGGTGCATCAAAGCTGGGACCGAGAGACTGAAAAACAGCTTCTATCTCAAGGCCATCAGACTGTTAAACAGCCACCACTAACACTGAGTGGCTGCTGCCAACACACTGACACTGACTCAACTCCAGCCACTTTAATAATGGAAAATTGATGGGAAATGATGTAAATATATCACTAGCCACTTTAAACAATGCTACCTTATATAATGTTACTTACCCTACATTATTCATCTCATATGCATACGTATATACTGTACTCTATATCATCGACTGTATCCTTATGTAATACATGTATCACTAGCCACTTTAAACTATGCCACTTTGTTTACATACTCATCTCATTTGTACATACTGTACTCGATACCATCTACTGTATCTTGCCTATGCTGCTCTGTACCATCACTCATTCATATATCCTTATGTACATATTCTTTATCCCCTTACACTGTGTACAAGACAGTAGTTTTGGAATTGTTAGTTAGATTACTTGTTATTACTGCATTGTCGGAACTAGAAGCACAAGCATTTCGCTACACTCGCATTAACATCTGCTAACCATGTGTATGTGACAAATAAAATTTGATTTGATTTTGATTTGATTTTGATATTCCATAAAAAAAACTGCTGTTTCCAGCTACAATAGTAATTTACCACATTCACAATGTCTACACTGTATTTCTGATCAATGTGATGTTATTTTAATGGACATTTTATATATATTTTTTTTCAAAAACAAAGACATTTCTAAGTGACCCCAAACTATTGAACGGTAGTGTATGTGTTATTCTGTGTGTGTCTGTGAGCATTTTCTATCTGAATTAGTGTTTACATGTGTTCACATTTTACTGTGTATGTTCTGATGAGTTTATTCAGTATTGACTGTCTCTCTCTCCTGACCCACTCACTCTCTCTCTCTTTGTCTCTGTCTCTCTCTCGCTCTGTCTGTCTGTCTCTCTTTGCCTACCTGTCTCTGCCTGCCTGTCTCTGTCTGCCTGTCTGTCTCTCTCTCTCTCTGCCTGTCTCTCTCTGTCTCTGTGTGTAGGATCCAGACAGTTTTGGTTCTATGTTGGAGTTGTCGTGGAAGGGTTCTAAGACCGTGGACCTGGGAGGAGGAGAGACAAGAACCTTCCTAAAGGATGGAGACGAGGTCACTCTTACAGGTGGATGGAACCCTATTATACACACTGATACAGACAGAACCTCTACAGACACCATGATACAACCTTACTGAGCTCACTACAAACACTGTTACAGACAGAACCACTACAGATACCATGATACAACATTACTGAGCTCTCTACAAACACTGTTAGACAGAACCACTACAGAAACCATGATACAACCTTACTGAGCTCACTACAAACACTGTTACAGACATAACCTCTACAGAAACCATGATACAACCTTACTGAGCTCTCTACAAACACTGATACAGACAGAACCTCTACAGAAACCATGATACAACCTTACTGAGCTCTCTATAAACACTGTTACAGACAGAACCACTACAGATACCATGATACAACCTTACTGAGCTCTCTATAAACACTGTTACAGACAGAACCACTACAGATACCATGATACAACCTTACTGAGCTCTCTACAAACACTGATACAGACAGAACCACTACAGAAACCATGATACAACCTTACTGAGCTCTCTACACTGTTACAGACAGAACTACTACAGAAATCAAGAGACAACATTACTGAGCTCTCCACAAACACTGTAACAGACAGAACCTCTACATAAACCATGATACAACCTTACTGAGCTCTCTACAAACACTGTTACAGACAGAACCTCTACAGAAACCATGATACAACCTTACTGAGCTCACTACAAACACTGTTACAGACAGAACCTCTACAGAAACCATGATACAACCTTACTGAGCTCTCTACAAACACTGTTACAGACAGAACCACTACAGAAACCATGATACAACCTTACTGAGCTCACTACACTGTTACAGACAGAACCACTACAGAAACCATGATACAACTCTGTTGTTTAGATGTACATTTTGGTCATTTAGCTGACAGTCAGTGCATTCAACGATTAAACTGTATTGCTCAGTTGGTAGAGCATGGCACTTCTATTGCCAGGATTCAGGGTTTGATTCCCGGGACCACCCATATATAAAATACTGTATATGCACACATGACTGTAAGTGGCTTTGCATAAAAGTGTCTGCTAAATGGCATTCATTATTATATGAACTTACGTTAGCTAGGTTAGACAATCACATATCACTGTAAGTAGAACATCCCTCTATAAAGCAGCCATCAGCTACATCAGTCCTAGTCAGAAAAGAGGAAGTGTTTGGGAAGGCAGGTGGAATATGGTGGTAGTTTTTCTTCCTTCTAATATTAGTATTTTAAATCAATTCTTCAACTTGATTGATCTGACATGTCTTAATGGAACCAATGGGATATTCTCAGGAGTGCAAACCCCTCCCATCAGGAACTTCACTCCTATTTGAACCTCGGTCTGTCACCTATGTGTTAGTGACCACAGCTTCTATTAGCCACCGTTCACACAGACACACACACGCGTTCCGACGCTCCTGTTGGTCTCCTGTTGGTCTGTGTTGTCCTTCATTTATTTTTCCCTCTCTCACTCGTCTCTCTCTCTCCCCCCCCCCCTCTCTCTCTAGGTTACTGTGAGGGGAGTGGGTATAGGGTGGGTTTCGGACCGTGTGCGGGGACCATTCTACCAGCCCTTTAACCCTGAGAATCATCCACCCTCAATGTCTCTTCCATCCTGGGGGGAGTAATGTTGTTACTGAAGTCCTTTAAAAGGGAAAATCCGGGATTTAAATACAACAAATCAGTTGGATGAATGTACGTACCAATCCAGGATTGACCCTTTAAATTTACATTTTAATTGAGGATTCTTGTTTATCATTCCAACGTATTGTTGCCAGAAGCAGTGTTATATTCCATAATGTTGTAACTATGTGGTTTGGGACCTGACATCTAAAAAACTATAAATGTTTAAACCCTCCTGTGACTTTGTGTTTTCATCCTATTGACTTACTGAGTGAAATCTTTATGGTGTAAAATACTGTAGGTAAAATCTGTACAAAATTACCATGAAAGGCATTACAATCTGAAAGTATCATTTAATTTGACACTTTTCTTGAACAATGTGCGTTATGAAAAGGGGATGATTTAACTAGAGTTTAATAAACAGAGCGATTCATAAATAGTGGTCTTTTTATTTTGCACTTTGCTGAAGTGGCATTTTAAAACACAGATTCTTTTGCACAGATTTGAATAGTGTTGCACCATGAAAATATTGCCCCCTGTCTAGTACCCCTTACCTCACGAGTCAGGCCTGGTGTTCTCTTTTAGGTAATATCTGTAATTAATATTATTTTACTATGTTGTTGGCATATCTAATCAATAAAGCTGTCATGTGTTTATGAATTAATTTATTTGGAATGAAAGCTTATTTTGTTGACGGGGGGAATGGAAGCTTGTTTTGTTGACGGGAGGAATGGAAGCTTGTTTTTGTTGACATGGGGAATGGAAGCTTGTTTTGTTGACAGGGGTGAATGGAAGCTTGTTTTGTTCCTTTGACTTTTCAAAAATAGCTAGGGCTTTACAATGATGATAAAAATTGGGAGACATTTTGGGGTTAAAGGGTTGAAATCTTCCTAGAAGTGACACATGGTTGACGGAGGGACATGTCAAAATGCTGAATGTTAGCACTTTAGCAAGCCTTTATATTTAACAAAACTCTGATTTATTGAATTCTCCATGGCTATGTTTACACAACCACCTGAAGAACCCACTTCTGTTCTCTCCATATCCAATCTTTTTTTTCTGACTGTTCACACTCCGTTTTACATCTGACCAATATATCAGATTTGCACGTTCAGGATGTAACCTTTGTAGTAGCACACAGATGCAATGCTCATTTCCTGTCACTGTTCCTTCACATTTTGACTGTGGTTGTCATGGTAATGGCAGGTCATGTACAAATACTTCAGAGCAAAACAAATCTGATATTTGAGCTTCCAGACTGAGGTCACATGTGGAGCCGAATTGTTTCAGGATTGAGATCCAAATAATTGGCAAAAGATAGAGGGGAGAGGAATCAGCTAACTTCCTACATTTCAACACATTTTGCCATGGTGCAGAGACTAGGGGCCCCCGACCTCCAAGTCTGTCCGTCCCTGTTTGTGTCAGATATGGACATTTCTGGATATTTTGTGCCGCAGTGCATTTTACAACACCAGGCAAGTTTCACAATGAACAATACTTTATTTGGAAAAGGGTAGGCAGCACTAATTGTGAATCATTTCAGAATGATAAATGGCATTTACTTTTTATTAGTCATTAGTCTCCAAGACAAATACAATTCTGCCTTTTTTCTTCCTTTAGGATATTTAATGGTTGGCTCCCGAGTGGCGCAGCTGTCTAAGGAACTGCATCTCAGTGCAAGAGGTGTCACTATAGTACCTGGTTAGAATCCAGGCTCTATCACATTCAACCCTGATTGGGAGTCCTATAGGGCGGTGCATAATTGGCCCAGTGTTGTTTGTGTTTGGCCGGAGTAGGCCGTCAGTGTAAATAAGAATTTGTTCTTTACTGACTTAACTCTTTAAATAAAGCATACAATAATTGATAAGACACTGGAGTGTGCAGACCTGGGGAATTTAATTGGCACCCTATTCCCTACATAGTGCGCTATGGACTCTGGTTAAAAGTAGTGCACTATGTAGGGAATAGGGTGCTATTTGGAGCACAACCTTTGTGCACTTTCCCTTTGTAGGTATACGATATTGACGTTTGTTTATATGTAAAATAGCAAGACCGGATTTTATTTCAAAATGTGTAATGGAGACATAGGCTTTGCAGTCTTTTGATGTATCATTGGGTGTTCAATACAAAATAACAGTTAATTCAACTTGATCTTATATTCAGAAGCTATGTTTTACGTTGTGGCCCAAGCTTGAAGTGGAAATGTAGGCTTGTATATTTGACTGGGGAAAAGTAGCACTAAAAAAATGTTTAGAACGAGCGGTGTGCATATTGTAAAAAAAAGAAGACTTTTCATGGCCCTGAACATGATCAAACAGATTCATTCCCCAATAAAGCTGTTCTATCAAAAAACTGTTTCATTGTTTAAAATGCATACAACATTCACCTTAGTTTAATACTCATGCCAGTCTTAAACTGGAGAGAAATTGTGTCAGATATCTCTCCCTTCCACCTTGATAAACAAGTTCCTGAGAGAAGTTACGGTATACTTGACATTGTTTAAATGAATGTCGTAGTTAACATGAATCAATCCATGAATTGATTAGGCTACATGTTACTGTCTGTAATAAAGGTATTATTGTGCAGTAATGATGAACAAACACTACATACAATACAAAACACAGACACTGTAAAGACATTCCAATAATAAACAGACCTCATACACATGATCACATGATTCTCCTTCTGGTTAAGATACTGGATATCAGCTGATACAGCACAGATATAGAGAACATTCTGAAATTAATGAATAGTCATGATTAGAAATTACAGATTACATAACACATATAACTACCAGATTATGTTTGTTAATGAGCAGCATGCCAAACCAGCCTATAAAAAGTATAAATGCAGATCTAGACTAATAATGGCCAGGTATTTGTTCTTGTCAACAGTCTCCACAAACTGATCCTTTGTTGAGGGGAAGGAAATATTGACTGACCATAATCATTCACACGTTTTGTTTCTGCCCTCAAATGTGCTCTGGCAGTCATATTTTCATTGTGAATTGAGCTGAATTGACAAAGCTGCATCAGTGTCCCAAAAATGTATCAGGTCTCAGAATCTGAAGAAAGGTTAATTTCCTCTGACACTGTTGCATCAACGTTGGCAAGTTTAGACTGTGAGGCAGTGTTACTCCACCTCCTTTTGACACAAATGAAAATGCTGAATAGAATAACAACCAGCAGCATCACCAGTAGAGCTGAGAGGGTGGATAGGTGAACTCTCTCTGCCCCAGACTCCCAACTGACATCCAGCTTGTTGTCCAGACTGAGGTGAAAGGCAGTACAGGTGTAGTTGTGTCTCTTCTTTAGCTCCTCAGTACTGACCTCCAGACTCTTCCTCAGCTGGTAGGTCCTGTCTCCACTAGGCAGAACCTCCCCCCCTGTCAGATCCTGTTCTGCCACTGGCTGGCCGTCTCTCAGCAGGGTCAGGTTGATGTGGCGAGGGTAGAAACCAAACGCCAGGCAGCTCACCTGGAACCCTCCAGAAACCTCTTTCTTTATCAACCTGAGTCTGGGAGGAACTTTACGCATCACAACGTTCTTCTCTCTCTTCAGGATTTTTTTCAGTGATTTTATACAAATAGGAAGGTAAACATTCTCATAAAGTGTTCTTTCATATGCTTGCCTCATCCCATCCCATCCTAGTAGTAGTTTCCCAGCATCGTACGTAAAATGTGTCATGTTGTAATATAATGTTCGATCTGTATAAATGGCATTGAACGCATCCTTAAACATGACCAAGGCTGGTTCACCATTGTCAAACATCTCACAGCCAGTTAATTTTTGCTGAACTTGAACACCTTCCGTGAGATTCAAGTGGTGCTTTAGGTCAAAGTATCTCTCCTTCATGTGGTGGTACATAACTCCAAATACAAAATCTCCGTTCTTAGCTTCATCATCATGTATTTTGTCTGAGGTGTTATGTCCCTTGTAGATGAAGTGTTTCATGTTGGAGTCATAGTAAGTCACTTGAATGTCATCCAACATCACCACAACCGTAAACTCAGGGAAAGGCGTCTCTCCACTTATATATGTTGCAAGTGCCCACAGAGAATGTGATCCTGAACCTGGGAGAGCAGTTGTATTAAAATGAGTTATGAACATTTTATATTTTATAACATAACAAATCATTTAATGAGTTGAGATAAAGTAAATAGTCCATATTACCTGAGTTGACAATGGTGCAAAAGGAAAGAGCAAACAAAAAGACAGACAGTTTGCCCATGATTTAGAAAATGTAGCCTCGCGTAGCAAGTTTCTAAGCTCTCAAGAGTGTCTGACAGACTTCCCCTTTCTTTTAGCTATGAATAACAATGTGCTACACAGTTGGTTATGTAACTTTTTGGGAGACAATACCAAATTCACGTAGAAATGTACGTTATAGATATGTCATTCTCAATGAAAGCAAGTCTGAGAAGCGGTATATCCGTTCTATTTCTGATATTTCTATGCTCCCTTTTATTAAAGCACTACTGAAATAGCCCCTGAAAGCCCCTGAAATATCACTTCTCGTTTAGAAAATGTCCTGTGTGGCATCGATATGAGACAGAAACATTTATTCTAGTGTCAACATTGACTACAAAGTGTAAATAGGATAACTTTGGTCATAAAGTCAGTCTCGTCCAAAATGGAGATTTGCGAGATTATAGGAAAAAAGTGCTTTAGTTCAAATGATCTGTCTTTCATGCTCTGGTATATAAATACATGAGCTCCGTCCTGAGCTTCATCGTCCTTGTTTTTTTCTGTGATATGTTGTCCCCTGTTGACAGACTGTTTGTCATTGGAGTCATAGTAAGCCACTTGAACATCGTCCAACATCACCACAACCGTAAACTCAGGGAAAGGCGTCTCTCCGGTGATGTAGGTTGCAAGTGCCCACAGAGAATGTGATCCTGAACCTGGGAGAGAAGTGAAATTATACACAATTGTGGACATTTGACATTTTATAAGAAAATGGAAACATAGATTGGCCAAATTGTTTTACCTGAGCATAACCCACTAATTAGCCTAATCTGTTATTTTTTATTTTGTTGTCATGGAGGACTGATTGGGCTCATTGCTTCTCGTTGAGAAAGAAAAACGAGATGGTAATTTTCCATTAAGAAAATAAAAGCCCCACTGGTGGTCTTCTTAAATTAAACTAGTTTATGACGTTTGGAGCATAATACCACAGGGGAGTTTAGAAGGGAGGAACTCAAACGTTCATTCCAAAGGTTGGGATCCGCAGCTGTTGTTGGAGCGCATTTTCACTGGCTGTCTACTGGGGCATATTCTCACATTTCAGTTGACTGCATTCAGTTGTGCAACTGACTAGGGCAGCGTTTCAAACTCATAAAAGACACCCTCGTCCACTTGCCTTATGCCCTTGGGGGAATCCCCGCAGCCATATTTGTTGTCGGTCCAAACAATTAGCCAAGCAAGGGACGTTTGCAACATATAAGCCCCTCAGCCCTCGTTTTTAATGGAGTTTGCGAGTGTACAATTATGTTCACTTTGAAGCCTTTATAAACCCCATAATTCAATTCACAATGTTTGTACATCTGCTAAGAAAAGTCAGCAAAAACATAAAACCTCAATGTCAATATGGAGTCAACATACAAATGTAAGTAAAAACAAATGTAAATAAGTCAGAAATTGTGCTACTAATGCACATGACGGCACAAACATCTCGTAAAAGTAATGATGTTTTTGTTCGGTCAGCTTTTGGAAATTGGAGAAATAACGTTAGTTAGCTAATTAATTTGATAGCGATCATACATTAGGCATAATAATAATTATATAATTAATAATTATATAGTAAATTTAAGTACTAAAATCATAATTGACTGTAGTGCATATAAAGCACCCACAAGCTACATGTGGCTCAAAACACAACGTGGGATGAACGAGTGACGAATTTCCGAGCAAGGGAGGGAATGATCTTTAAATGGACTTGCCCCGAAATTCGTCACTCGTTCATCCCGCGATGATTGCCCCTTGCCCTGCAAGTGTATACCCGTCAGAAGTCATGATACGTCATCAGAAGTGTCCACTTAATTTGAGGGCACAGGGGATAGGCCGTGTCTTTCAAGTGTTTGGAATGCAGCCAAGAAGATATAGAGAGCAGCAGTGTGATTCGCATCATCAATGTGCCATTTAGCCTAGATATCAATTATAAATGATATCAGTATAGTCGGCACACTACTCCCCAACCCTGTAAACAGTTATGGACATTTTACATTGTCTGACATAATAAATCATTAAATGAGTAAGCGACAAAGTTAAATCCTTACCTGCGTTGACAATGGTGTAAAATGAAAAAACAAACAAAAAGACAGACAGTTTGCCCATGATTTTGATAGTGTAGCCTCGCATAGCAAAAAGTGAGTCTGTCAGATTTTCCTTTCCACTTAGCCGATTGCGTAGCAAGAATTGAGTCTGTCAGACTTTCTCTTTCACTTAGCCAACTGCCAATGGCGACCCGTCATTCAGGGCAGGTGGGGCAGAGCAATAGGCTTTCCTGTTTTGCATGTTCTTTTGGCATTAATGTCCCATATCAGTGTCACATATCAGTTTGCAAACAATGTAAAAAATATATATATTTTAAATATAGGCTTGCCTGTATAAATATACATAAAAATATTATTATTATTATTTTCAATGACGGCCTAGGAACAGTGGGTTAACTGCCTTGTTCAGTGGCAGAACGACAGATTTTTACCTTGTCAGGTAAATTCGATCTTGCAACCTTTCAGTTACTAGTCCAACGTTCTAACCACTAGGGTACATCGCGCCGTGATTGGCTCAGTGTTCTGTCACTCATGGGGATACTACGTCACCGAAAAGTCTTAAGGGTAGACCTCGAAAACTTTAGCCCCTTGGATGCTACCATAGAGTTACATTAGATGTGCCCATCCAAGAAGGCTCAAGGTCATTGGCCACAGATAAAATTACGTCAAATCACGTTATATCTACAGTAGCTTTGATTGGACTGATCATGTCAACATTATACTTTAAAAATCTTAGCTAGTAGTCATCATCATGAATCAAGTCGACAATCTACTGGCAAATCCTTTTTAATCCTTGTCATATGAAGAGAATTAATGAAGAGAAATTATAGATAAAGCGTATCGGTGCTCATCGGCCATTGCACATAAACATTACACAAGTTTGAAATCGCTAATTCAACCATGAGTGGTTTGGAAGAAATCAGTGACAGTGGATGTGTGGTCCCAAATCTGGGATTAAGTTCTTTCCCAATTTTAAAATGATAAACATTCAACATTGGCCATGCTGTCAAAACAACTGTTAACTTGGAACAGCGAAAACCTGACTTCAGTGAGTTCAAGACAACTGGGAAGTCAGGAATAAATGAGCTAAGACTGTGAAAATACGTTTTGAACGGTCATCCAACTCGGAATGTAAATCCGGCCTCTTTCTAGAGCTACGACCTGAAGATCAATGACGTCATCATGATTCAACGTAGTTTTTTTCAGAGTTCCCAGTTGTCTTGAAAGCATCATCAATCCAGAGAATGTCGGACTTTGATGACAACATTTGCCCACGAAGGGCCGCCGCGCCACCTTCCTGTTCAAGTGAGAACAGCAAAACAAGGGGAGTCCAAAAATGCATTTTATGGTGCTGCATAAATGATGTAATATGGCAGGGATATATGTATACTGTCGCTAAGAAAGTAATACTAAGTGTATGTTGTGTAGTAAGATGTTAGTAGGCCATGTGCTTCACCCTAATCATTTGGTCTATTTATCCCTCTTAATTTTGGCTACTGTTCTGACTTGGTGGTGCACATCTAGCCTATAACCTGTTTTAGAGAAATGTAATCATTGAATATTGTAAAAGCTTTCATTGTCTGCTTATTTATCATACGGTTCTGACTTGGTGTAGAGGGAAAACACTGTAAGAACCGCCCATGTTCTGAATTCTGTCGCTGTACATTTCAAAATTGCTGAACAAATAGTTATATTGATTACGTTCGTCATAGCTCGCTCATTAATGTCTTAATCACTATTACGGATTGCCTCTTATCCGCTTGTCGTCCCCTTATGCCATAGTTTGTACATCTCAATTGTCATTAGAAACCATATTTGTTTAAACAAGTCAGCCGTATCAGCCATGTTTTTTAAAATCCAGTAAATGAGGCTGAATGAACTGCTTTGCTGCCGGATAAGGCTCCGCTGATGGCCAGGTGTAGCAATGGTAAGATGTTGAGACAGCTTCATGGAGGCCCTAACTGTTTGTGGGCACCGTTTGTCACCGTTATAGATTAATTCATGTATTGTTAAGTGTTGTGTTGTGTAGTGGCATTGCTGGCATGCATCCCACTTATTATTAGTTTTGCCCCATCAAGATTTACATGCTAAAATCGCCACTGCCAACTGCATAGCAAGAAGTGAGTCTGAAAGACTTTCCCTTTCACTTAGCCAACTGAGTAGCATATTTTTTGTATAGAGCTTGCATGCTTGTTGTCAAAGATATTTATAACTAACCCATGATTGTTCATTTGTGTCTTCTTCTTCTATGGTATATTGATGATCACAATTGAATGTGCATTCTGCCACCTACAATACAGGATGAAAACAGGATTCCCCAAAAAACTGAACTACCAAAAAACTACCCAAAAATAAATAAACTAAACAACTTTTCTGTTAATATAACTATATGAAACAGATCTGATCCCTACACAGGCTCAAGGGGTACCTGGGAGGGCGGGTCTTCCGGCTCCAGTACCCCTTGTAAGTGCCAAAAACTTTTCTGCCTCAGCAACAATAATGTCAATTTTCTTCAACTTCTTTGAGACTTGTGCTGTACAGTATATAACTGTGGCAATGAACGCCACAAAGTCCACCTTTTAACACAAAGAGTATCTTTTGTCTGACAGCAAACATTTACTACAGGCTGTATTCTATCCAATACCACATCTTCACTAGCATCTGACAGTGAATCTCAACACAGGAGATTTGGTTGACCAAACTTTTGCCACCCCTACCTCCTTCACCTTTACAGGGCACTCCAGGAACTCAGGATCATGATCCCCACCACAATAGCAACACCGTCGTCCTTCTACACACCGTTCTTCTATATACTCTGTTCATCTACACACACTTGAAACACGGCAAAATCCTTTAAAGTCCTTACACTGCAGTGGTTTGGGGAGGAAAGCTCTTACGGTGTATCTTACATAACCAAGCTTCACATGGGTAGGGATGTGCTGTTTATCAACAAACAACAGTACCGATAGACTTTTCTCTTCTTCTCCATTCACCCAGCGGGTCAGACGCCGGGCACCAACCACACCAGGAATTCTCTTCATGTATTCAACCTGAACATCCGTCGTCACCGCTGAGATGACTCCTTTGACGGGTGCTCTATTCCCAAGTTCAAAACAAAACTTCTGTTGTCTGGATTCTTTTGAGACCCACTGCAATCTTCCTCTGCTCATCAGAAATACAATTTAACAAAATAAGACCACTCCTGGTCACTCTGACAGACTCCACATTTCCAAGCGCATACTTCACCATTTTTGACACCTCTAATGGGTTTCCCACATATGAATCCTTGCTCAATAAACGCATCCCAACAAGCGATTCATTATAATTTACACACACATCCTCCACTACAATTTTAGACCATTTTCTTTTTGCTCCAGTTTTCGATACTACTGTAGTCCATTCAGAACATTCCTCTTCACCAAATTTACTCCACACGTTGCCTAAATCATACTCTACATCCACTTCCCCCATCTTTCCTCCTCCGATCGTTCATCTGTGTTGTTTACAGTGGGAGCAAATGGAGCATACTGGGCAGAACAAGCAAAGCCAAGCACGAGCTAGCGAGATCCTATTGGCACGTTGTAGCATGTGTTTGCATATTTCCGTGAGGGAAGGTCTCCTCCGTGAAGTGCGCATGTGCACAAGCTCAATTCGACCTTGCACTCCTAAACACATTTTTCTGAAACTTTGTCAAAGCGTCAAGTCTATAAAATTTAATGCACTGTGTTTGTAACATATTCTAGTTTGGGGAACATACAAATTTATTGAGATCAGATGTTTTATTGATGAGGAAATGTGCAGAATGTCAGCCCAGTTTCACCTAGTTCCATCCTCTCTCACTACCTGCAACTTTCTTATTTTTTATGTAACTTTCTGACAGGCTAGACGCTGTGTTGCATATTGCTGCCTTTCACAGGTTTTGGTGTGGATTGCACATTTTGGTCACAAAAAAGAAATAAAAAATACAAGGAAAAGGGAAATAGAAAAATATTGAATTGCACCACCATCTAACCTGCAGTTATACAGTGTCCCCAAAACACCACCCCATCCCACAACTTTGGCCCTAAACGATCCTACACCAGGCCATCGGCCTGTTATGATGTAACCCATTCTCTCAACTTCCTGTAGATCTCTGCACTGATATCTCTCACATCCAAATACTTCTCTGCTGCTGTAACTACCACATCTATCTGCTGTGACTTCCACTCCATCATTACAGTGCAGATGATCCCTATAGCTATAAACTCAAGAAATCCAATCTTACTGAAACTCATTCTCTCAGAATCTCTCTCTTCAGGCCTACTCACAGGGAATCACCCAGTCAACTCACTCACCCTTGGTCTATCCTCTGCTCTCTTCACTGCCTCAGTATAGGACACATTCTGTCCCACTCAAACTCTGGCAATCTCAACCTGTCTCTCTCACTTCAGGTCCTCAGCTGCATGAGCACCCCCACAGTTGACACACAGATTGTTCTCTTTCGCAACTGTACACTCCCTCTGCCTCTGCCCTCCTGGACATTTCTCACAGCGTGGTGATCTCCCTTCTACACACTGCTGCAACACGTCCTTGACACGAAAAACATCAGTGGATTATAAACATAGGTCCTCACAGAATAGAAAATATAACCTAACCTGACCTTATAAGGTAAAAACGCTGTGTCAAAGCTCAGCCCCACTTCTCAAAACTTTCACTGAATCGACCATTCCCAGTTTGTCCTTTAACCAGCGCGACGCAACGTATGGGTCGGCCAAAAGTATTACTCCTACCGGTCCAAAATCATCTCTGGTAGAATTCTCAGGACAAACGTTGGAACTCTCCAATACACCTGCCGCCGCAGGTAGGTCCCCTTGATCCTGGGCTGGCTCAAGGAGAGCATGAAGACCAATAAGTCATATTTGTTGGTGTGTATTAGGAAGACTGTTACGAATCCCTTTTGGCCCGACAGTCTAGGGGGGATGGTAATGAGACCGGTAACATAACTCATGCAAATTCTAATTGTGACAAAGTAAAAGTGTGAACGAAATAACCAGGACAACTGAAATCTACCGTCAAACTCAGGGTTTATTAATAAACACACGGTAATGGGGGGAGCAGGAAAAGGGGCTGAGCTGGACCCAAGGAAAGAAACAATAAGTATTCAAAAACACCCCTAAGCTAGACTAGCCTACTTTAACAACAGCTAACTAACTAACCAAAAATACAGTGGGTGGTCCGCCCAGTTCTAACTAGTGTATTTAACAAAGTCTACCTACGGGTAGTGTATGCCCATGGGCGACTTGTCTTGGTTCCCCCTTTTCCCACCAGCAAACAAACAAACACCATAACCAAAAACAATACTCACAGGTGATGACAAAGTGCTATGGAGGTGCTCAAACAACAGAGAGGTCAATAAACAAAGAGAGAGTGAAACAGAGAGACCTACAGACATGGCATTTACAGAGAGATTGAGCTCTAGAGCAAACAACTGACAGAGTTTTTAAACCAAGGGAAAGGAACTGTGATAGGGTAGGAAACAGGAGGAGGTGTATCTTCTGATAGATGATTGTATTGGTGACTGATTGGGGAGTGATGATTTTCACCTGTGAGGGGAGAAGGAGAGGAAAGAAACACACACACAGGATACACACACAGGATACTTGTATCCGTAACAAAGACGAAGGTATGTAAATCAAGAGGCAGGAGATGAATCTCTGATCTTAACGGTACCATTCTTTCCCTTTCTTGTCATAGCGCGTCCTTCCGGTCTCCGACCCACAGCTGGACTTGCTCTCACTACCATATTTGGTGCTGAGAAAACTTTCTTCTTCTTCTATGGTATTATGGCTGTCTGCAAACAAACGTTAGAAGTGAATCTTCTTCTTTGAGGTTTTATGGCAGACTACAACCTACTGCTCTATTGCCGACACCTACTGTACGGGGTGGGGAAACAAACATGTTCCATTGTGGGAAAGTTAGGGGAAAACACAGACATCATACAAAATAAAATTAAAAATAAAAACATCCCACTTCAGTCACAATTCAAATCACATCCCTACACCGGCTCGGGGGCCTTCATCGACAGGATTCCTTGTAGTGCCTCTGTGGAAAGTCCATGAGTCCCAAAAAACTTTCAGCCGCACACAACGGTGCCTATTTTCTCAGATTCCCTCTCTGTTTGCGCTGTGCAGTTGATAACCAATGCAATAAACACTACCATGTCCACCTTCTTTACATGCAACAGGTCAGGACCCCTCTGTTGACAAGAAACATTCTCTGGTGTCTCTTCTCCTACTACCATTACTTCTTCAACTTCACTCCTTTCTTCCACTCTTCTCACCACCTCAGTATAGGAGACATGCTGGACAGCCCTTATTCTCACCACCTCAGGACAGGAGACATGCTGGACAGCCCTTATTCTCACCACCTCAGGATAGGAGACATGCTGGACAACCCTTATTCTCACCACTTCAGGATAGGAGACATGCTGGACAGCCCTTATTCTCACCACCTCAGGACAGGAGACATGATGGACAGCCCTTATTCTCACCACCTCAGGATAGGAGACATGCTGGACAGCCCTTATTCTCCCCACCTCAGGACAGGAGACATGCTGGACAGCCCTTATTCTCACCACCTCAGGACAGGAGACATGCTGGACAGCCCTCATTTTCACCACCTCAGGATAGGAGACATGCTGGACAGCCCTTATTCTCACCACCTCAGGACAGGAGACATGCTGGACAGCCCTTATTCTCACCACCTCAGGATAAGAGACATGCTGGACAGCCCTTATTCTCCCCACCTCAGGACAGGAGACATGCTGGACAGCCCTTATTCTCACCACCTCAGGACAGGAGACATGCTGGACAGCCCTTATTCTCACCACCTCAGGATAGGAGACATGCTGGACAGCCCTTATTCTCACCACCTCAGGATAGGAGATATGCTGGACAGCCCTTATTCTCCCCACCTCAGGACAGGAGACATGCTGGACAGCCCTCATTCTCACCACCTCAGGATAGGAGACATGCTGGACAGCCCTTATTCTCACCACCTCAGGACAGGAGACATGCTGGACAGCCCTTATTCTCACCACCTCAGGACAGGAGACATGCTGGACAGCCCTTATTCTCACCACCTCAGGACAGGAGACATGCTGGACAGCCCTCATTCTCACCACCTCAGGACAGGAGACATGCTGGACAGCCCTTATTCTTGCCACCTCCGTCTCCTTCATCCTATCAGGACACTTCAGGAATTCAGGCTCATGTTCACCACCACAATTGCAGCATTTAGACTCAGCTGGCATACGGTACTCCTCCCATCTACATACACTTGACACATGGCCAAATCATTTGCATTTATTACACTGCACAGGTTTAGGCATGAAGGCTCTCACACGGTATCTTGTAAAACCCAAATACACCAGAGAAGGGAGAGACTTCTCCTTATATACTTCCATTAATTTGTTCAACTGGTACCGGGGAACCTACAGACAAATCTTGTGAGGCCTGTGGGCGTCCTTGAGCCAAACAACAGACATGTACATATTAGTGTGTAGTCCAAACGGTTTGGACGCTACAGACAGAAGTTGGCAGATCGGCTGTAGCGACTTCAGATGAGGGGGACAGACCTCATGGCTTGGTTTTTGCTCTGACATGTACTGTCAACTGAGGGACCTTATAGAGACAGGTGTGTGCCTTTCCAAATCATCTCTAATCAATTGAATTTACCACAGGTGGACTCCAACCAAGTTGTGGAAACATCTCAAGGATGATCAATGGAAACAGGATGCACCTGGCCTCAATTTTGAGTCTCATAGCAAAGGGTCTGAATACATATGTAAATAAGGTATTTCTGTTTTTTTAATTTTTTTATCCAGTTGCACAAATGTCTAAAAACCTGTTTTTGCTTTGTCATTATCGAGTATTGTGTGTAGATGAATGAGGAAAAAAATGTATTTAATCCATTTAGAGTAAGGCACCAGATTACCTTTGTTAATGCTCAGGATGCCAAACCAGCATGTATAATAAACTTAGCAAAAAAAGAAACGTCCCTTTTTCAGGACCCTGTCTTTCAAAGATAATTCGTAAAATCCAAATAACTTCACAGATCTTCATTGTAAAGGGTTTAAACAGTTTCCCATGCTTGTTCAATGTACCATAAACAATTAATGAACAAGCACCTGTGGAACGGTCGTTAAGACACTAACAGCTTACAGACGGTAGGCAATTAAGATCACAGTTATGAACTTAGGACGCTAAGGAGGCATTTCTACTGACTCTGAAAACCACCCAAAGAAAGATGCCCAGGATCCCTGCTCCTCTGAGGGAACGTGCCTTAGGCATGTTGCAAGGAGGCATGAGGACTGCAGATGTAGACAGGGCAATAAATTGCAATGTCCGTACTGTGAGATGCCAAAGACAGCGCTACATGGAGACAGGATGGACAGCTGATCGTCCTCGCAGTGGCACACGTGTAACAACACCTGCACAGGATCGGTACATCAGAACATCACACCTGCGGGACAGGTACAGGATGGCAACAACAACTGCCCGAGTTACACCAGGAACGCACAATCCCTCCATCAGTGCTCAGACTGTCGCAATAGGCTGAGATAGGCTGGACTGGAGGCTTGTAGGCCTGTTGTAAGGCAGGTCCTCACCAGACATCACTGGCAACAACGTTGCCTATGGGCACAATCCCACCGTCGCTGGACCAGACAGGACTGGCAGAAAGTGCTCTTCACTGACTAGTCGCGGTTTTGTCTCATCAGGGGTGATGGTCGGATTCGCGTTTATCATCGAAAGAATGAGCGTTACGACGAGGCCTGTACTCTGGAGCGGGATTGATTTGGAGGTGGAGGGTCCGTCATGGTCTGGGGCGGTGTATCACAGCATCATCGGACTGAGCTTGTTGTCATTGCAGGCAATCTCAACGCTGTGCGTTACAGGGAAGACATCCTCCTCCCTCATGTGGTACCCTTCCTGTAGGCTCATCCTGACATGACCCTCCAGCATGACAATGCCACCAGCCATACTGCTCATTCTGTGCGTGATATCCTGCAAGACAGGAATGTCAGTGTTCTGCCATGGCCAGCGAAGAGCCCGGATCTCAATCCCATTGAGCACATCTGGGACCTGTTGGATCAGAGAGTGAGGGCTAGGGCCATTCCCCTCAGAAATGTCCTGGAACTTGCAGGTGCCTTGGTGGAAGAGTGGGGTAACATCTCACAGCAAGAACTGGCAAATCTGGTGCAGTCCATGAGGAGGAGATGCACTGCAGTACTTAATGCAGCTGGTGGCCACACCAGATACTGACTGTTACTTTTGATTTTGACCCCCCCCTTGTTCAGGGACATTTTATTCCATTTATGTTGGTCACATGTCTGTGGAACTTTTTCAGTTTATGTTTCAGTTGTTGAATCTTATGTTCATACAATAATGTACGCATGTTAAGTTTGCTGAAAATAAACGCAGTTGACAGTGAGAGGACGTTTATTTTTTTGCTGATTTATATAAATGCAGATTTGGACGAATGCCCAGATATTTATAGTTGTCAACAGTCTCCACAAACTGAACCTTTATAGTAATTTGTTGAGGGGCAGGGAAATCGACCGACAATAACAAAATCTTTTGCACATTTTGTGTCAGCAATACAGATGTAGGATCTTCATTTGATCACCCTGTTTCAGGTGAAGGATTGAGGTTAAAAAGTATTCTAAAAGTTGTATTTTCCACTTTGAAATTTCAGACTTCCTTGACGAAAACTGTATCAACCCCTTCAAAAGTAATCCACATAATAAGTATCATTTGCTGTTGCTGCAGCATTGTTTTCCTGCTGTAGCAAACTGGCTCAAATTAAGATCCTTCATCTGTAATACTGCAATAACAATAATAATATTAGTGTGGGCAGTCATTTTATTGGTCTGAGAATCTGAAGACTTGTTCATTTCTTCTGACACTTTTGCTTCAAAGTTGGCAAATTGTGACGAGGCAGTGCATCTCCACCTCCTTTTGACACAAAGGAAAATGCCAAATAGCATAACAATCAGCACCATCACCAGTAGAGCTGAGAGGGTGGATAGGTGTAACCTCTCCCTAACATAAAACAGTTTAATTGTTTATGATGCATACAACATTCACCTTAGATTAATCCTCATGCCAGTCTTAAACTGGAGTGAAATAGAGGGTCAGATTTCTTCCTTCCAGAGTGATAAACAAGTTCCTGAGAGAAGTTAAGGTATATAATTAACATGAATTAATGACATAGTTAACATGAATCAATGCAGTAATAAATGATTCAACATGTTATTGTCTGTAATAAAGGTATTATTGTACAGCCTGGGGGTAACATACACTACATACAATACCACAAAGAGACACTGTAAAGTTTTTCCAATAATAAACAGACCTCATACACATGATCACATGATTCTCCTTCTGGTTAAGATACTGGATATCAGCTAATACAGAACTTATATAGAGTGCATTGTGAAATTAATGAATAGTCATGATTAGAAATGACAAATGACATAATGAATTAACTACCATATTAAATTAATGCCCCAATATTTGTTTTTGTCAACAGTCTCCCCAAACTGATCCTTTACAGTCCTTTGTTGAGGGGAAGGGAAGACTGACTGACAATAGCAGAATAATTCACACTTGCCCTCATAGGTGCACTGGCAGTCATATTTTGATTGTGAATTGAGCTGAACTGACAAAGCTACATCAGTGTCCCAACATTTTATTAGGTCTCAGAATCTGAAGAAAGGTTCATTTCCTCTCACGCTTTTGCATCAATGTTGACAAGTTTCAGATGGGAGGCAGTGCACCTCCACCTCCTTTTGACACAAATGAAAATGCCCAATAGAATAAGAATCAGCATCATCACCAGTAGAACTGAGAGGGTGGATAGGTGAACTCTCTCTGCCCCAGACTCCCAACTGACATCCAGCTTGTTGTCCAGACTGAGGTGAAAGGCAGTACAGGTGTAGTTGTGTCTCTTCTTTAGCTCCTCAGTACTGACCTCCAGACTCTTCCTCAGCTGGTAGGTCCCGTCTCCACCAGGCAGAACCTCCCCCCCTGTCAGATCCTGTTCTGCCACTGGCTGGCCGTCTCTCAGCAGGGTCAGGTTGATGTGGCGAGGGTAGAAACCAAACGCCAGGCAGCTCACCTGAAACCCTCCAGAAACCTCTTTCTTTATCAACCTGAGTCTGGGAGGAACTTTACGCATCACAACGTTCTTCTCTCTCTTCAGGAATGTCTTCAGTGATTTGATGCAAATGGGAAGTAAAACGTTCTCAAATAGTGCTTTTTCATATGCTTGCCTCATCCCATAATATCCTAGAAGTAGTGTCCCAGAATCGTATATAAAATGTGTCATGCTGTTATATATCGCATGATCTACAAAAATGCCATTAAAAGTCTCCTTAAACATGATCAGGGCTGGTTCACCATTGTCCAACATCTCACATCCAGACATTCTTTGCTGAACCTGAACACCTTCCGTGAGATTCAAGTGGTGCTTTAGGTGAAAGGATCTCTCTTTCATGCTCTGGTATATAATTCCAAATACATAACCTCCGTCCTGAGCTAGGTCATCATGTATTTTGTCTGAGGTGTTATGTCCCTTGTAGATGAAGTGTTTCATGTTGGAGTCATAGTAAGCCACTTGAACGTCATCCAACATCACCACAACCGTAAACTCAGGGAAAGGCGTCTCTCCACTTATATATGTTGCAAGTGCCCACAGAGAATGTGATCCTGAACCTGGAGAGGAGTTATATTATACAGTTATGGACATTTTACATTTTATAACATAACAAACCATTAAATGAGTTTGATAGTAAGTAAGTAGTCAAATCTACCTGCATTGCCAATGGTGAAAAACGAAATAAAAAACAAGACAGACAGTTTTCCCATTTGAGTGTTCACTATTTTCCAATAGCCTCGCGTAGCAGGTTTCTAGCTTTCAAGTGAGTCTGACAGACTTTTCCTTTCGCTTAGCAAAATAAGGTAAGGTACTTTAAAGTTGTTGAACGAGTCAAACAAGTATAGGTCAAACAAGTGGAGGAGGGAATTCAAACCGATATGCACTGAGAATGGAATGAGGAAGAGACTGTACAAGCAGAGGGAGTGTTGTTGCCGTGGCAAATATCAGCAGTGCACATACTGTGTTGTGTTGAGGTGTGCATAGTGCAAATGCACAATGGTGCAGATCAGTATTTGAGGTCATTGATGACAAGGTGCAGTAATCAGCCCAATGCAAAGTCACTTTGGGGGGGGG
>NC_092172.1:34418108-34501836 GCF_045791955.1 Oncorhynchus clarkii lewisi | reverse complement strand
ATCTGTCTTTCATGCTCTGGTATATTACTCCAAATATATAAGCTCCGTCCTGAGCTTCATCGTCCTTGTTTTTGTCTGTGATACGTTGTCCCCTGTTGACAGACTGTTTGTCATTGGAGTCATAGTAAGCCACTTGAACATCGTCCAACATTAACACAACCGTAAACTCAGGGAAAGGCGTCTCTCCGGTGATGTATGTTGCAAGTGCCCACAGAGAATGTGATCCTGATCCTGGGAGAGAAGTGAAATTATACACAATTGTGGACATTTGACATTTTATAAGATAAAATGGAAACATAGATTGTTTTACCTGAGCATAACCCACTAATTAGCCTAATCTGTTATTTTTTATTTTGTTGTCATGGAGGACTGATTGGGCTCATTGCTTCTCGTTGAGAAAGAAAAACGAGATGGTAATTTTCCATTAAGAAAATAAAAGCCCCACTGGTGGTCTTCTTAAATTAAACTAGTTTATGACGTTTGGAGCATAATACCACAGGGGAGTTTAGAAGGGAGGAACTCAAACGTTCATTCCAAAGGTTGGGATCCGCAGCTGTTGTTGGAGCGCATTTTCACTGGCTGTCTACTGGGGCATATTCTCACATTTCAGTTGACTGCATTCAGTTGTGCAACTGACTAGGGCTGCGTTTCAAACTCATAAAAGACACCCTCGTCCACTTGCCTTATGCCCTTTCGGGAATCCCCGCAGCCATATTTGTCGTCGGTCCAAACGATTAGCCAAGCAAGGGACGTTTGCAACATAAGCCCCTCAGCCCTCGTTTTTAATGGAGTTTGCGAGTGTACAATTATGTTCACTTTGAAGCCTTTATAAACCCCATAATTCAATTCACAATGTTTGTACATCTGCTAAGAAAAGTCAGCAAAAACGTAAAACCTCAACGTCAATATGGAGTCAACATACAAATGTAAGTAAAAACAAATGTAAATAAGTCAGAAATTGTGCTACTAATGCACATGACGGCACAAACACATCTCCTAAAAGTAATGATGTTTTTGTTCGGTCAGCTTTTGGAAATTGGAGAAATAACGTTAGTTAGCTAATTAATTTGATAGCGATCATACATTAGGCATAATAATAATTATATAATTAATAATTATATAGTAAATTTAAGTACTAAAATCATAATTGACTGTAGTGCATATAAAGCACCCACAAGCTACATGTGGCTGAAAACACAACGTGGGATGAACGAGTGACGAATTTCCGAGCAAGGGAGGGAATGATTTTTAAATGGACTTGCCCGGAAATCCGTCACTCGTTCATCCCGGGATGATTGCCCCTTGCCCTGCAAGTGTATACCCGTCAGAAGTCATGATACGTCATCAGAAGTGTCCACTTAATTTGAGGGCACAGGGGATAGGCCGTGTCTTTCAAGTGTTTGGAATGCAGCCAAGAAGAAATAGAGAGCAGCAGTGTGATTCGCATCATCAATGCGCCATTTAGCCTAGATATCAATATAGTCGGCACACTACTCCCCAACCCTGTAAACAGTTATGGACATTTTACATTGTCTGACATAATAAATCATTAAATGAGTAAGCGACAAAGTTAAACCCTTACCTGCGTTGACAATGGTGTAAAATGAAAAAACAAACAAAAAGACAGACAGTTTGTCCATGATTTTGATAGTGTAGCCTCGCATAGCAAAAAGTGAGTCTGTCAGATTTTCCTTTCCACTTAGCCGATTGCGTAGCAAGAATTGAGTCTGTCAGACTTTCTCTTTCACTTAGCCAACTGCCAATGGCGACCCGTCATTCAGGGCAGGTGGGGCAGAGCAATAGGCTTGCCTGTTTTGCATGTTCTTTTGGCATTAATGTCCCATATCAGTGTCACATATCAGTTTGCAAACAATGTAAAAAATATATATATTTTAAATATAGAAATACAGGCTTGCCTGTATAAATATACATAACAAATTCTTATTTACAATGACGGCCTAGGAACAGTGGGTTAACTGCCTTGTTCAGTGGCAGAACGACAGATTTTTACCTTGTCAGCTCGGGGATTCGATCTTGCAACCTTTCAGTTACTAGTCCAACGTTCTAACCACTAGGGTACATCACAGAGCATTGCGCTCAGTGTTCTGTCACTCATGGGGATACTACGTCACCGAAAAGTCTTAAGGGTAGACCTCGAAAACTTTAGCCCCTTGGATGCTACCATAGAGTTACATTAGATGTGCCCATCCAAGAAGGCTCAAGGTCATTGGCCACAGATAAAATTACGTCAAATCACGTTATATCTACAGTAGCTTTGATTGGACTGATCATGTCAACATCATACTTTCAAAATCTTAGCTAGTAGTCATGAATCAAGTCGACAATCTACTGGCAAATCCTTTTTAATCCTTGTCATATGAAGAGAATTAATGAAGAGAAATTATAGATAAAGCGTATCGGTGCTCATTGGCCATTGTACATAAACATTACACAAGTTTGAAATCACTAATTCAACCATGAGTGGTTTGGAAGAAATCAGTGACAGTGGATGTGTGGTCCCAAATCTGGGATTAAGTTCTTTCCCAATTTTAAAATGATAAACATTCAACATTGGCCATGCTGTCAAAACAACTGTTAACTCGGAACTGCGAAAACCTGACTTCAGTGAGTTCAAGACAACTGGGAAGTCAGGAATAAATGAGCTAAGACTGTGAAAATACGTTTTGAACGGTCATCCAACTCGGAATTGTAAATCTGGCCTCTTTCTAGAGCTACGACCTGAAGATCAATGACGTCATCATGATTCAACATAGTTTTTTTCAGAGTTCCCAGTTGTCTTGAAAGCATCATCAATCCAGAGAATGTCGGACTTTGATGACAACATTTGCTCACGAAGGGCCGCCGCGCCACCTTCCTGTTCAAGTGAGAACAGCAAAACAAGGTGAGTCCAAAAATGCATGTTATGGTGCTGCATAAATGATGTAATATGGCAGGGATATATGTATACTGTCGCTAAGAAAGTAATACTAAGTGTATGTTGTGTAGTAAGATGTTAGTAGGCCATGTGCCTCACCCTAATCATTTGGTCTATTTATCCCTCTTAATTTTGCCTACTGTTCTGACTTGGTGGTGCACATCTAGCCTATAACCTGTTTTAGAGAAATGTAATCATTGAATATTGTAAAAGCTTTCATTGTCTGCTTATTTATCATACGGTTCTGACTTGGTGTAGAGGGAAAACACTGTAAGAACCGCCCATGTTCTGAATTCTGTCGCTGTACATTTCAAAAGTGCTGAACAAATAGTTATATTGATCACGTCCGTCCTAGCTCGCTCATTAATGTCCTAATCACTATTACGGATTGCCTCTTATCCGCTTATGCCATAGTTTGTACATCTCAATACTCATTAGAAACCATATTTGTTTAAACAAGTCAGCCGTATCAGCCATGTTTTTTAAAATCCAGTAAATGAGGCTGAATGAACTGCTTTGCTGCCGGATAAGACTCCGCTGATGGCCAGGTGTAGCAATGGTAAGATGTTGAGACAGCTTCATGGAGGCCCTAACTGTTTGTGGGCACCGTTTGTCACCGTTATAGTTTAATTCATGTATTGTTAAGTGTTGTGTTGTGTAGTGGCATTGCTGGCATGCATCCCACTTATTATTAGTTTTGCCCCATCAAGATTTACATGCTAAAATCGCCACTGCCAACTGCAGAGCAAGAAGTGAGTCTGAAAGACTTTCCCTTTCACTTAGCCAACTGAGTAGCATATTTTTTGTAGAGCTTGCATGCTTGTTGTCAAAGATATTTATAACTAACCCATGATTGTTCATTTGTGTCTTCTTCTTCTTCTATGGTATATTGATGATCACAATTGAATGTGCATTCTGCCACCTACAATACAGGATGAAAACAGGATTCCCAAAAAAACTGAACTACCAAAAAACTACCCAAAAATAAATAAACTAAACAACTTTTCTGTTAATATAACTATATGAAACAGATCTGATCCCTACACAGGCTCAAGGGGTACCTGGGAGGGCGGGTCTTCCGGCTCCAGTACCCCTTGTAAGTGCCAAAAACTTTTCTGCCTCAGCCACAATAATGTAAATTTTCTTCAACTTCTTTGAGACTTGTGCTGTACAGTATATAACTGTGGCAATGAACGCCACAAAGTCCACCTTTTAACACAAAGAGTATCTTTTGTCTGACAGCAAACATTTACTACAGGCTGTATTCTATCCAATACCATATCTTCACTAGCATCTGACAGTGAATCTCAACACAGGAGATTTGGTTGACCAAACTTTTGCCACCCCTACTACCTCCTTCACCTTTACAGGGCACTCCAGGAACTCAGGATCATGATCCCCACCACAATAGCAACACCGTCGTCCTTCTACACACCGTTCTTCTATATACTCTGTTCGTCTGCACACACTTGAAACACGGCAAAATCCTTTAAAGTCCTTACACTGCAGTGGTTTGGGGACGAAAGCTCTTACGGTGTATCTTACATAACCAAGCTTCACATGGGTAGGGATGTGCTGTTTATCAACAAACAACAGTACCGACTTTCTTCTTTTTCTCCATTCACCCATTGGGTCAGACGCCGGGCACCAACCACACCAGGAATTCTCTTCATGTATTCAACCTGAACATCCGTCGTCACCGCTGAGATGACTCCTTTGACGGGTGCTCTATTCCCAAGTTCAAAACAAAACTTCTGTTGTCTGGATTCTTTTGAGACCCACTGCAATCTTCCTCTGCTCATCAGAAATACAATTTAACAAAATAAGACCACTCCTGGTCACTCTGACAGACTCCACATTTCCAAGCGCATACTTCACCATTTTTGACACCTCTAATGGGTTTCCCACATATGAATCCTTGCTCAATAAACGCATCCCAACAAGCGATTCATTATAATTTACACACACATCCTCCACTACA
This sequence comes from Oncorhynchus clarkii lewisi, assembly GCF_045791955.1. NCBI lineage: Eukaryota > Metazoa > Chordata > Actinopteri > Salmoniformes > Salmonidae > Oncorhynchus > Oncorhynchus clarkii. The sequence goes on along the minus strand of NC_092172.1, from coordinate 34,496,920 downwards.
ATTTTAGACCATTTTCTTTTTGCTCCAGTTTTCGATACTACTGTAGTCCATTCAGAACATTCCTCTTCACCAAATTTACTCCACACGTTGCCTAAATCATACTCTACATCCACTTCCCCCATCTTTCCTCCTACGATCGTTCATCTGTGTTGTTTACAGTGGGAGCAAATGGAGCATACTGGGCAGAACAAGCAAAGCCAAGCACGAGCTAGCGAGATCCTATTGGCACGTTGTAGCATGTGTTTGCATATTTCCGTGAGGGAAGGTCTCCTCCGTGAAGTGCGCATGTGCACAAGCTCAATTCGACCTTGCACTCCTAAACACATTTTTCTGAAACTTTGTCAAAGCGTCAAGTCTATAAAATTTAATGCACTGTGTTTGTAACATATTCTAGTTTGGGGAACATACAAATTTATTGAGATCAGATGTTTTATTGATGAGGAAATGTGCAGAATGTCAGCCCAGTTTCACCTAGTTCCATCCTCTCTCACTACCTGCAACTTTCTTATTTTGTATGTAACTTTCTGACAGGCTAGACGCTGTGTTGCATATTGCTGCCTTTCACAGGTTTTGGTGTGGATTGCACATTTTGGTCACAAAAAAGAAATAAAAAATACAAGGAAAAGGGAAATAGGAAAATATTGAATTGCACCACCATCTAACCTGCAGTTATACAGTGTCCCCAAAACACCACCCCATCCCACAACTTTGGCCCTAAACGATCCTACACCAGGCCATCGGCCTGTTATGATGTAACCCATTCTCTCAACTTCCTGTAGATCTCTGCACTGATATCTCTCACATCCAAATACTTCTCTGCTGCTGTAACTACCACATCTATCTGCTGTGACTTCCACTCCATCATTACAGTGCAGATGATCCCTATAGCTATAAACTCAAGAAATCCAATCTTACTGAAACTCATTCTCTCAGGATCTCTCTCTTCAGGCCTACTCACAGGGAATCACCCAGTCAACTCACTCACCCTTGGTCTATCCTCTGCTCTCTTCACTGCCTCAGCATAGGACACATTCTGTCCCACTCAAACTCTGGCAATCTCAACCTGTCTCTCTCACTTCAGGTCCTCAGCTGCATGAGCACCCCCACAGTTGACACACAGATTGTTCTCTTTCGCAACTGTCCACTCCCTCTGCCAATGCCCTCCTGGACATTTCTCACAGCGTGGTGATCTCCCTTCTACACACTGCTGCAACACGTCCTTGACACGAAAAACATCAGTGGATTATAAACATAGGTCCTCACAGAATAGAAAATATAACCTAACCTGACCTTATAAGGTAAAAACGCTGTGTCAAAGCTCAGCCCCACTTCTCAAAACTTTCACTGAATCGACCATTCCCAGTTTGTCCTTTAACCAGCGCGACACAACGTATGGGTCGGCCAAAAGTATTACTCCTACCGGTCCAAAATCATGTCTGGTAGAATTCTCAGGACAAACGTTGGAACTCTCCAATACACCTGCCGCCGCAGGTAGGTCCCCTTGATCCTGGGCTGGCTCAAGGAGAGCATGAAGACCAATAAGTCATATTTGTTGGTGTGTATTAGGAAGACTGTTACGAATCCCTTTTGGCCCGACAGTCTAGGGGGGATGGTAATGAGACCGGTAACATAACTCATGCAAATTCTAATTGTGACAAAGTAAAAGTGTGAACGAAATAACCAGGACAACTGAAATCTACCGTCAAACTCAGGGTTTATTAATAAACACACGGTAATGGGGGGAGCAGGAAAAGGGGCTGAGCTGGACCCAAGGAAAGAAACAATAAGTATTCAAAAACACCCCTAAGCTAGACTAGCCTACTTTAACAACAGCTAACTAACTAACCAAAAATACAGTGGGTGGTCCGCCCAGTTCTAACTAGTGTATTTAACAAAGTCTACCTACGGGTAGTGTATGCCCATGGGCGACTTGTCTTGGTTCCCCCTTTTCCCACCAGCAAACAAACAAACACCATAACCAAAAACAATACTCACAGGTGATGACAAAGTGCTATGGAGGTGCTCAAACAACAGAGAGGTCAATAAACAAAGAGAGAGTGAAACAGAGAGACCTACAGACATGGCATTTACAGAGAGATTGAGCTCTAGAGCAAACAACTGACAGAGTTTTTAAACCAAGGGAAAGGAACTGTGATAGGGTAGGAAACAGGAGGAGGTGTATCTTCTGATAGATGATTGTATTGGTGACTGATTGGGGAGTGATGATTTTCACCTGTGAGGGGAGAAGGAGAGGAAAGAAACACACACACAGGATACACACACAGGATACTTGTATCCGTAACAAAGACGAAGGTATGTAAATCAAGAGGCAGGAGATGAATCTCTGATCTTAACGGTACCATTCTTTCCCTTTCTTGTCATAGCGCGTCCTTCCGGTCTCCGACCCACAGCTGGACTTGCTCTCACTACCATATTTGGTGCTGAGAAAACTTTCTTCTTCTTCTATGGTATTATGGCTGTCTGCAAACAAACGTTAGAAGTGAATCTTCTTCTTTGAGGTTTTATGGCAGACTACAACCTACTGCTCTATTGCCGACACCTACTGTACGGGGTGGGGAAACAAACATGTTCCATTGTGGGAAAGTTAGGGGAAAACACAGACATCATACAAAATAAAATTAAAAATAAAAACATCCCACTTCAGTCACAATTCAAATCACATCCCTACACCGGCTCGGGGGCCTTCATCGACAGGATTCCTTGTAGTGCCTCTGTGGAAAGTCCATGAGTCCCAAAAAACTTTCAGCCGCACACAACGGTGCCTATTTTCTCAGATTCCCTCTCTGTTTGCGCTGTGCAGTTGATAACCAATGCAATAAACACTACCATGTCCACCTTCTTTACATGCAACAGGTCAGGACCCCTCTGTTGACAAGAAACATTCTCTGGTGTCTCTTCTCCTACTACCATTACTTCTTCAACTTCACTCCTTTCTTCCACTCTTCTCACCACCTCAGTATAGGAGACATGCTGGACAGCCCTTATTCTCACCACCTCAGGACAGGAGACATGCTGGACAGCCCTTATTCTCACCACCTCAGGATAGGAGACATGCTGGACAACCCTTATTCTCACCACCTCAGGATAGGAGACATGCTGGACAGCCCTTATTCTCACCACCTCAGGACAGGAGACATGCTGGACAGCCCTTATTCTCACCACCTCAGGATAGGAGACATGCTGGACAGCCCTTATTCTCCCCACCTCAGGACAGGAGACATGCTGGACAGCCCTTATTCTCACCACCTCAGGACAGGAGACATGCTGGACAGCCCTCATTCTCACCACCTCAGGATAGGAGACATGCTGGACAGCCCTTATTCTCACCACCTCAGGACAGGAGACATGCTGGACAGCCCTTATTCTCACCACCTCAGGATAAGAGACATGCTGGACAGCCCTTATTCTCCCCACCTCAGGACAGGAGACATGCTGGACAGCCCTTATTCTCACCACCTCAGGACAGGAGACATGCTGGACAGCCCTTATTCTCACCACCTCAGGATAGGAGACATGCTGGACAGCCCTTATTCTCACCACCTCAGGATAGGAGATATGCTGGACAGCCCTTATTCTCCCCACCTCAGGACAGGAGACATGCTGGACAGCCCTTATTCTCACCACCTCAGGATAGGAGACATGCTGGACAGCCCTTATTCTCACCACCTCAGGACAGGAGACATGCTGGACAGCCCTTATTCTCACCACCTCAGGACAGGAGACATGCTGGACAGCCCTTATTCTCACCACCTCAGGACAGGAGACATGCTGGACAGCCCTCATTCTCACCACCTCAGGACAGGAGACATGCTGGACAGCCCTTATTCTTGCCACCTCCGTCTCCTTCATCCTATCAGGACACTTCAGGAATTCAGGCTCATGTTCACCACCACAATTGCAGCATTTAGACTCAGCTGGCATACGGTACTCCTCCCATCTACATACACTTGACACATGGCCAAATCATTTGCATTTATTACACTGCACAGGTTTAGGCATGAAGGCTCTCACACGGTATCTTGTAAAACCCAAATACACCAGAGAAGGGAGAGACTTCTCCTTATATACTTCCATTAATTTGTTCAACTGGTACCGGGGAACCTACAGACAAATCTTGTGAGGCCTGTGGGCGTCCTTGAGCCAAACAACAGACATGTACATATTAGTGTGTAGTCCAAACGGTTTGGACGCTACAGACAGAAGTTGGCAGATCGGCTGTAGCGACTTCAGATGAGGGGGACAGACCTCATGGCTTGGTTTTTGCTCTGACATGCACTGTCAACTGAGGGACCTTATAGAGACAGGTGTGTGCCTTTCCAAATCATCTCTAATCAATTGAATTTACCACAGGTGGACTCCAACCAAGTTGTGGAAACATCTCAAGGATGATCAATGGAAACAGGATGCACCTGGCCTCAATTTTGAGTCTCATAGCAAAGGGTCTGAATACATATGTAAATAAGGTATTTCTGTTTTTTTAATTTTTTTATCCAGTTGCACAAATGTCTAAAAACCTGTTTTTGCTTTGTCATTATCGAGTATTGTGTGTAGATGAATGAGGAAAAAAATGTATTTAATCCATTTAGAGTAAGGCACCAGATTACCTTTGTTAATGCTCAGGATGCCAAACCAGCATGTATAATAAACTTAGGAAAAAAAGAAACGTCCCTTTTTCAGGACCCTGTCTTTCAAAGATAATTCGTAAAATCCAAATAACTTCACAGATCTTCATTGTAAAGGGTTTAAACAGTTTCCCATGCTTGTTCAATGTACCATAAACAATTAATGAACAAGCACCTGTGGAACGGTCGTTAAGACACTAACAGCTTACAGACGGTAGGCAATTAAGATCACAGTTATGAACTTAGGACGCTAAGGAGGCATTTCTACTGACTCTGAAAACCACCCAAAGAAAGATGCCCAGGATCCCTGCTCCTCTGAGTGAACGTGCCTTAGGCATGTTGCAAGGAGGCATGAGGACTGCAGATGTAGACAGGGCAATAAATTGCAATGTCCGTACTGTGAGATGCCAAAGACAGCGCTACATGGAGACAGGATGGACAGCTGATCGTCCTCGCAGTGGCACACGTGTAACAACACCTGCACAGGATCGGTACATCAGAACATCACACCTGCGGGACAGGTACAGGATGGCAACAACAACTGCCCGAGTTACACCAGGAACGCACAATCCCTCCATCAGTGCTCAGACTGTCGCAATAGGCTGAGATAGGCTGGACTGGAGGCTTGTAGGCCTGTTGTAAGGCAGGTCCTCACCAGACATCACTGGCAACAACGTTGCCTATGGGCACAATCCCACCGTCGCTGGACCAGACAGGACTGGCAGAAAGTGCTCTTCACTGACTAGTCGCGGTTTTGTCTCATCAGGGGTGATGGTCGGATTCGCGTTTATCATCGAAGGAATGAGCGTTACGACGAGGCCTGTACTCTGGAGCGGGATTGATTTGGAGGTGGAGGGTCCGTCATGGTCTGGGGCGGTGTATCACAGCATCATCGGACTGAGCTTGTTGTCATTGCAGGCAATCTCAACGCTGTGCGTTACAGGGAAGACATCCTCCTCCCTCATGTGGTACCCTTCCTGTAGGCTCATCCTGACATGACCCTCCAGCATGACAATGCCACCAGCCATACTGCTCATTCTGTGCGTGATATCCTGCAAGACAGGAATGTCAGTGTTCTGCCATGGCCAGCGAAGAGCCCGGATCTCAATCCCATTGAGCACATCTGGGACCTGTTGGATCAGAGAGTGAGGGCTAGGGCCATTCCCCTCAGAAATGTCCTGGAACTTGCAGGTGCCTTGGTGGAAGAGTGGGGTAACATCTCACAGCAAGAACTGGCAAATCTGGTGCAGTCCATGAGGAGGAGATGCACTGCAGTACTTAATGCAGCTGGTGGCCACACCAGATACTGACTGTTACTTTTGATTTTGACCCCCCCCTTGTTCAGGGACATTTTATTCCATTTATGTTGGTCACATGTCTGTGGAACTTTTTCAGTTTATGTTTCAGTTGTTGAATCTTATGTTCATACAATAATGTACGCATGTTAAGTTTGCTGAAAATAAACGCAGTTGACAGTGAGAGGACGTTTATTTTTTTGCTGATTTATATAAATGCAGATTTGGACGAATGCCCAGATATTTATAGTTGTCAACAGTCTCCACAAACTGAACCTTTATAGTAATTTGTTGAGGGGCAGGGAAATCGACCGACAATAACAAAATCTTTTGCACATTTTGTGTCAGCAATACAGATGTAGGATCTTCATTTGATCACCCTGTTTCAGGTGAAGGATTGAGGTTAAAAAGTATTCTAAAAGTTGTATTTTCCACTTTGAAATTTCAGACTTCCTTGACGAAAACTGTATCAACCCCTTCAAAAGTAATCCACATAATAAGTATCATTTGCTGTTGCTGCAGCATTGTTTTCCTGCTGTAGCAAACTGGCTCAAATTAAGATCCTTCATCTGTAATACTGCAATAACAATAATAATAATAGTGTGGGCAGTCATTTTATTGGTCTGAGAATCTGAAGACTTGTTCATTTCTTCTGACACTTTTGCATCAAAGTTGGCAAATTGTGACAATGTCTACGAGGCAGTGCATCTCCACCTCCTTTTGACACAAAGGAAAATGCCAAATAGCATAACAATCAGCACCATCACCAGTAGAGCTGAGAGGGTGGATAGGTGTAACCTCTCCCTAACATAAAACAGTTTAATTGTTTATGATGCATACAACATTCACCTTAGATTAATCCTCATGCCAGTCTTAAACTGGAGTGAAATAGAGGGTCAGATTTCTTCCTTCCAGAGTGATAAACAAGTTCCTGAGAGAAGTTAAGGTATATAATTAACATGAATTAATGACATAGTTAACATGAATCAATGCAGTAATACATTCGGCTATATTTTATTGTCTATAATAAAGGTATTATTGTACAGCCTGGGGGTAACATACACTACATACAATACCACAAAGAGACACTGTAAAGTTTTTCCAATAATAAACAGACCTCATACACATGATCACATGATTCTCCTTCTGGTTAAGATACTGGATATCAGCTAATACAGAACTTATATAGAGTGCATTGTGAAATTAATGAATAGTCATGATTAGAAATGACAAATGACATAATGAATTAACTACCATATTAAATTAATGCCCCAATATTTGTTTTTGTCAACAGTCTCCCCAAACTGATCCTTTACAGTCCTTTGTTGAGGGGAAGGGAAGACTGACTGACAATAGCAGAATAATTCACACTTGCCCTCATAGGTGCACTGGCAGTCATATTTTGATTGTGAATTGAGCTGAACTGACAAAGCTACATCAGTGTCCCAACATTTTATTAGGTCTCAGAATCTGAAGAAAGGTTCATTTCCTCTCACGCTTTTGCATCAATGTTGACAAGTTTCAGATGGGAGGCAGTGCACCTCCACCTCCTTTTGACACAAATGAAAATAGATAGAATAAGAATCAGCATCATCACCAGTAGAACTGAGAGGGTGGATAGGTGAACTCTCTCTGCCCCAGACTCCCAACTGACATCCAGCTTGTTGTCCAGACTGAGGTGAGAGGCAGTACAGGTGTAGTTGTGTCTCTTCTTTAGCTCCTCAGTACTGACCTCCAGACTCTTCCTCAGCTGGTAGTTCCCATCTCCACTAGGCAGCACCTCCCCCCCTGTCAGCTCCTGTTCTCCCACTGGCTGGCCGTCTCTCAGCAGGGTCAGGTTGATGTGGCGAGGATAGAAACCAAACGCCAGGCAGCTCACCTGAAACCCTCCAGAAACCTCTTTCTTTATCAACCTGAGTCTGGGAGGAACTTTACTCATCACAACGTTCTTCTCTCTCTTCAGGATTGTCTTCAGTGTTCTGATGCAAATGGGAAGTAAATAGTTCTATAAATATTCTCAAATAGTGCTTTTTCATATGCTTGCCTCATCCCATAATATCCTAGAAGTAGTGTCCCAGAATCGTATATAAAATGTGTCATGCTGTTATATATCGCATGATCTACAAAAATGCCATTAAAAGTCTCCTTAAACATGATCAGGGCTGGTTCACCATTGTCCAACATCTCACATCCAGACATTCTTTGCTGAACCTGAACACCTTCCGTGAGATTCAAGTGGTGCTTTAGGTGAAAGGATCTCTCTTTCATGCTCTGGTATATAATTCCAAATACATAACCTCCGTCCTGAGCTAGGTCATCATGTATTTTGTCTGAGGTGTTATGTCCCTTGTAGATGAAGTGTTTCATGTTGGAGTCATAGTAAGCCACTTGAACGTCATCCAACATCACCACAACCGTAAACTCAGGGAAAGGCGTCTCTCCACTTATATATGTTGCAAGTGCCCACAGAGAATGTGATCCTGAACCTGGAGAGGAGTTATATTATACAGTTATGGACATTTTACATTTTATAACATAACAAACCATTAAATGAGTTTGATAGTAAGTAAGTAGTCAAATCTACCTGCATTGCCAATGGTGAAAAACGAAATAAAAAACAAGACAGACAGTTTTCCCATTTGAGTGTTCACTATTTTCCAATAGCCTCGCGTAGCAGGTTTCTAGCTTTCAAGTGAGTCTGACAGACTTTTCCTTTCGCTTAGCAAAATAAGGTAAGGTACTTTAAAGTTGTTGAACGAGTCAAACAAGTATAGGTCAAACAAGTGGAGGAGGGAATTCAAACCGATATGCACTGAGAATGGAATGAGGAAGAGACTGTACAAGCAGAGGGAGTGTTGTTGCCGTGGCAAATATCAGCAGTGCACATACTGTGTTGTGTTGAGGTGTGCATAGTGCAAATGCACAATGGTGCAGATCAGTATTTGAGGTCATTGATGACAAGGTGCAGTAATCAGCCCAATGCAAAGTCACTTATTTCTATGAGCCCGATGCTCAGTGGAGTATTGAATGTTGTCGCTTTAAAGTGGCACTCCAGTCTACTTTTCACCTTATTTAACACCTGATTTACTTAACAAAAGGTACATCTCAATAATAGATCAAGGTAAGTTATGACATAACACAAGTGGGGGGTTGGCCTTTCCTCTTTTATTCTCTAGGAGGCTGATGGAGGCTGATGACATCACAACTTCCCATCAGTCCAACTCCTTGAAGTTTGCAGATGTGTCAAAAAACACAATTTCTTGCCTCTTTAGTGTGTGGACTTTACTGTACTTATACTTGGGATTTCAATTTTCAACTCTGAAATTGTTGGAGGATGTCTTTATTAAGAATGTACTGTATCTTGTGCCGTGTGTGTACAGATGTGAGGTTTACATAAGTTTGTACGAGTTGCTAACATGTGGATCTGAAGTGAAGACGTTCAGTTTAATTGCACAACAAGTGAGTTTGTAAAATGTATCTTGCCGTCACCGTCTCCAACCGTTTCTACCGGTCCCTGGAGATCTAAACTGTACCTTGCCACAGCACTGTGAACCGCAGCACATTGAAGCATATGGTCTAGTTATGTAAGTGATCAAGATAAGAGGGGAACGGAGAGAGAGAGAACGTTCTCCGCTGAGTTTATAAAACTGTAAAAAGAGCAGCACAGTAGCGCTGTTTTATGTACAATGTAAACTAAATGACGTTGCTGTTACTCCCGCGCCTATTGCAGAATGCAGCCTTTTGACAGCGTGTACCAAAGTCAATATAATCCACACTTAAATTAGTCTCCTGGTTTGGAGATTGGCTTTAAGGCTGTGACAACGAAAAGGCTGCAGACAGACCTACAGTATGTTTTAGCGGGGGACATTTGGTTGGGTGACCTGATATGGAACTATGGACCTAAGAAAATAATTTTGTCTAACAGATTGTGAACGCAAAAGTGTAAATTTGATTCTAGAGAGGGAACAATGAATATAAGAATGATTTGGTTAGGGTGTAGAGGAAGATTTGTGTAATCTTGTCTTCAGGAGATTTTATTATCAATTTACTTTATTTGGTCTGATCAGTTGAACAATTCTCATTCTTAACAAAGGCATAAAATACAGGGTGATTAGTGTGCTTGTCAGCAAGAACACTACTGCTACTCCCCACACTTATTTTATTTTTCCACTTCTTGATTTTGCCAGTGTAATCACAGATTTGAAATCTGATATGACTACTTTTGTCTCTGAAAATGAATTATATGAGGCTATGTATTTTTGCAGCCATTCATGGACAGTTTTGAATGAGTCCTACAAATAAGCTGTGGATATTAAATGATACAAGACTCAAAAATAATTATTATTCTGCATAGACGCATCATATTTTTTCTATGCAGAATAAGATTATGGCAAGAGGGATACTGCTGGTCTCTGCAGTGGCACATGTGAGAAGAATAAGTCTTAAGTGGCTTTGCTCAAAAGTGACTATTTTGCTCCAGTGTCAATCACCAGTGAGGTTTTCACTCCTTCAATGTAGCAGTCACATTGTTTGAACACAACTGAGATAGTTGCAAAAATCGCTGAAGCTGGAGACTTATATTTCCCTCACTAACTTTAAACATCAGCAATCTGACCAGCTAACCGATCGCATAGCCCACATAGCCCATCTGTAAATAGCCCACCCAATCTACCAACCTCATCCCCATATGTTACATCTGCTCCCACTATGCCCTCTGATATTCATCCGGTGTTGTCCTAACCTGCAGTTCTCCTCCTGTATAATCCTCTCTCTCTCTTTCTCTCTTTCTTTCTCTCTCTCTTTTTTTCTTTCTTTCTTTTTTAATTTTTTATTTATTTTGTATTTGTTGGTGGTTCGAGACAGGTGTGCTGGAGTCAGAGCAGATCCCTACCAGCTGCAAATCGTCCCATAAATCAAGACCTCTACATACACTCATTCCCACCTCCACTCTGCCAGATCGTAATCTCTGCTCAGTCAGTTGTTATCCTAGCCTTTTGTCAGTTCTCAAGACCCTATTGTCTTGCTGTGCTTGTTTCCCTGCCTTACACTGTTTTGTCTTCTCGTTGCAGTTACCGCTCTGTCTCTGGTTCCTGTACCACATCTCACCACCCAACTACCTTGCTCTGGACTTCACTCACCACCACCACCTTGGATTCCCCTCAGGACCTGTTTACCCTATTCAACTCCAACCTCACTCTACACTTCGGGTTTTCCTGCAACTCATCTGAGCTACTCCGGTTCTGCACTCCATATCTCTCTGTGTACAATAAACATGTTGGTTCATTCATCCCTGCTTCCGCATCTGAGTCCGCTCTTGGGTTCCTCTGTGTTCGCTCCACATAACACCGTATTGTTTTTATTTACTTCTGCTCTTTTGCACACCAGCATTTCTACTTGCACATCTATCACTCCAGTGTTAATTTGCTAAATTGAAATTACTCCGCTACTATGGCCTATTTATTGCCTTACCTCCTCACGCCATTTGCACACACTGTATATAGACTTTCTTTTTTCTATTGTGTTATTGACTGTATGTTTGTTTATTCCATGTGTAACTGTTTGTGTCGCTTTGCTTTATCTTGGCCAGGTCGCGGTTGTAAATGAGAACTTGTTCTCAACTAGCTTACCTGGTTAAATAATGGATAAATAAATAGTTCCCCCAAATCCTAAATGTTTGTGACCTTATGTAACAGTGTAAAGTTATACTGTTACATTGGAGCCGTGACCCGGATCACTGATTGCTGCGGAAAAGGTGGAGGTCAAAAGGGAAGTGAGTGTAACGGATGAGAAACGGCTAGCTTGTTAGCGGTGGTGTGCGCTAAATAGCGTTTCAATCGGTGCCGTCACTTGCTCTGAGACCTTGCAAGGGCCGTGGCTTTTGTGGAGCGATGGGTAACGATGCTTTGCGCCCGGGTATGGGCGAGGGGAACCACTACTTCAAGGTCTCAGAGCAAGTGACGTCACCGATTGAAACGCTATTTAGCGCGCACCACCGCTAACAAGCTAGCCGTTTCACATCCGTTACACTTACCTTGAAAGACGTCTATGGACAAGGAGACTGCAATCTCTGATTTGGTTACCAACTGCCATCAGCCATTAATATTAGTAGTTTATGTGCAGAGCATTTCCACTGACATTCCCACTGTTTCTCACATTTGCCTGTCTCGCCATCTAATTTAATTCCAGTCTCAAAGTGTCAAACCACATATGTTCGAAAAAATACTAGCAAATTTTTAATTTCATTCCCAAAAATCTAAAAGTAGTGAATTTTGAGTGTTCATTTAATGTTCAAAACATTATGAATACACCTGACCTGTTTTCTCTCTATCCTGGTCAAATGCCTAAGCCATGTTAAAATACATAGAACAGCAGGAAATGAGTTTTAAAATAGTAACATTTTCCTGGGGGAGGACCTCCAGACCCCGTCTAAGCAAAATCTCACTCCAAGCTTTCTTCAAAAGTCGGCAGCCTTGGTGTGTGGTAGCTGTAAATCTGTACAGAGCTGCAGAAACACACAAACAGGCGATTCTACTCCGTTGTCTCGGTGCTGAGGGACAACACGTCTTCTACACTCTACAGCCGGTGGATAACAAGTTTCTCTTGCCAGTCCAAGCCAATAGCCGCATGCCCCTACTAGCTCTCTGAACGGAGACAAACTGTGCTAGGTGTTAATAGTAATTTCACAGGCTTTTTTACCTCACCTGCAAATTCTTTGTGAACCATGTTTTACTTTTTCACTGTCTGCATTTCACCTGCTATAATATGTTCAAACAAATACAACTAATTACAATCTATAGAGCATCTTGAAGTGATACAGTGTACTGTGTTCTCATCCCACCTCTGTTCTCTCTATAGAGCATCTTGAAGTGATACAGTGTACTGTGTTCTCATCCCACCTCTGTTCTCTCTGTAGAGGATCTTGAAGTGATACAGTGTACTGTGTTCTCATCCCACCTCTGTTCTCTCTATAGAGCATCTTGAAGTGATACAGTGTACTGTGTTCTCATCCCACCTCTGTTCTCTCTATAGAGGATCTTGAAGTGATACAGTGTACTGTGTTCTCATCCCACCTCTGTTCTCTCTGTAGAGCATCTTGAAGTGATACAGTGTACTGTGTTCTCATCCCACCTCTGTTCTCTCTGTAGAGCATCTTGAAGTGATACAGTGTACTGTGTTCTCATCCCACCTCTGTTCTCTCTGTAGAGCATCTTGAAGTGATACAGTGTACTGTGTTCTCATCCCACCTCTGTTCTCTCTATAGAGCATCTTGAAGTGATACAGTGTACTGTGTTCTCATCCCACCTCTGTTCTCTCTGTAGAGCATCTTGAAGTGATACAGTGTACTGTGTTCTCATCCAACCTCTGTTCTCTATCCATCTGCCTTCTCTGTCACGTTCTCCTCCTTGGCTCAACTGAAAAGTAGCAAGGTAGAGTTGCAACATGCCATTAGTTCGTTTTAAAGTGTGACTGCACTACCTGATTTGGCCTTGTTTTAGATTTTGTTCATTAGTGACCATCACTGAATTCAACCATGAGTTGATTTCAGGGTGTGGTTTGATCTGGGAAGAGTTAGACAAATTATTTTGCCAGTTAGATTAATCTGGCTGTTTCAAGGACAGATGTTTCAAGGACAGATGTTTTCCATCTATAAATTAATTCATGCTTTTGTCACTTCTAGGTTAGACTACTGCAATGCTATAATTTCCGGCCACCCTGATAAAGCACTAAATAAACTTCAGTTAGTGCTTAACACGGCTGCTAGAATCTTGACTAGAACCAATACATTTTATCATATTACTCCAGTGCTAGCCTCTACACTGTATTCCTGTTAAGGCAAGGGCTGATTTCAAGGTTTTACTGCTAACCTACAAAGCATTACATGGGCTTGCTCCTAGCTATCTTTCTGATTTGGTCCTGCCATACATACCTACATGTACGCTACGGTCACAAGACGCAGGCCTTCTTACTGTCCCTAGAATTTCTAAGCAAACAGCTGGAGGCAGGGCTTTCTCCTATAGAATTACATTTTTATGGACTGGTCTGCCTATCCATGTGAGAGTCTTTATTGAAGACTGATCTCTTCAGTAGGTCCTATGATTGAGTGTAGTCTAGCCCAGGAGTGTGAAGGTGAACGGAAAGGCACTGGAGCAACGAACCGCCCTTGCTGTCTCTGCCTGGCCGGTTCCCCTCTTTCCACTGGGATTCTCTGCCTCAAACACTATTACAGGGCCTGAGTCACTGGCTTACTGGTGCTCTTCCATGCCATCCCTAGGAGGGGTGCGTCACTTGAGTGGGTTGAGTCACTGACGTGATCTTCCTGCCCGGATTGGCGCCCCCCCTTGGGTTTGTGCCGTGGGGGAGATCTTCTTGGGCTATACTTGGCCTTGTCTCAGGATGGTAAGTTGGTGGTTGAAGATATCCCTCTAGTGGTGTGGGGACTGTGCTTTGGCAAAGTTGGTGGGGTTATATCCTGCCTGTTTGGCCCTGTCCGGGGTATCGTCGGACGGGGCCACTGTGTCTCCCGACGCCACCTGTCAGCCTCCAGTATTTATGTTGCAATAGTTTATGTGTCGGGGGGCTAGGAATGGTCTGTAATATCTGGAGTATTTCTCCTGTCTTATCCGGCGTCCTGTGTGAATTTAAGTATGCTCTCTCTAATTCCTTCTTCTCTTTCTCTCTCAGAGGACCTGAGCCCTAGGACCATGCCTGATGACTACCTGGCCTGATGACTCCTTGCTGTCCCCAGTCCACCTGGCCGTGCTGCTGATCCAGTTTCAACTGTTCTGCCTGCAGCTATGGAACCCTGACCTGTTCAACGGATGTGCTACCTGTCCCAGACCTGCTGTTTTCAACTCTAGAGACAGCAGGAGCGGTAGAGATACTCTGAATGATCGGCTATGAAAAGCCAACTGACATTTACTCCTGAGGTGCTGACCTGTTACACCCTCTACAACCACTGTGATTATTATTATTTGACCCTGCTGGTCAACATTTGAACATCTTTGCCATGTTCTGTTATATTCTCCACCCGGCACAGCCAGAAGAGACCACCCCTTTCTAGGATTCTTCCTAGGTTCCGGCCTTTCTAGGGAGTTTTTCCTAGACACCGTGCTTCTACACCTGCATTGCTTGCTGTTTGGGGTTTTAGGCTGGGTTTCTGTACAGCACATTGTGACATCAGCTGATGTAAGAAGGGCTTTATAAATACATTTGATTGATTGAATTTGATAATAGCTTGTCTAAATTCCTAGACTTAGAGGACGTGTGCCTTTTATGTGATAAAGAAGGGGAACTATTATGATTTTTTTATGTGTGACTCTGTGAAGTTATTTTGGATATGTTCAGTAATGAGGGGTTCTAGCTCAGTTGAGTATTGAATGCTGTTGCTTTAAGAATTTATCACATGTGCAGAATGTGTGCATGGATGTGAGGTCCTACTAATCACTCCAAACAACCACAAACGGGTACCTTAAACAACTACTCACAACCACAAACAACCACAAACAGATACCCAAATCACTTTAAACAACTACAAACAAACCCAAAAAACAACAAACAATAGTGACGGTCATCAAAATTGTTAAAAGGTTTTAAAAACAATTCTAATAAATGCAATAGTTAGACAAAGGATGAAGATGCTGCAAACGTACTTTTTAAAATCCATCAGGAATTGACTGAATTATACAGATGTAGGATCTTAGTTTGAGCCAGTTTGCGACAGCAGGAAAATAATCCTACAGCAATAGGAGATGTCAATTAATGTGTGGATTATATTTAAAGGACATTTTTTGTAGGGGTTGATATTTTTTGTTAGGGCAAATCAAGTCTGACATTTTAAAGTGGGAATTACAAACTTTAGAAGCCTTTTTAAATCTCAAATACGAGTTTGCACTTCCTTTTGTGCAGAAGAATTCATAATGACAAAAGAGAGATCAAAGTAAGATCTGTAGCACATAAATCATTTGACAGGCACAGACAAATAATGCATGGAGTTCAGGGATTTTGGTGGGAATTCAGTTATATATTTATTTTATAGTTTTTGTTAAAATAAAGAAAATATTTGCATTATTTGCATAAATACACTGTGGAACAGGGCTGCCAAACAACCACAAACAGGATCCCTAAACACCGAAAAGCATCCAGCTGAAGATTATGTGTGCTGAGGCCACCTGGTCTGCGAACCTCAAAGTGCCTGCGCTTGCGTTTCAGATGGTATTTTTTATGTCTCAGTGGTATGTGCACATGCAGTGCTCTAACACCCTGGACCAGAGCTATAATCTGTATGTCACTAGCTCTGGTCCACACCAGCTCTGGTCCGCACTAACTAGCTCTGGTCCGCACTAACTAGATCTGGTCCAGTATGTAGCTAGTGGCTAGCTAGCCCTGGTCCATATTAACTCTGGTCTAGCTTTGGCCGTACTAACTGGCTCTGGTCCAGGGCTTAGCTAGTAGCTAGTTCAGTTGTTTGAGGTACCTGTTTGTGGTTGGTTGTTTGTGGTTGGATGTTTGGGGTTGTTTGGGGAGATCAGTAGGACCCCTGGACGTGTGAGGGTTACACAAGTTTGTATGAGTTGCTAACATGGGGTTCTGAAGTAAAGACTTGCACGACAAGCCTCAGTGTGTCTGTAACAGGGTGGAATGAGGAAGAGAGGGCGCTTTTGCTTTGGTGTCAGTCTGGAAATGACATCAACCAGTTTAATCTGGAAACTCCAGTCTGTTCAAGGGGCTGCCCAGATTATATATTCTGTAACATGTTTACTGCCCTTGGATTTAGCTTGGTGTCTTGATTGTCTAAACACAGTCATTTAGCATGTTGGGCGCGCTGCCAAAGACCATTTAGATGACACTATAAATTATATATCAAAAACTTTCAGTGAAAACTGTGTGCGTGTATGTATGTATATGTGTGCGTGCGTGCGTTTGTGTGTGTTTCCCTGCTTGTGTGCATACATCAGTCCCTGCTTGTGTGTGTGACTGTGCCACTGTCCCCTAAATCAAATCAAATCAAATGTATTTATATAGCCCTTCGTACATCAGCTGATATCTCAAAATGCTGTACAGAAACCCAGCCTAAAACCCCAAACAGCAAGCAATGCAGGTGTAGAAGCATGGTGGCTAGGAAAAACTCCCTAGAAAGGCCAAGACCTAGGAAGAAACCTAGAGAGTAACCAGGCTATGTGGGGTGGCCAGTCCTCTTCTGGCTGTGCCGGGTGGAGTTTATAACAGAACATGGCCAAGATGTTCAAATGTTCATAAATGACCAGCATGGTCGAATAATAATAAGGCAGAACAGTTGAAACTGGAGCAGCAGCACGGCCAGGTGGACTGGGGACAGCAAGGAGTCATCATGTCAGGTAGTCCTGGGGCATGGTCCTAGGGCTCAGGTCCTCCGAGAGAGAGAAAGAGAGAAGGAGAGAATTAGAAAACGCACACTTAGATTCACACAGGACACCGAATAGGACAGAAGAAGTACTCCAGATATAACAAACTGACCCTAGCCCCCCGACACATAAACTACTGCAGCATAAATACTGGAGGCTGAGACAGGAGGGGTCAGGAGACACTGTGGCCCTATCCAAGGACACCCCCGGACAGGGCCAAACAGGAAGGATATAACCCCACCCACTTTGCCAAAGCACAGCCCCTAGAGAATACCATATTGGAGTTTCCTTCCCTACACTAGTCACAGTAGCCTAATCAATGGAATCGTCTGGGTAGTGGCTGGTAGAATAGCAGATCCACTGTTTCGTTACACTCAGAAGGACAGAACTGCTGAGGAAGGATCTGGTTAGAAATGCCAGATAATCAAGAAGACTTGATTCATTAATATAATATAGTATGGGGAGATATACAGTGACAGAGCAGCCCTGGTGTGTGTGTGTGTGTGTGTATTTTCTGAAAGCAAATACAGTATTTGTGTTGTATTAATCTCTGCTCTCAAGCATCACTAACTCTGACTCATTTCAGATTGACAAATGACATTTACTCTTTATGAGGCATCCGTCTCCAAGACAAATACAATTCTGCCTTTTTTCTTCCTTCAGGGTTTTGAATGGGAAACCACTGGAGTGTGCAGAACTGGGGAATTTGACTAAAGCCAGTGGTTATAGTTGCATCTCAAATGGCACCCTATAGTCTATATAGGGCACTACTTTTGACCAGGCCCAATACAGCACTATGAGGGGAATAGGGTGATATTTGGAACACATACTCTGAGCACCTGCCCTTTACATCAGTAATGAAATGTAGGTAAGTTATGTGTGTGACTTTTACATGGGAAAATGCACCAAGCAGGTTTAAGAAATCTAATGTTGCCAGTAGTTCTAAGATTCAGCTCAGAGGTCTACACAGTGTCGTGGTGTGCAGGAGACCTAGGCTCTAACCTAGCTGGTCTCATTAGGAAGCAGGTAACATGGAGGGATACTTATTTAACATGTGGAATGGAGACACTGGATTTGCAGCCTTTTGATGTATCATTGGGTGTCCAATACAAAATAACAGTTAATTAAAACAGACCTTATATTCAAAAGCTATGTTTTATGTTGTGGTCCAGCCTTGAAGTGGAAATATAAGCCTGAATATTTGACTGGGGAAAAGTAGCACTAAAAAAGCAGTGTGCATATTGTAAAATAGAAAATGACTTTTCATGGCCCTGACTACAATCCAACAGATTCATTCTCTACTAAAGGTGTTCTATCATAAAACTGTTTAATTGTAGTCAGATCAACATTCACCTTAGTTTAATACTCATGCCAGTCTTAAACTGGAGTGAAATAGAGTGTCAGATTTCTTCCTTCCACAGAGATAAACAAGTTCCTGAAAGAAGTTATGGTGTACTTGACATTGCTTTATTACATTAATTAATGTTGTAGTTAACATGAATCAATGCAGTAATACATTCGGCTATATTTTATTGTCTATAATAAAGGTATTATTGTACAGCCTGGGGGTAACATACACTACATACAATACAACACAGAGACACTGTAAAGACATTACAATAATAAACAAACCTCATACACATGATCACATGATCTCCTTCTGGTTAAGATACTGGATATCAGCTGATAGAGCACAGATATATATATATATATATTTTATTTTATTTAACTAGGCAAGTCAGTTAAGAACAAATTCTTATTTACAACGACGACCTACACCGGCCCAACCTGGACGACGCTGGGCCAATTGTGAAATTAATGAATAGTCATGATTAGAAATGACACATTACTTAACACACATAACTACCAGATTACCTTTGTTAATGCTCAGGTAGCCAAACCAGCCTATAAAATATATAAATGTAGATCTGGACTAATGCCCAGATGTTGGTTATTGTCAACAGTCTCCACAACCTGATCCTTTACAGTCCTTTGTTGAGGGGAAGGGTGGATTGACCGACCATAACAGAATCTTTCACACATTTTGTGTCTGCTCTGATAGGTGCTCTGGCAGTCATATTTTCATTGTGATTTGAGCTGAATCGACAAAGGTGCATCAGTGTCCCAAAAATGTATTAGTTCTCAGAATCTGAAGAAAGGTTTGTTTTCTCTGACACTGTTGCATCAATGTTGGCAAGTTTAGACTGGGAGGCAGTGTTACTCCACCTCCTTTTGACACAAATGAAAATGCTGAATAGAATAACAACCAGCAGCATCACCAGTAGAGCTGAGAGGGTGAATAGGTGAACTCTCTCTGCCCCAGACTCCCAACTGACATCCAGCTTGTTGTCCAGACTGAGGTGAGAGGCAGTACAGGTGTAGTTGTGTCTCTTCTTTAGCTCCTCAGTACTGACCTCCAGACTCTTCCTCAACTGGTAGGTCCCGTCTCCACTAGGCAGAACCTCCCCTCCTGTCAGATCCTGTTCTGCCACTGGCTGGCCGTCTCTCAGCAGGGTCAGGTTGATGTGGCGAGGGTAGAAACCAAACGCCAGACAGCTCACCTGAAACCCTCCAGAAACCTCTTTCTTTATCAACCTGAGTCTGGGAGGAACTTTACGCATCACAACGTTCTTCTCTCTCTTCAGGAATCTCTTCAGGTTTTTGATGCAAATGGGAAGGTAAAAATTCTCTAATTTTGTCTTCATTAATGTTTGCATTATCCCATCCCATCCTAGAAGTAGTTTACCAGCGTCGTATGTAAAATGTGTCATGTTGTAATACAAAGCATAATCTTCAGAAATGCCATTGAAAATGTTCTTAAACATGGCCAAGGCCGGTTCTCCATTGTCCAACATCTCACAGCCAGTCAATCTTTGCTGAACTTGAACACCTTCCGTGAGATTAAAGTGGTGCTTTAGTTCAACTGATCTGTCTTTCATGCTCTGGTACATAGTTCCAAATACATAAGCTCCGTCCTGAGCTAGGTCATCATGTATTTTGTCTGAGGTGTTATGTCCCCTGTAGATGAAGTGTTTCATGTTGGAGTCATAGTAAGTCACTTGAATGTCATCCAACATCACCACAGCCGTAAACTCAGGGAAAGGCGTCTCTCCACTTATATATGTTGCAAGTACCCACAGAGAATGTGATCCTGGGAGAGGAGGGATATTATACACATTTTATAACATAATATGGAAATATAGAGGTGCAGTTCTTGTGGATGGCTGTTCACAAATCGGGAATGCGGAAAACACATTTCAGCTGAATGCATTCAGTTGTGCAACTAACTAGACATGCCCTTTTCCTTCACAATCCGTAAGGCGCAAATAAATTAGAGAGCAGCAGTGTGATTCACATCATCAATGCGCCATGTAGCCTAGATATCAATAATACGTGATATCAGTATAGCCTGTAGGCTACTCGCAACCCTGACAACAGGTATGTACATTTGACATTTTATGACATAATAAATCATTAAATGAGGTAGAAAGTTAAACCCTTACCTGCGTTGACAATGGTGTAAAACGACAGAACAAACAGAAAGACAGACAGTTTGCCCATGATTTTGATAGTATTAAGAAGTGAGTCTGACAGACTTTCCCTTCAACTTAAACTGCGTAGCAAGAAGTGTCTGTCATACTTTCTCTTTCACTTAGTCAACTGCGTAGCAAGAAGTGAGTCTGAAATACTTTTTTTGTATAGAGCTTGCATGCTTGTAGTCAAAGGTATTTATAACTAACCCAAAATAGTTCATTTGTGTCTTCTTCTATGGTATATTGGCGATTACAATTGAATGTGCATTCCGCCACCTACTATACAGGATGGAAACAGGATTCACCCAAAAAAATGAACTAACAAAAAACTTCCCAAAAACTGTTCAAATAAATAAATAAATAAATAAATAGAACAGAATCTGATCCGTACACAGGCTCAAGGGGAACCTGGGAGGTTGGGTATTCTGGTGCCCTTGCAAGTCTACAGATCCTTGAGAATCCTCAAGAATCCAGAATCCTTGAGTCCCAAACACTTTTCTGCCGCAGCCACAATAATGTCCAGTTTTTTCAACTTCTTTGAGACTTGTGCTGTACAGTTTATAACTGTGGCAATGGACGCAACAAAATCCACCTTTTTAACACACAGGGTATCTTTTGTATGGTAGCAAACATTTACTACAGGCTGTATTGTATCCACTACCATATCTTCACTAGCATCCCTTGTCTTAGTCCCCTCCTGTACTCCCTGTTCACCCACGACTGCGTGGCCAAAAACGACTCCAACACCATCAACAAGTTCGCTGACAACACAACAGTGGTAGGCCTGATCACCGATGACAATGAGACAGCCTATAGGGAGGAGGTCAGAGACCTGGCAGTGTGGTGCCAGGTTAACAACCTCTCCCTCCCTCAATGGACTACGAAAATGGCGGGCCGAACAGGCCCCCATTAACATTGACGGGGCTGTAGTGGAGAGGGTCGAGAGCTTCAAGTTCCTTGATGTTCACATCACAAACAAACTATCATGGTCCAAACACACACACCAAGACAGTTGTGAAGAGGGCACGAAAACACCTTTTCCCCCTCAGGAGACTGAAAGAATTTGGCATGGGTCCCCAGATCCTCAAAAAGTTATACAGAGCATCCTGACCGGCTGCATCGCCGCCTGGTATGGCAACTGCTCGGCATTTGACCGTAAGGCACAACAGAGGGTGTACGGCCCAGTACATCATTCAGGACTTACAGTTGAAATCAGAAGTTTACATACACTAAGTTGACTGTGCCTTTAAACAGCTTGTAAAATTCCAGAAAATGATGTCATGGATTTAGAAGCTTCTGATAGACTAATTGACATCATTTGAGTCAATTGGAGGTGTACCTGCAGATGTATTTCAAGGCCTACTTTCAAACTCAGTGCCTCTTTGCTTGACATCATGGGAAAATCTAAAGAAATCAGCCAAGACCTCAGAAACAAATTGTAGACCTCCACAAGTCTGGTTCATCCTTGGGAGCAATTTCCAAACGCCTCAAGGTACCACATTCATCTGTATAAGCAACAGTACGCAAGTATAAACAACATGGGACCACGCAGCAGTCATACCGCTCAGGAAGGAGACGCGTTCTGTCACCTAGAGATGAGCGTACTTTGGTGTGAAAAGTGCAAATCAATCCCAGAACAACAGCAAAGGACCTTGTGAACATGCTGGAGGAAACAGGAACAAAAGTATCTACAGTTGAAGTCAGAAGTTTACATACACCTTAGCCAATTACATTTAAACTCAGTTTTTCACAATTCCTGACATTTTAGGAGGCACTGCTCCAAAACCAACTATAAAAAGCCAGACTATGGTTTGCAACTGCACATGGGGACAAAGATCGTACTTTTTGGAGAAATGTCCTCTGGTCTGATGAAACAAAAATAGAACTGTTTAGCCATAATGACCATCGTCATGTTTGGAGGAAATAGGGGGAGGCTTGCAAGCTGAAGAACACCATCCCATCCGTGAAGCACAGGGGTGGCAGCATCATGTTGTGGGGGTGCTTTGCTGCAGGAGAGACTGGTGCACTTCATAAAATAGATGGCATCATGAGGTAGGAAAATCATGTGGATATATTGAAGCATCAGTCAGGAAGTTAAAGCTTGGTCGCAAATGGGTCTTACAAATAGACATTGACCCCAAGCATACTTCCACAGTTGTGGCAAAATGGCTTAAGGACAACAAAGTCAAGGCATTGGAGTGGCCATCAAAGCCCTGAAGGCCTACTAACCTGACTCAGTTACACCTGCTCTGTCAGGGGGATGCTACCAAATACTAATTGAGTGTATGTAAACTTTTGACCCACTGGGAATGTGATGAAAGAAATAAAAGCTGAAAAAAAGATACTCTCTAATATTATTATTTATTCTTAAAATAAAGTGGTGATCCTAACTGCGCTAAGACAGGGAATTTTTACTAGGATTGTAACGGTTCTCTTGGGGTGAAGTAGAGAAAACAAAACAATACAAAACAATAAACGTGGAAAACCAAAAACAGCCCTCTCTGGTGCAAACACAGAGACAGGAAGAATCACCCACAAACACACAGTGAAACCCAGGCTACCTAAGTATGATTCTCAATCAGAGACAACTAATGACACCTGCCTCTGATTGAGAACCATACTAGGCCGAAACATAGAAATACCCAAATCATAGAAAAACAAACATAGACTGCCCACCCCAACCATACTAAATAATGACAAAACAAAGGAAATAAAAGGTCAGAACGTGACAAGGATTAAATATCAGGAATTGTGAAAAACTGAGTTTAAATGTATTTGGGTAAGGTATATGTAAATGTCCGACTTCAACTGTATATACTAGGCGGTGTCACCGGAAGGCCCAAAAAATTGTCAAAGACTCCCAGTCACTCAAGTCATAGACTGTTCTCTCTGCTACCGCACGACAAGCGGTACCAGAGCTCCAGGTCTAGGACCAAAAGGCTCCTTAACAGCTTCTACCCCCAAACAATAAGACTGCTAAACTATTAATCCACCCTTATCCAGATGTACAAATGACCTCGACTAACCTGTACCCTGCACATTGACTCTGTACCGTTACCACCTGTATATAGCCTTGTTTTTGCTATTTTATTGTGCTACTTTTTATTATTTTTTATATCAGTTCATTTTGAGAAAATTTTCTTTACTCTTTATTGAACTGCAGTGTTTGTTAAGGGCTTGCAAGTAAGCATTTCACGGTAAGGTCTACACCTGTTGTATTCGGCGCATGTGACAAAGTTTGATTTGATTTGATCGTCTGAACATAGGATATTCGATTGACTGCTAACTTTTGCCACCCCAATCTCCTTCACCCTTACAGGGCACTCCAGGAACTCAGAATCATGATCCCCACCACAATAGCAACACCGTCGTCCTTCTACACAATGTTCTTCTATATACTCTGTTCGTCTGCACACACTTGAAACACGGCAAAATCCTTTAAAGTCCTTACACTGCAGTGGTTTGGGGAGGAAAGCTCTTACGGTGTATCTTACATAACCAAGCTTCACATGGGTAGGGATGTGCTGTTTATCAACAAACAACAGTACCGACTTTCTTCTTTTTCTCCATTCACCCATTGGGTCAGACGCCGGGCACCAACCACACCAGGAATTGTGTTCAGGTATTCAACCTGTGAGATTTACATTTTGTTCAAGTTTTTGTTCCAGTTTTCAATACTTGTATTTATTTGTTTTATGTAACCTTTATTTTACTAGGCAAGTCAGTTAAGAACAAATTCTTATTTACAATGACAGCCTACCAGAAGGGAAAATGCCTCCTGCAGGGAGGGGGGCTGGGATTAAAAATTAAAATATAAAATATAGATATAGGACAAAACACACATCACGACAAGAGAGTCAACACAACACTACATAAAGGGAGACCTAAGACAAAAACATAGCAAGGCAGCAAACACATGACAACACAGCATGGTCGCAACACAACATGACAACAACATGGTAGTAACACAACATGGTAGCAGCACAAAACATAGTACAAACATTTTAGGGCACAGACAACAGCACAAAGGGCAAGAAGGTAGAGACAACAATACATCACGCAAAGCAGACACAACTGTCAGTAAGAGTGTCCATGATTGAGTCTTTGAATGAAGAGATTGAGATAAAACTGTCCAGTTTGAGTGTTTGTTGCAGCTCGTTCCAGTCGATAGCTGCAGCGAACTGAAAAGACGAGCGACCCGGGGATGTGTGTGCTTTCGGGACCTTAAACAGAATTAAACTGGCAGAACGGGTGTTGTATGTGGAGGATGAGCGCTGGCAGCTGGGGTGAAGGAGGAGCGATTACGATAGAGGAAACCAAGTCTAGATTTAACTTTAGCCTGCAAATTTGATATGTGCTGAGAGAAGGACAGTGTACCGTCTAGCCATACTCCCAAGTACTTGGTGATTACCTCAAGCTCTTAACCCTCAGAGGTAGTAATCACACCTGTGGGGAGAGGGGCATTCTTCTTACCAAACCACATGACCTTTGTTTTGGAGGTGTTCAGAACAAGGTTAAGGGTAGAGAAAGCTACTGTAGTCCATTCAGAACATTGGTCTTCACCAAATGTACTCGGCGCGCTGCTTAATTCAAACTCAGCATCCACTTCTACCATCTTTCCTCCTCCGATCGTTCATCTATGTCGTTTACAGTGGGAGCAAATTAAGCATACTGGGTAGAACAAGCAAGGAGGTGCGCAGAACCAAGGACGAGCTAGCGAGAATCTATTGGCATGGTGTAGCATGTATTTGCACCTCCTCCGTGAATTGCGCATGTGCACAAACTCAACTCGACTATGCACTCCTAATGTCACACCCTGATCTGTTTCACCTGTCTTTGTGCTTGTCTCCACCCCCTCTAGGTGTCGCACATCTTCCTTATTATCCCCAGTGTATTTATACCTGTGTTCTCTGTTTGTCTGTTGCCAGTTCGTCTTGTCTTGTCAAGCTTACCTGTGTGTTTCCATGCTCCTGCTCTCCTAGTCTCTGTTTTTCTAGCCCTCCCGGTTCTGATCCATTCTGCCTGCCCTGACACTGAGCCCGCCTGCCTGTCCATTCAGCCTGCCTTGACCTCAAGCCTAACTGACCCCACTGTACCTTTCGAACCCTGACCTGGTTAATGAATTTCTGCCTGTCCGAGACCTGCCCATTGCCTGCCCCTTCTATTTCAATAAATATCAGAGACTCCTGACTCCTCCTGTGTCTGCATATGGGTCTCACCCTGTGCCGTTATACCTAAACAACAAAATATTTGGAAAATGTGTCAAAAATGTCAAGTCTATAAAACTTGGTGCACTGTGTTTGTAACAGATTCTAGTTATGGGAACAGAAACATTTATTGAGATCAGACGTTTTATCGATGAGAACATTAACTGAGTGTTTTTATTTTTATTTGTTTTTATTTCACCTTTATTTAACCAGGTAGGCTAGTTGAGAACAAATTCTCATTTGCAACTGCGACCTGGCCAAGATAAGGCATAGCAGTGTGAACAGACAACACAGAGTTACACATGGAGTAAACAATTAACAAGTCAATAACACAGTAGAAAAAAGGGGAGTCTATATATACATTGTGTGCAAAAGGCATGAGAAGGTAGGCAAATAATTACAATTATGCAGATTAACACTGGAGTGATAAATGATCAGATGGTTATGTACAGGTAGAGATATTGGTGTGCAAAAGAGCAGAAAAATAAATAAATAAAAACAGTATGGGGATGAGGTAGGTGAAAATGGGTGGGCTATTTACCAGTAGACTATGTACAACTGCAGCGATCGGTTAGCTGCTCAGATAGCAGATGTTTGAAGTTGGTGAGGGAGATAAAAGTCTCCAACTTCAGCGATTTTTGCAATTCGTTCGAGTGTGGGTCCAGTTACACCGAGTTCCATCCTCTATCACTACCCGAGACTGTATTCTTCTTTTTCATGTAACTTTCTGGCAGGCTAGATGCCAGAGTGCAGAGTGCAGATTGCTAATTTTAGTCACAAAAAAATTAATAGAAAATACAGGGAAAAGGGGAATGGTAAAATTGCAACACCATCTAACCCTGCACCTACCCACCCCCCCCCCCCCCCCCCCCCCCCCCCCATCACACCACTTTGGCCCTAAACGATCCTACACCAGGCCATCAGCCTGACATGATGTAACCCCTTCTCGCAAAACTTCTGCAGTGATATCTCTTACACCCAAATACTTCTCTGCTGCTGCAACTAACTATCTATCTGCTGTGACTTCCACTCCATCATTACAGTGTCAACAGGTCAGGATCCCTCTGTTGACAAGGAATATTCGCTGGTGTCTCTTCTACTACCATTACTTCTTCAACTTCACTCCTTTCTTCCACTCTTCTCACCAGCTCAGTATAGGAGTCAAACTGGACAACCCTTATTCTCACCACCTCAGTATAGGAGACATGCTGGACAGCCCTTATTCTCACCACCTCAGTATAGGAGTCATGCTGGACAGCCCTCATTCTCACCACCTCAGTATAGGAGTCATGCTGGACAGCCCTCATTTTCACCACCTCAGTATAGGAGTCATGCTGGACAGCCCTCATTCTCACCACCTCAGTATAGGAGTCATGCTGGACAGCCCTCATTTTCACCACCTCAGGATAGGAGACATGCTGGACAGCCCTCATTCTCACCACCTCAGGACAGGAGACATGCTGGACAGCCCTCATTCTCACCACCTCAGGACAGGAGACATGCTGGACAGCCCTCATTCTCCCCACCTCAGGACAGGAGACATGCTGGACAGCCCTTATTCTCCCCACCTCAGGACAGGAGACATGCTGGACAGCCCTTATTCTCACCACCTCAGGACATGGTCTGGGCAGTGGCTGGTAGAATAGGAGATCCACTGTTTCGTTACACTCAGAAGGACAGAGCTGCTGAGGAAGGATCTGGTTAGAAATGCCAGATAATCAAGAAGACTTGTGAAATTACAGCTTTTCTTTTTATCGCTTTGGTACAATTTCACTTATATGTGGTACATTTTCACAACTCTTAGTGCAAAACTACAGACTGGTCACACACGTAACACTGCCAGTCTTTCATTCATTGTTCATTCATGTGGATTGTAAACATCTCTCACCAAACAACCATTTATTCAAAATATATGTTTAGTGTGAAATGTAATGAGAACATTGGTTTAATCACCAAAACACAACATAATTATATTTTCAATGTAACTGTTTTAATATCTAATCTAATATCCAATCACCTGCCTTTTGAAGAGGCACCAGGTATCTATGAAACACATTTACCTGGTGCCTTTTGAGAGAAACAATGACCGGGTGAAACAACTGCGGGCCGAGTATGTTCAGGTACAGCACTATATACTGTATTACTGTTATTATTTGGTGCACATACTACTTCACAATATCATATTGGAACTATACTGTAAAAATAACTAACCAAAATATATTTTTAGAGGGTGATGGTGTT
This sequence comes from Oncorhynchus clarkii lewisi, assembly GCF_045791955.1. Taxonomy (NCBI): domain Eukaryota; kingdom Metazoa; phylum Chordata; class Actinopteri; order Salmoniformes; family Salmonidae; genus Oncorhynchus; species Oncorhynchus clarkii. The sequence continues at coordinate 34,468,620 of NC_092172.1, read as the reverse complement.
TGATGCTGCTGTGAACCAAGTATATCTTTGTTGATGAAGCGGGCTTCAACCTGGACAAAAGTTGGTGCTGTGGGCGGAACCTCATCGGCCATCAGGCGACCGTCCAAGTGCCTGGACAACGTGGGGGAAACATCTTCATATGCGCCCTATCTCTGAAGATGGTGTGTTAGGACATAGGCCATTACTTGGATCCTACAACACTGCACACCTCAATGTGTTTCTCAATTAAATTGAGCAGGCCTGTCAAGGTGAAGGGGTCACCTATGTCATTCTGTGGGACAATGTCAGGTTCCACCATGCAGAGGTGGTTCAGGCATGGTTTCGGGCCCATCACCGATTCGTGACCCTATACCTGCCACCATACTCTCCTTTCAGCATGGAGGCGGAAGGTGTACGATCACCATCCGCATGAGTGTGCCACCCTCCTTCTGGCCATGGACGAGGCATGCAATGACATCAATGCAGACCATTGTCAAGCTTGGCTTCGCCATGCCGAAAGGTTTCTCCCACGGTGCATGAACAATGAGAACATTCACTGTGATGTGGATGAGAATGTATGGCCCAATTAGCCAGACAGGCTTGATGCAAATTAATGCCTGCTAAATGTTGTTTTGTTTTCATTCTCATTTAATTTATGTAATTAAATTGCTTACATTTGATTACAGACAGTACACTTCTGTTGCAATTATATCGGAACAATTTAAAAAATCGAAATTTGCATGAATGAATGTACAGGATGTCTTTACTGATCACATCTTTGATTACACATTGGATATATATGGGAATTATAGATTATCTGTCAATTGTGTTGGGTAATGTAAGTGCATTGCCTAATGTGAAAACTGTGTCATCTACTGTAGTGTATTTACAGTACTGTAGCATATTACTTTCTGCACTTCTAAGGGCGATTTGAAACACGTACTGTATCTTACATTGTTTGCTATTGGATTAACTGGTAAATATCTCATCTTTTTTTCTAACTGTCCACACTCAATTTTACATGTGACCCAAATCAGATTTGCACGTTCAGGATGTGGCATCTGTAGTAGCACACAGATGCAATGCTCATTTCCTGTCACTGTTCCTTAACATTTTTGGGATGGTTGTCATGGTAATGGCAGGTCATGTACAAATACTTCAGAGCAAAACAAATCTGATTTTTGAGCTTCCAGACTGAGGTCACATGTGGAGCCGAATTGTATCAGGATTGAGATCCAAATAATTGGCAAAAGATAGAGGGGGAGAGGAATCAGCTAACTTCCTACATTTCAACACATTTTGCCATGGTGCAGAGACAACATTTTGCAGTTTTATAATGCTATTCTATACATTTTGTCATGAGGCTAAAAGAAAATGTTGCAGTTTTAAAGCTAATTTCCTGCAATTCTAAACTTTTTCTTCTCACATGCTATCTAGGGGTCCCCGACCTCCAAGTCTGTCCATACCTGCCTGTGTGTGTGACTGTGTGCCTGTGTGTGTGTCAGATGTGGATATTTTGGGTTATTTTGTGCCCCAGTGCAATTTCAGGAAGTATGAACGACAACCAGGCAAGTTTCACAATGAACAATACTTGATTTGGAAAAGGGTAGAAGCACGAACTCTGACTCATTTCAAATTGACAAATGGCATTTACTCTTTATTAGGCATCCGTCTCCAAGACAAATACAATTACGCTTTTTTTCTACCTTTAGGTTTTTAAATGGTTAAACATTGGAGTGTGCAGACCTGGGGAAATAAATTGACTAAAGCCAGTATGTCACGCCCTGGCCTTAGTTATCTTTGTTTTCTTTATTATTTTGGTTAGGTCAGGGTGTGACATGGGGGATTTATTGTGTTTTTCCTGGTCTAGGGGTTTTTGTATGTTTATGGGGCTGTTTCCTTTCTAGGTAGTTTGTAGGTCTATGGTTGCCTAGATTGGTTCTCAATTAGAGGCAGCTGTCTATCTTTGTCTCTGATTGGGAACCATATTTAGGCAGCCATATTCTGTGGGTATTTTGTGGGTGATTGTCTTCTGTCTTTGTGTCTATGCACCAGATAGGACTGTTTTGGTTTTCATGTTTATTGTTTTGTAGTTTGTAGTGTTCTCGTTGATCGTCTATATTAAAGATGTTGAACACTAACCACGTTGAATTTTGGTCCTCCTCTCCTTCAGCGGAAGAAAGCCGTTACACAGTAAATACGGATATGTCCCAAATGGCACCCTATTCCCTACATAATGCACTACTTTTAACCAGGGCCCATAATGCACTATATAGGGTGCCATTTGGATCACAGTCATTGTGCACATGCCCTTTATGTCAGTAATGAAATGTAGAGAAGATGTAGATGTTTATTTTATATCTAAAATTGCAGCAAGTTTAGGAATGTTGTCAGGGGTTGTGGGATTTGTCTCAGAGGGCTAACACAGTATCGTGGTGTGCAGGAAACCTAGGTTCAAACCTAGCTGGGTTCATTAGGAAGAAGGTAACATGGAAGGATACTTATTTAAAATGTGTAATGGAGACACTGGCTTTGCAGCCTTTTGATATACCATTCAGTGTTCATCATAAAATAATAGTTAAACTAGATCTTATATTCAAAATCATATGTTTATTGTTGTGGTCCAGCCTTGAAGTGGAAATGTAGGCATGAATCAATCCATTAATCGATTAGGCTACATGTTACTGTCTGTAATAAAGGTATTATTGTGCAGTAATGATGAACAAACACTACATGCAATACAACACAGAGACACTGTAAAGACATTCCAATAATAAACAGACCTCATACACATGATCACATGATTCTCATTCTGGGTAAGATACTGGATATCAGCTGATACAGCACAGATATAGAGAACATTCTGAAATTAATGAATAGTCATGATTGGAAATGACAGCTCTGGACTAATGCCCAGATGTTGGTTACGTCTCCCCAAACTGATCCTTTACAGTTCTCTATTGAGAGGAAGGGAAGATTGACTGACAATAACAGAATCATTCACACATTTTGTGTCTGCTCTGATAGGTGCTCTGGCAGTCATATTTTCATTGTGAATTGAGCTGAATCGACAAAGCTGCCTCAGTGTCCCAAAAATGTATCAGGTCTCAGAATCTGAAGAAAGGTTCATTTCCTCTGACACTGTTGCATCAACGTTGACCAGTTTAGACTGAGAGGCAGTGTTACTCCACCTCCTTTTGACACAAATGAAAATGCTGAATAGAATAACAACCAGCAGCATCACCAGTAGAGCTGAGAGGGTGGATAGGTGAACTCTCTCTGCCCCAGACTCCCAACTGACATCCAGCTTGTTGTCCAGACTGAGGTGAGAGGCAGTACAGGTGTAGTTATGTCTCTTCTTTAGCTCCTCAGTACTGACCTCCAGACGCTTCCTCAGCTGGTAGGTCCTGTCTCCACTAGGCAGAACCTCCCCCCCTGTCAGCTCCTGTTCTGCCACTGGCTGGCCGTCTCTCAGCAGGGTCAGGTTGATGTGGCGGGGATAGAAACCAAACGCCAGGCAGCTCACCTGAAAGCCTCCAGAAACCTCTTTCTTTATCAACCTGAGTCTGGGAGGAACTTTACGCATCATAACGTTCTTCTCTCTCTTCAGGATTGTCTTCAGTGTTCTGATGCAAAGGGTAAGTAAAACATTCTCATAAAGAATTTTTTCCTGTAATTGCCTCATCCCATCCCATCCTTGCAGTAGTTTACCAGCATCATATGTAAAATGTGTCATGTTGTAATATATTGCATGATCTACAAAAACTGCATTGAAAGTATTCTTTGTCATGATCAGGGCTGGTTCACCATTGTCAAACATCTCACAGCCAGCCATTCTTTGCTGAACTTGAACACCTTCCGTGAGATTCAAGTGGTGCTTTAGGTGAAAGTATCTCTCCTTCATGTGGTGGTACATAACTCCAAATACAAAATCTCCGTTCTTAGCTTCATCATCATGTATTTTGTCTGAGGTGTTATGTCCCTTGTAGATGAAGTGTTTCATGTTGGAGTCATAGTAAGTCACTTGAACATCATCCAACATCACCACAACCGTAAACTCAGGGAAAGGCGTCTCTCCACTTATATATGTTGCAAGTGCCCACAGAGAATGTGATCCTGAACCTGGGAGAGCAGTTATATTAAAATGAGTTATGAACATTTTATATTTTATAACATAACAAATCATTTAATGAGTTGAGATAAAGTAAATAGTCCATATTACCTGAGTTGACAATGGTGCAAAAGGAAAGAACAAACAAAAAGATAGATAGTTTTCCCATGATTTAGAAAATGTAGCCTCGCGTAGCAAGTTTCTAAGCTCTCAAGAGTGTCTGACAGACTTCCCCTTTCTTTTAGCTATGAATAACAATGTGCTACACAGTTGGTTGTGTAGCTTTTTGGGGGACAATACCAAATTCACGTAGAAATGTACGTTATAGATATGTCATTCTCAATGAAAGCAAGTCTGAGAAGCGGTATATCCGTTCTATTTCTGATATTTCTATGCTCCCTTTTATTAAAGCGCTACTGCCCCTGAAATATCACTTCTCGTTTAGAAAATGTCCTGTGTGGCATCGATATGAGACAGAAACATTTATTCTAGTGTCAACATTGACTACAAAGTGTAAATAGGATAACTTTGGTCATAAAGTCAGTCTCGTCCAAAATGGAGATTTGCGAGATTATAGGAAAAAAGTGTATGTCACTGGAATTACTAAAGCCAATGATAATGATGCATCCCAAATGGCACCCTATTGTCTATATAGTGCACTTCTTTTGACCAGGGCCCATAGTGAACCATGTAGGGAATAGGGTGCCATTTGGAACGTATCCTCTGAGCACCTGCCCTTTACATAATTAATAGAATGTAGGTTAGATAAAGATGTTTATGGCTTTTACATGGAAAAATGCACAAAGCAGGTTTAGGGAATATAATATGGCCAGTGGTCCTAGGTTTTAGCTCAGAGGGCTCACACAGTATTGTGATGTGCATCAGACCTAGCTGGTCTCATTAGGAAACAGGTAACATGGAAGGATACTTATTTAACATGTGGAATGGAGACACTGGATTTGCAGCCTTTTGATGTATCATTGGGTGTCCAATACATAATAACAGTTAATTAAAACAGACCTTATATTCAAAAGCTATGTTTTATGTTGTGGTCCAGCCTTGAAGTGGAAATATAAGCCTGAATATTTGACTGGGGAAAAGTAGCACTAAATGACTTTTTCATGGCACTGACTGCAGATATGAAGTGCATTGTGAAATGAATGAATAGTCATGATTAAAAATGACAGATTACATAACAGAAATAATTCAAATAATACCTTTGTTAATGAGCAGGATGCCAAACCAGCCTATAAAATATATGAATGCAGATCTGTACTAATAATACCCAGATATTTGTTCTGGTCATCAGTCTCCCCAAATTGATCCTTTACAGTCCTTTGTTGAGGGGAAGGGAAGATCAACTGACCATAACAGAATCATTCACACATTTTGTGTCTTCCCTCATAGGTGCTCTGGCAGTCATATTTTCATTGTGAATTGAGCTGAATCGACAAAGCTGCCTCAGTGTCCCAAAAATGTATTAGGTCTCAGAATCTGAAGAAAGGTTAATTTCCTCTGACACTTTTGCATCAACGTTGGCAATTTTAGACTGTGAGGCAGTGTTACTCCACCTCCTTTTGACACAAATGAAAATGCCCAATAGAATAACAATCAGCAGCATCACCAGTAGAGCTGAGAAGGTGGATAGGTGAACTCTCTCTGCCCCAGACTCCCAACTGACATCCAGCTTGTTGTCCAGACTGAGGTGAGAGGCAGTACAGGTGTAGTTGTGTCTCTTCTTTAGCTCCTCAGTACTGACCTCCAGACTCTTCCTCAGCTGGTAGGTCCCGTCTCCACTAGGCAGAACCTCCCCCCCTGTCAGATCCTGTTCTGCCACTGGCTGGCCGTCTCTCAGCAGGGTCATGTTGATGTGGCGGGGGTAGAAACCAAACGCCAGGCAGCTCACCTTGAGCCCTCCAGAAACCTCTTTCTTTATCAACCTGAGTCTGGGAGGAACTTTACGCATCGCAAAGGTCTTCTCTCTCTTCAGGATTGTCTTCAGTGTTCTGATGCAAATGGGAAGATGAACATTCTCAAATAATACTCTTTCAAACGCTTGCCTCATCCCATCCCATCCTCGTAGTAGTTTCCCAGCATCATATATAAAATGTGTCATGTTGTAACATACCATTTGATCTGTATAAATGGCATTGAAAGTGTCCTTTACCACGAACATGACCGGTTCACCATTGTCCAACATCTCACAGCCAGACATTCTTTGCTGAACTTGAACACCTTCTGTGAGGTTGAAGTGGTGCTTTAGGTTAAATGATCTCTCTTTCATGTTGTTGAACATCATTCCAAATACATAAGCTCCGTCCTGAGCTTCGTTATCATGCATTTTGTTAGGGGTGTTATTTACCCTGTAGATGAAGTGTTTCATGTTGGAGTCATAGTAAGTCACTTGAATGTCATCCAACATCACCACAACCGTAAACTCAGGGAAAGGCGTCTCTCCACTTATATATGTTGCAAGTACCCACAGAGAATGTGATCCTGAACCTGGAGAGGAGTGATATTATACACAGATATGGATATTTTTATAACATAACAAATCATTAAATGAGTTATGAGAGAAAGTAGATAGTACATCTTACCTGCGTTGACAATGGTGGAAAACGAATGAACAAAAAGAAGGACAGACAGTTTGCCCATGATTTTAAAATGTTCTACTTTTCCAGTAGCCTCGCGTAGCAGGTTTCTAGCTCTGAAGTGTCTGACAGACTTTTCTTTTCACTTGTCAAAACAAGGCAAAGTACTTTAATGTTGTTGAACGAGTCGAACAAATGGAGGTGGAAATTTAAGACCAAATGAAGCTGAGGGTATAATGAGGAAGAGAGGGTGAGTCATGTTGCATGTTGCGCACACAGCCAAACACCATTCAGATGATACTGTAAATGAATTACAAAAAATCGTGTTCGTTTGTGTGTATGTTCATGTTCTGTCTGTCTGTATTTGATTCAAATTTGTGCTAGAGTGTGCAGCATGTGTGTGGTTTGTGTCCGTGTGTGTGTGTGTGTGCGTGCGTGCGTGCGTGCGTGTGTGTGTGTGTGCGCGCGCGCGTGTGTGCGTGCGTGTGTGCGTGCGAGCGTGTGTGTGTATTACCCTACTAATTCTTCCCCTCTCTCTGTTTTGCCTGTCCAGCTCTCCTCATACACAAACATACACACTCCTCCCTCCCCGTCTCCTGTCAGAGTGTGTTCAGGAATGGGAATTTTTAATGTTACCTTCTGAACAATTTCCAATCCAGACAAACTTCTATAAGAGGCTAAGTAAGATTGAGGACCACTTTGCCCAAAAAATGACTGACTGTTGCCTTTAAATCAATGAAACAGGAAAAGGAAGGGAAAGGCTGGGGGCCACTCTTGACTTGAATAGACTTGTGGAAAAGATCAGTTTCCAATACAGCTGGCCAAATATTAACCACCATTAGGTATTGTGCTTTGGAATGGGGACTTTGAACCAGTTAGTTTAGGTTGTTTGTGCTTTTGGATGGATATTACAGTAGCCATCTTTTGTTTTAAAATGGCAGGGTGACATTAAATGATGTATGAATTATATTGTCATACACATGATAAAAACAGCAGCTGTTCATATAAAAGTACAACCAAATACAGTATGTTGTAGGTATTGCTTATGTTTAGTTCCTATAACTTTCCAACCTAGACTTTTATAATAGACTTTTCAACAACTAACTAAGTAGTGCCTTATTGTAGCAGAAGCGTAAATGGGGGCATCCTGGGATGTGCTTTTGTATGTTATTGCTGTAAGAGCGAGTTAGCTAGCATGCTCTAATAGTATGTTATTGCTGTAAGAGAAAGTTAGCTAGCATGCTCTAATAGTATGTTATTGCTGTAAGAGCGAGTTAGCTAGCATGCTCTAATAGTATGTTATTGCTGTAAGAGCGAGTTAGCTAGCATGCTCTAATAGTATGTTATTGCTGTAAGAGCGAGTTAGCTAGCATGCTCTAATAGTATGTTATTGCTGTAAGAGCGAGTTAGCTAGCATGCTCTAATAGTATGTTATTGCTGTAAGAGCGAGTTAGATAGCATGCTCTAATAGTATGTTATTGCTGTAAGAGCGAGTTAGCTAGCATGCTCTAATAGTATGTTATTGCTGTAAGAGCGAGTTAGATAGCATGCTCTAATAGTATGTTATTGCTGTAAGAGCGAGTTAGCTAGCATGCTCTAATTACAATGGTGGCATTAGCTCCTTGCTAATTCACAGTTATTACTACAGACTAATCACAAATCTACACCCATCTAATGTGCTTCCTTGTGTCTATCATCAGGAATAAACAGCAATCAACTGGGATCTCTGGATAGACATCTTTTCTCTATTACTCAAGAGATTTACGAAGTACGATCACATCTGTTACACTGGTGCCGAGACCAGTCTTCTGGTCTTTATGGAGCATCTGTTACACTGGGCCCGAGACCAGTCTTCTGGTCTTCATGGGACATCTGTTACACTGGGCCTGAGACCAGTCTTCTGGTCTTCATGGGACATCTGTTACACTAGGCCCGAGACCAGTCTTCTGGTCTTCATGGGACATCTGTTACACTGGGCCCGAGACCAGTCTTCTGGTCTTCATGGGACATCTGTTACACTGGGCCTGAGACCAGTCTTCTGGTCTTCATGGGACATCTGTTACACTGGGCCCGAGACCAGTCTTCTGGTCTTCATGGGACATCTGTTACACTGGGCCCGAACTTAGTCTTCTGGTCTTCATGGGACATCTGTTACACTGGGCCCGAGACAAGTCTTCTGGTCTTCATGGGACATCTGTTACACTGGGCCTGAGACCAGTCTTCTGGTCTTCATGGGACATCTGTTACACTGGGCCCGAGACCAGTCTTCTGGTCTTCATGGGACATCTGTTACACTGGGCCCGAGACAAGTCTTCTGGTCTTCATGGAGCATCTGTTACACTGGGTATGAGACCAGCCTTCTGGTCTTCATGGGACATCTGTTACACTGGGCCCAAAACCAGTCTTCTGGTCTTCATGGAGCATCTGTTACACTGGGCCCGAGACCAGTCTTCTGGTCTTAATGGGACATCTGTTACACTGGGCCCGAAACCAGTCTATAACATTCCTAAAGAAAATCGAAAGACTTGATAGTAATTTGTGTTCAACGGAGAGCCATAAGATATTCTGGTGCATTTGGTTGATATTCATTTGAACAAAGCATTAAAGAGTTAACCTGGCAGCCGTGTTTTGAGTGAGTTGGAGCTGGTTTAGGTACGTTTGTTGCTGCAGATGACCATATGACAGGACAGTACTCTAAGTGTGATAGAACCAGAGATTGATTGTGGACTACAGGAAAAGGAGGGCCGAGCACTCCCCCATTCACATCAGCGGGGCTGTAGTAAGCAGGTCGAGAGCTTCAAGTTCCTTGGTGTCCACATCACCAACAAAATATCATGGTCCAAACACACAAGACAGTCGTGAAGAGGGCACGACAACATCTTTTCCACCTCAAGAGACAGAAAAGATTTGGCATGGGTCCTCAGATCATCAACAAGTTCTACAGCTGCACCATTGAGAACATCCTGAGAAATGAAGGCTATTCCATGCAAGAAATTGCCAAGAAACTGAAGATCTCGTACAATGCAGTGTACTGTTCCCTTCAACAGCGCAAACTGTCTCTAACCAGAATAGAACGAGGAGTGGGAGGCCACGGTACACAACTGAGCAAGAGGACAAGTACATTAGTGTGTCTAGTTTGAGAAACAGACGCCTCACAAGTCCTCAACTGGCAGCTTCATTAAATAGTACCCACAAAACACCAGTCTCAACGTCAACAGTGAAGAGGTGACTCCGTGACGCTGCCCTTCTAGGCAGAGTTCCTCTGTCCAGTGTCTGTGTTCTTTTGCTCATCTTAATCTTTTATTGGCCAGTCTGAGATATGGTTTTTCTTTGCAACTCTGCCTAGAAGGCCAGCATCCCAGAGTCACCTCTTCACTGTTAACATTGAGACTGGTGTTTTGTGGGTACTATTTAATGAAGCTGCCAGTTGAGGACCTGTGAGGCATCTTTTTTTATTTTATAATGTTTTTTTTAATCAATTAGTGTATTTGAGTTCAACTACAATATTTGTTGTAATTTTTGTTCTGTCTTTTCTGGTGGATTAAATTGAAATTGTAACCAACTTCTTATGACTTGTTTTAAAAATAGCGATATTTGGGAGATGTTTCCTTTTCAAACAAATGAAAGTGAGAGGTTGTAATCTGAATAAAGTGAAAAAGGCCTTTCTTGAACATAGGTTGAGACAATTTTACTAATTTGATAGAGAACCAGTTTAGATTTAAGTATAACTTTTGTATGACTGAAGCCTTTAGTGAGAGGTCTAATGCTTTAATATTTAATCATTTCAGTGATTTCAACATTTATTGGATATTTCAAACTTTTTTAACAAATCAAAAACGGAAAAATTGGGAGTGCAAAATTATTCAGCCCCCTCAAGTTAATACTTTGTAGCGCCACCTTTTGCTGCGATTACAGCTGTAAGTCGCTTGGGGTATGTCTCTATCAGTTTTGCACATCGAGAGACTGACATTTTTTCCCATTCCTCCTTGCAAAACAGCTCGAGCTCAGTGAGGTTGGATGGAGAGCATTTGTGAACAGCAGTTTTCAGTTCTTTCCACAGATTCTCGATTGGATTCAGGTCTGGACTTTGACTTGGCCATTCTAACACCTGGATATGTTTATTTTTGAACCATTCCATTGTAGATTTTGCTTTATGTTTTGGATCATTGTCTTGTTGGTTGACAAATCTCCGTCCCAGTCTCAGGTCTTTTGCAGACTCCATCAGGTTTTCTTCCAGAATGGTCCTGTATTTGGCTCCATCCATCTTCCCATCAATTTTAACCATCTTCCCTGTCCCTGCTGAAGAAAAGCAGGCCCAAACCATGATGCTGCCACCACCATGTTTGACAGTGGGGATGGTGTGTTCAGAGTGATGAGCTGTGTTGCTTTTACGCCAAAAAGTTCAATTTTGGTTTCATCTGACCAGAGCACCTTCTTCCACATGTTTGGTGTGTCTCCCAGGTGGCTTGTGGCAAACTTTAAACAACACTTTTTATGGATATCTTTAAGAAATGGCTTTCTTCTTGCCACTCTTCCATAAAGGCCAGATTTGTGCAATATACGACTGATTGTTGTCCTATGGACAGAGTCTCCCACCTCAGCTGTAGATCTCTGCAGTTCATCCAGAGTGATCATGGGCCTCTTGGCTGCATCTCTGATCAGTCTTCTCCTTGTATGAGCTGAAAGTTTAGAGGGACGGCCAGGTCTTGGTAGATTTGCAGTGGTCTGATACTCCTTCCATTTCAATATTATCGCTTGCACAGTGCTCCTTGGGATGTTTAAAGCTTGGGAAATATTTTTGTATCCAAATCCTGCTTTAAACTTCTTCACAACAGTATCTCGGACCTGCCTGGTGTGTTCCTTGTTCTTCATGATGCTCTCTGCGCTTTTAACGGACCTCTGAGACTATCACAGTGCAGGTACATTTATACGGAGACTTGATTACACACAGGTGGATTGTATTTATCATCATTAGTCATTTAGGTCAACATTGGATCATTCAGAGATCCTCACTGAACTTCTGGAGAGAGTTTGCTGCACTGAAAGTAAAGGGGCTGAATAATTTTGCACGCCCAATTTTTCAGTTTTTGATTTGTTAAAAAAGTTTGAAATATCCAATAAATGTCGTTCCACTTCATGATTGTGTCCCACTTGTTGTTGATTCTTCACAAAAAAATACAGTTTTATATCTTTATGTTTGAAGCCTGAGATGTGGCAAAAGGTCGCAAAGTTCAAGGGGGCCGAATACTTTCGCAAGGCACTGTACTCCCGGCCCGTCCTTGGACACTGTGCTATCTAACCTCCAAACGAGCTTCAATGCCATACAACATTCCTTCCGTGGCCTCCAACTGCTCTTAAACGCTAGTAAAACCAAATGCATGCTTTTCAACCGTTCGCTGCCTGCACCCGCACGCCAGACCAGCATCACCACCCTGGATGGTTCCGACCTTGAATATGTGGACATCTATAAGTACCTAGGTGTCTGGCTAGACTGCAAACTCTCATTCCAGACTCATATCAAACATCTCCAATTGAAAATCAAATCAAGAATCGGCTTTCTATTCCGCAACAAAGCCTCCTTCACTCACGCCGCCAAACTTACCCTAGTAAAACTGACTATCCTACCGATCCTCGACTTTGGCGATTTCATCTACAAAATTGCTTCTAACACTCTACTCAGCAAACTGGATGCAGTTTATCACAGTGCCATCCGTTTTGTCACTAAAGCACCTTATACCACCCACCATTGCAACTTGTATGCTCTAGTCGGCTGGCCCTCGCTACATATTCGTCGCCAGACCCACTGGCTCCAGGTCATCTACAAGTCCATGCTAGGTAAAGCTCCGCCTTATCTCAGTTCACTGGTCACGATGGCAACACCCATCCGTAGCACGCGCTCCAGCAGGTGTATCTCACTGATCATCCCTAAAGCCAACACCTCATTTGGCCGCCTTTCGTTCCAGTTCTCTGCTGCCTGTGACTGGAACGAATTGCAAAAATCGCTGAAGTTGGAGACTTTTATCTCCCTCACCAACTTCAAACATCTGCTATCTGAGCAGTTAACCGATCGCAGCAGCTGTACATAGTCTATCGGTAAATAGCCTACCCATTTTTACCTACCTCATCCCCATACTGTTTTTATTTATTTACTTTTCTGCTCTTTTGCACACCAATATCTCTACCTGTACATGACCATCTGATCATTTATCACTCCAGTGTTATTAACCTGCAAAATTGTAATTATTCGCCTACCTCCTCATGCCTTTTGGACACAATGTATATAGACCCCCCTTTTTTTTCTACTGTGTTATTGACTTGTTAATTGTTTACTTACTCCATGTGTAACTTTGTGTTGTCTGTTCACACTGCTATGCTTTATCTTGGCCAGGTCGCAGTTGCAAATGAGAACTTGTTCTCAACTAGCCTACCTGGTTAAATAAAGGTGAAATAAAAAAATAAAATAAAAAATTAATAAAGTCTTGTATTGCTTGCAGGGTTAATAATTTATTGTATACAGTGGGGAGAACAAGTATTTGATACACTGCCGATTTTGCAGGTTTTCCTACTTACAAAATGTAGAGGTCTGTAATTTTTATCATAGGTACACTTCAACTGTGAGAGACGGAATCTAAAACAAAAATCCAGAAATCACATTGTATCTCCCCACTGTATATTTTCAAAGAAGTGTGGATCATCATTATTTGGTCCCTAAAGGTTAATGAGCCATATCTGTTTATGGTCCAATTACATATTTAAAATAATCCATCTACCTTGCAGATCTGTTTGGACAATTTGCACATTCGGAACAAAATTAGTGTTAATTAGGGTCTCCCGGGTGGCGCAGTGGTTAAGGGCGCTGTACTGCAGCGCCAGCTGTGCCATCAGAGACTCTGGGTTTGCGCCCAGGCTCTGTCGTAACCGGCCGCGACCGGGAGGTCCGTGGGGCGACGCACAATTTCCCTAGCATCGTCTGGGTTAGGGAGGGCTTGGCCAGTAGGGATATCCTTGTCTCATCGTGCACCAGCAACTCCTGTGGCGGGCCGGGCACAGTGCGCGCTAACCAAGGTTGCCAGGTGCACAGTGTTTCCTCCAACACATTGGTGTGGCTGGCTTCCGGGTTGGATGCGCACTGTGTTAAGAAGCAGTGCGGCTTGGTTGGGTTGTGTATCGGAGGACGCATGACTTTCAACCTTCGTCTCTTCCGAGCCCGTACGGGAGTTGTAGCGATGAGACAAGATAGTAGCTACTAAAAATAATTGGATACCATGAAATTGGGGAGAAAAAGGTGTAAAAAAACAAAAAAAAAAAAACAATTTGTGTTAATTAATATCATCAACAGAGATGGGTGATTATAATATAAATTGGAAGGATCACAATAATTGAAATAGAACTAAATGAATAAGACATGCCGAGAACTGTGGTTTGAAACAAATGGTGAATGAAAATACTAGATCATCAACTAAGTTGGGTCACCGTTCGTACATATACACTGATCTGATCTTCTGTAATATACCATTGCAATGTTTGAAAGCCAGATCAATGCCAGTGGGCTGGACAGACCATAATATTGTGACCATAACCATGACCACCAAGGTTCCAAAAGAATCCCTGTGGTCAAGAGAAATGTTAAAACATTAAATCATGAGCTATTTCTGTAGCCATGAAGTGCTGGTCATGGCTCACATCAACGCCATTATTCCAGAAACCCTAGACCCACTCCAATTTGCATACCGCCCCAACAGATGATGCAATTTCTATTGCACTCAACAATGCCCTTTCCCACCTGGACAATAGGAACACCTATGTGAGAATGCTATTCATTGACTACAGCTCAGCGTTCAACACCGTAAATAGGAGCTGACAGGCGGGGAGGTTCTGCCTAGTAGAGATGGGACCTACCAGCTGAGGAAGAGTCTGGAGGTCAGTACTGAGGAGCTAAAGAAGAGACACAACTACACCTGTACTGCCTCTCACCTCAGTCTGGACAACAAGCTAGATGTCAGTTGGGAGTCTGGGGCAGAGAGAGTTCACCTATCCACCCTCTCAGCTCTACTCGTAATGCTGCTGGTTGTTATTCTATTGGGCATTTTCATTTGTGTCAAAAGGAGGAGATGCACCTTCTCGTAGACATTGTCACAACTTGCCAACGTTGATGCAAAAGTGTCAAAAAAAATGAACCTGTCTTCAGATTCTGAGACCTAATCAAATGTTGGGACGCTGATGCACCTTTGTCGATTCAGCTCAGTTCACAATGAAAAGATGACTGCCCACACTATTATTATTACTGCAGTATTACAGATGTAGGATCTTAATTTGAACCTGTTTGCTACAGCAGAAAAAGACCACTGCAGCAACAGCAAATGTAATCTAGAGTTATATATGTTTTGCAGTCTGTAATTTCAAATCATAACTATTCATTAATTTCAGAATGTTCTCTAAATCTGTGCTGTATCAGCTGATATCCAGTATCTTAACCAGAAGGAGAATCATGTGATCATGTGTATGAGGTCTGTTTATTATTGGAATGGCTTTACAGTGTCTCCATAGCCCCAGGAAGTAGGGGTGCTGAGGGTGCTGCACCACCCCTGAAAAAAAATAAATAATAATATAAACAAATATTTTTTAATTTAGACATGTTTTCACAAAATGTGTGTATTGGGCCTTTACTAGTCCTATATTAGCACAGGGGCCCAGGACAGAGTTTGGGAAACTCTGCATTAGCGGACTGATATAGCTTTCTGTAGCGTGTGCGAAAAAAAATCATAGCACTGTGTCTCTGTTTTGTATTGTATCTAGTGTATGTTCATCCTGCCTGCAAAATAAAAGCTATGTTACAGACAATAAAATGTAGCCTAATCGATTAATGCATCGATTCATAATAACTATGTCATTAATTAATGTTAATTATATACCTTAACTTCTCTCAGGAACCTGTTTATCCCTGTGGAAGGGAGAGAAATCCTGAACTCTGTTTCTCTCCAGTTTAAGACTGTCATAAGTATTAAACTAAGGTGAATGTTATATGTATTATAAAAAATTAAACAGTTTAATGATAGGAAGCCTTTAGTGGGGAATGAATCTGCTCGATTGTAGTCAGTGGCCTGAAAGGTGATGTTATATTTTATGTTCACCTCACCTTCGGTATGAAAGCCTGTGGAAGAGGCTAAAATAACATGTGTTCTTGTATCCAAGCCGTTTGCACCTCCCAACAATTGAAATAGGCACATTCAAACAGAGGTGGAGTTTCAAAACCAATTGAAATGCTTACTTACAAGCCAATAACCAACAATGTAGTTTTAAGAAAAATTTGTGTCAAGTAAAAAATTAAAAAACCTAATAATTAAAGAGCAACAGTAAAATAACGGTATTACAGGGGGTACCGGTACAGAGTCAATGTGCAGGGGCTCTGGTTAGTTGAGGTAATTTAGGTAATATGCATGTACATGTAGGCAGAGTCAATATGTCCATGCATAGATAATGAACAGAGAGTAGCAGCAGCGTAAAAAGGGGGGGGGGGGGGATGCTAATCTCGGTAGCCATTTGATTAGCTGTTCAGGGGTCTTATGGCTTGGGGGTAGAAGCTCTTAAGAAGCCTTTTGGACCTAGACTTGGCGCTCCGGTACCGCTTGCCGTGTGGTAGCAGAGAGAACAGTCTATGACTAGGGTGGCTGGAGTCTTTGACAATTTTTAGGGCCTTCTTCTGACACTGCCTGGTATAGAGGTCCTGGATGGCAGGAAGCTTGGCACCAGTGATGTACTGGGCCGTACGCACCACCCTCTGCAGTGTCTTGCGGTCGATGACCGAGTGTTTGGACCATTATATTTTGTTGGTGATGTGGACACCAAGGAACTTGAAGCTCTGAACCTGCTACACTACAGCCCCGTCGATGAGAATGGGGGTGTGCTCGGTCCTACTTTTCCTGTAGTCAACAATCATCTTGATCACATTGAGGGAGAGGTTGTTATCCTGGCACCACTCGGACAGGTCTCTGACCTCCTCCCTATAGGCGTTCTCATCGTTGTCGGTGATCAGGCCTACCACTGTTGTGTCATCGGCAAACTAAATGATGGTGTTGGAGTCGTGCCTGGCCATGCAGTCATGAGTGAGCAAGGAGTACAGGAGGGGACTGAGCATGCATCCCTGAGGGGCCCCTGTGTTGAGGATCAGCGTGGCAGATGGTTTGTTACCTACCCTTACCACCACAAGTCCAGGATCCAGTTGCAGAGGGAGGTGTTTAGTCCCAGGGTCCTTAGCTTAGTGATGAGCTCTGAGGGCACTATTCCTGTTCTGCCACTGGTTGGCCGTCTCTCAGCAGGGTCATGTTGATGTGGCGGGGGTAGAATCCAAACGCCAGACAGCTCACCTGAAACCCTCCAGAAGCCTCTTTCTTTATCAACCTGAGTCTGGGAGGAACTTTACTCATCACAACGTTCTTCTCTCTCTTCAGGAAACATTTCCAAAAGTGTTATTTTGTATACTTGCATCATCCCATCCCTTCCTAGTAGTAGTATAATGTGTCATGTTGTAATACATCTTGAAAAATGCCATTGAAAACATCCTTCAACACGGACAAGGCTGGTTCTCCATTGTCCATCATCTCACAGTCAGTCAATCTTTGCTGAACTTGAACACCTTCCGTGAGATTAAAGTAGTGCTTTAGTTCAAACTATCTTAAATTCAAATTACCTCTGGTATATTAATCCAAATACATGAGCTCCGTCCTGAGCTTCATCATCCTCAGTTTTGTTGTTGATATGTTGTCCCCTGTAGACAGACTGTTTATCGTTGGAGTCATAGTAAGTCACTTGAATGTCATCCAACATCCCCACAACCGTAAACTCAGGGAAAGGCGTCTCTCCAATTGCTGTGTATGTTGGTGGTGCCCACAGAGAATGTGATCCTGGACCTGAAAGAGGAGTGACATTACACAATTATGGACATTTGACATTTTATAACATAAAAAAATCATCAAATTAGTTTGAGAGAAAGTTAAGTACATTTTACCTGTGTTGACAATAGTGTAAAACTAATGAACAAATGAAAGGACAGTTTGCCCATGATTTTGAAATCTTCACTAGTTTTCCAGTAGCCTCACGTAGCAGGTTTCTAGCTCTGAAGTGTCTGACAGACTTTTCTTTTCACTTGTCAAAACAAGGCAAAGTACTTTAATGTTGTTGAACGAGTCAAACAAATGGAGGTGGAAATTTAAGACCAAATGAAGCTGAGGGTGGAATGAGGAAGAGAGGGTGAGTCATGTTGCATGTTGCTCACACAGCCAAACACCAATCAGATGACACCGTAAATTAATTACAAATAACGTTCAGTGAAATCCTTAGACCTGAATGTGTGCTTGTGTGTTGATCATGTTCATTTTCTGTCTGTCTGTCTGTGATACATATTGGTGCTGGAGTGTGCAGCATGTGTGTGGCTTGTGTTCACTTGCGCGTGCGTGCATTAGCCTGCTAAGTCTGCCCCTCTCTCTGTTTTCCTACTGCCTGTCCAGCTCTCCTCATACACACACACCCACTCCTCCCTCCCCGTCTCCTCTCAGAGTGTGTATGCATTAGCCTGCTAAGTCTGCCCCTCTCTCTGTTTTCCTACTGCCTGTCCTCTCAGGGTGTGTGTGCAGGAATGTGAATTTTTAATGCCACCTTCTGAACACAATTTACAATCCAAACAAACTTCTATAAGAGGCTAAGTAAGATGTGGAGCACTTTGCCAAGAAAATAACTGACCGTTGCCTTTAAATCAACGAAACAGAAAAAGGAAGGGAAAGGTTTGGGGCCACTTTTGACTTGAATAGACTTGTGGAAAAGATCAGTTTCCAATACAGCTGGTCAAATATTAACCACCATTAGGTATTGTGCTTTGGAATGGGGACTTTGAACCAGTTAGTTTAGGTTGTTTGTGCTTTTGGATGGATATTACAGTAGCCATCTTTTGTTTTAAAATGGCAGGGTGACATTAAATGATGTATGAATTAGATTGTCATACACATGAAAAAACAGCAGCTGTTCATATAAAAGTACAACCAAATACAGTATGTTGTAGGTATTGCTTATGTTTAGTTCCTATAACTTTCCAACCCTAGACTTTTATAATAGACTTTTCAACAACTAACTAAGTAGTGCCATATTCTTGTGGTAGAAAACAGACATTTTAACAGATTTAGTGTTGCAAAGTTTCACTAACTTTCCCAGAATTCCCGTGTTTCCCAGAATTCCCGTGTTTCCCAGAACTCCCGTGTTTACCAGAAAGATTGTTTTGAGGATTCCTTCTTATTCTCTCCTGATTCCAGAAATCTTCCAACCAGGATTTCTGGAAAACCTGGGAATTTTTGGAAAGTTACCAGAATTTTGCAACCGTAAGCAGAGCCAAGACAAGCTAATAAAACAATTTCAATGCCATGGAAGCTCTTCTCTGACTGTAGCAGAAGCCTAGTGATGGGTTCAAGTGGAGTCATTTCCCTGGGCGGCTGAACCGACACGCTAATTAGCTAAACTTATTCCTTATTCCTCCTTGCTCGGAAAACCACAGGGATTTCAAACATCAGATCTCTCCTCCTTCCCCCAACCGTTTGATTTGGTTTGATTCTGTCTTTGTGTTTGAGGGCAATTTCACACCTGAGTGTGAGATATGGGGGAGATAGGAGGAAGGTTAAGCCCTAAAACGATGGTGTCTGTGTATGTCGTGAGATGTCACTCGTTTGCCTTCGTATAAAAGGGGATCGCGCAGTGTGTTCTGGAATAACGGCTTGTGAGATTTGATTGGCAAACATTGCTTAATATCAGCTGGCTGGTGTGACTGTGTGTGTGTGTGTTTCAAGTTTCAAGTTGTAGTGTCACGTGAACAAATACAGTGAAATGCCTTTCTTGCATTAATCGATATCAGTAGTACTATAAAGTAAAGTAGATAAAAAAATCACAAGTAAGTAAGTAAGCTATGTACAGGGTCATTGCCAATACCATCTTTACAATGTGCAGGTATACTGTGTGTGTGTGTGAGGGTAGAAGCTGTTCAGGAGACTGTTGGTGTCAGACTTGATGCACTGGTACCGTACAGCCAGTCAATATGCTCTCAGTGGTGCAGCTGTAGAACTTTTTGAGGATTTGAGGGCCCATACCAAATATTTTCTACCTCCTGAGGGGAAGAGGCGTGGTCACGTCTTCTTCATGACTGTGTGTGTTTGTGTGGACCATTTTAAGTCCTGGAGTCATGCGTGGCCACGCAGTCGTGGGTGAACAGGGAGTACAGGAGGGGACTAAGCACACACCTCTGCATAGAGAGATTGGGCTTTCACGAGGACAACTGAAGGGACAACTGTTTGCTCTCCTACAGAAGGGGAGTAGAGGAGGAGGGGAGGAGGAGAGGAGGGGAGGAAGAATTTGGGAGGAGAAGGGAGAGTCAAAGGGGGAGGAGCAAGGTGTGAAAGAAGACTGTAAGCATCAGATACAATGACGGAGTAACACACACGCATGCTGAATGTTATGAATGTTGTACTTGTGCCCCTGAAAGCATGTTCAACACGAGAACAACTCCGACCTTTACAACACAGTGAGTGTCAGAGCTGGAGGCCTCATTCTGCTGTGGAGAGAAACAGGCTTAGCGAAACAGAGGGAGGGAGGGAGGGAGGGAGGGAGGGAGGGAGGGAGGGAGGGAGGGAGGGGAGGGAGGGAGGGAGGGAGGGAGGGAGGGAGGGAGGGAGGGAGGGAGGGAGAGATTTATACTAAAAGGAGTTAGAGCATCTACATGACAGCCTGTCTCCCTGAGGAACATTTATTTCCTGAAACTTCATTTTATTCTAATTTAACCTGATTAGCATAATGCTCATATGTATTAGCTTGTCTGTTTGCAGACAGTGGACCTAACCTTGAAACCTCAAGATTGTCGAGATTTTACATCAAGGATTTGTCCCAAATGGCACCTTATTATCATTATCATACCCTTGACCATAGGGCTCTGGTTAAAAGTAGTGCTCTAAATAGGGAATAGGGTGCCATTTGGGTCTCATACCAATAGTGTGGTGAGTTGGACTCGAGCTGCAACACGGAATTCAAAATGGTAGTAGCACACTAACTATTTCTAAGTCTTCTATATGAAATAGGGGTTGATGAGAATGGCCCGTAGGGAACTTAGAGAGTTACCCGTGGGTGAACATTGAGCGAAATGTCATCAGGCTTTCCACACGACCCAGTTACGTGTCTGAGATCATGTAAGATTAGATTCCGTTAGGTTTTCATTTACAGCTAATTACAATCTCACACCAAGACAACTCGCTCATCCAAAAGACGGTTTTTGTCATTCATAATCATCTTTATTATAGACAGGCTAAATGTAGCACAATCTGGGTTCATATCAAATCGTCACCTGCCGCTAATTTGCCAGTTAACGCTTGTCAATAATCTGCTCTAATACAAACCGACCCGAGTCCCTAGCCCCTCTACCCCCTATGCAACGATGAACGCATCGGACAGGTTAAATCACATATCATGGTGATTGCCTTGCTTCATCTTGTCTTCTGATTGGCTAGGAGAAATGTTCACCCTATTGCTCACACCTATCCATAGAATAGAGGGGAGGAGTTGATTTGGAATTCAGCCAAGCTTTTCTATTCTGTGGTGTCAGCTGAGGCACTTCATAACATGCAAGTCAGACAATCGTTTCACAAGTAATAAACGCACTGGCTAGAGACATAAGTCATCATAACAGAACATAGAAATACTAGACCAACATAACCGTTTTGTGCTCAAGCTAATGGGCAGACAGCAGCCGCAAACAAGGATGATTTATGACTGGAAGAGGACAAGGCTGGGGATGATAGTTCATTGCTATGATCCACAAGTTATTGGAGCGAGGTGCATGCTCTACAGTTTGGCGTGTGTGTGTGTGTGTGTGTGTGTGTGTGTGTGTGTGTGTGTGTGTGTGTGTGTGTGTAGACTGTAACAGATGACATTAATTCCCCACTGCTTTGCCATACTGTTGCCTGACACATTTTCAGACCTGACACATGAATAAAGTTTCTCTGAGCCTTATTAGTCGATAAGCTGAAAAACACAGGCCCTGTTTCATGAGCAATACTATTATGTAGTCAAAGTCATTGTTATTTTCCATATAAAATGTACAAAACTTCAGATGTTTTTTGTGAGATCAATCAATTAACTGAAAAAAAGTCCTAAAGTACTAAATAGTCTTTCTCTTCATCATCATCATGACCAGTATTGCCTAGTGTGTACCGGAAGCAGTTTACAGGGTGAAGGAGTAGACACAGACTGTAACGCGTCCAGACCATGGTTGATTGTCACCCAGTCCAGCGCTTCTCAAGTACTGACTGATACCAGACAATAGATGTGTTGACAGGCAGTGTTACTGTTTGGGACCATAACTCTCTTCACCTCTCTTCTACTCTCCTCTCTGGTCAAGCTCTCCTCTCTTCTCCTCTCTTCTGCTCTCCTCTCTGGTCAAGCTCTCCTCTCTTCTCCTCTCCTCTCTGGTCAAGCTCTCCTCTCTTCTCCTCTCTTCTCCTCTCCTCTCCTCTCTGGTCAAGCTCTCCTCTCTTCTCCTCTTCTACTCTCCTCTCTGGTCAAGCTCTCCTCTCTTCTCCTCTCCTTTCTTTTGTGCGTGTGCGTGTTTACCCACGCTTGCGTTCATGTGCATGTCCCTACGTGCCTGTGCGTCTGCACCCTCACAGGTGTGGCTATATGTGTAACAGCACAGCTTGTTCCCCGCTAGTCATCCAGGTGCTGCTCTTCCCAGGTGGAGGTGGGTATAGCGCTGTAGGGGTCCATGATGACCCGGGCACAGCGGATGATCATGGCCACCAGGAGAAGGCAGAGGAAGGCCACACAGGCCAGCGTCATGCCCTGGTCCACGTCCACGAACTCTGGGTCGGGAGTGGCCCCCTCCTCCATGCCTGCTGCTGGCGTTGGGTCTCTATGTTGTCACTGTCCTCCGCCGCACACACACACACCTCTACCATCCTGAGAATGGTTCTGGAGGAGGGGGAGGAGGCGGGAGGGGCAAAAGGAAGGAGGCAGGATGGGGAGAACGGAGGAGTCAGGAGGGGAAAGGGAGGAGGCAGGAGGGCAAAAAGGGAGGAGGCAGGATGGGGAGAAGGGAGGAGGCAGGATGGGGGTAACGGACGAGTCGGAGGGAAAAAGGGAGGAGGCAGGAGGGCAAAAAGGGAGGAGGCAGGAGGGCAAAAAGGGAGGAGGCAGGATGGGGAGAAGGGAGGAGGCAGGAGGGAAAAGGGAGGAGACAGGATGGAGAAAAGGGAGGAGGCAGGAGGGGGGAACAGAAACAGACAGAAAAAGTTGAATATGGTAAAAACATTCCCAACTACTTCTAGCCAGTCAGTTGGATATGGTAAAGACATTCCCAACTACTTCTATCCAGTCAGTTGAATATGGTAAAGACATTCCCAACTACTTCTAGCCAGTCTGTAAGCTTTACGTTGTTTTGACAGTAAATGCTAACAGGAAGTTTCTGACTTAAGGACAGTAACTGATAAATAAACCACATCAAAATGACTGTTGATTTTTATTCAAATCAAATTGTATTTGTCACATGTGCCGAATCCAAACAGGTGAATCCTTACAGTGAAATGCTTACAAGCTCTTAACACTTATTTGTTCTTAAAACTGCATTGTTAGTTAATAAAGTATTTACTAAAGTAAACAGAAGTAAAAAATAAAAAATAAGAACAAAAAAAATAAAAACAGGAAAATAACAAATAATTAAAGAGCAGCAGTAAAACAACAGTAGCGAGGCCATATACAGGGGGTACCGGTACAGAGTTAATGTGGAGGCTATATACAGGGGGTACTGGTACAGAGTCAATGTGGAGGCTATATACAGGGGGTACCGGTACAGAGTTAATGTGGAGGCTATATACAGGGGGTACTGGTACAGAGTTAATGTGGAGGCTATATACAGGGGGTACTGGTACAGAGTCAATGTGGAGGCTATATACAGGGGGTACCGGTACAGAGTTAATGTGGAGGCTATATACAGGGGGTACTGGTACAGAGTCAATGTGGAGACTATATACAGGGGGTACCGGTACAGAGTTAATGTGGAGGCTATATACAGGGGGTACCGGTACAGAGTTAATGTGGAGGCTATATACAGGGGGTACCGGTACAGAGTTAATGTGGAGGCTATATACAGGGGGTACCGGTACAGAGTCAATGTGGAGGCTATATACAGGGGGTACCGGTACAGAGTTAATGTGGAGGCTATATACAGGGGGTACCGGTACAGAGTCAATGTGGAGGCTATATACAGGGGGTACCGGTACAGAGTTAATGTGGAGGCTATATACAGGGGGTACCGGTACAGAGTCAATGTGGAGGCTATATACAGGGGGTACCGGTACAGAGTCAATGTGGAGACTATATACAGGGGGTACCGGTACAGAGTTAATGTGGAGGCTATATACAGGGGGTACCGGTACAGAGTTAATGTGGAGGCTATATACAGGGGGTACTGGTACAGAGTCAATGTGGAGGCTATATACAGGGGGTACCGGTACAGAGTTAATGTGGAGGCTATATACAGGGGGTACTGGTACAGAGTTAATGTGGAGGCTATATACAGGGGGTACTGGTACAGAGTCAATGTGGAGGCTATATACAGGGGGTACCGGTACAGAGTTAATGTGGAGGCTATATACAGGGGGTACTGGTACAGAGTCAATGTGGAGACTATATACAGGGGGTACCGGTACAGAGTTAATGTGGAGGCTATATACAGGGGGTACCGGTACAGAGTTAATGTGGAGGCTATATACAGGGGGTACCGGTACAGAGTCAATGTGGAGGCTATATACAGGGGGTACCGGTACAGAGTTAATGTGGAGGCTATATACAGGGGGTACCGGTACAGAGTCAATGTGGAGGCTATATACAGGGGGTACCGGTACAGAGTTAATGTGGAGGCTATATACAGGGGGTACCGGTACAGAGTCAATGTGGAGGCTATATACAGGGGGTACCGGTACAGAGTCAATGTGGAGACTATATACAGGGGGTACCGGTACAGAGTTAATGTGGAGGCTATATACAGGGGGTACCGGTACAGAGTTAATGTGGAGGCTATATACAGGGGGTACCGGTACAGAGTTAATGTGCTGGGGCACCTGTTAGTTGAGGTAATATGTATGTGTAGGTAAAGGTAAAGTGACTATGCATAGATAATTAACAGAGTAGCAGCAGCGTAAAAATGGAGGTGAGGGGGTCAATACAATAGTCTGGGTAGTGTCATGGATATTGCAAGATTATGTTATAATGCTTGTGTTGCATTATAATGGCTGTTTTATTCGACAGAATGGAGTATTCTGTTAACTATTGTGTGTGTGTTCTACTGAGGATGGGCCTCTATGAGATAACACTGACAGAGGAGATTTACCATGTCTTTGGGTAATACAACCTAAAGAGCATTCCAGAGAACATGAGGTAACGTTTTTCTGCTATACCGTACCAGGGTGAGATGGTTCCAGTTTGGAGTAGGAGGACCAGACACTGGTCTATACAATGAAAACTGTTGACACAGCAGTTGCTGTCTGCTATGTATTATAGATATCTTTTATACAAATCTTAACCTTGTGACCATTCTACGTATCTGTTGTTCGTCATGTAGGTTGAGAGGAGTGTATCTTGGCTAAAAAAGATCTTTGTACTTTTGTTTTATCACTCTCAATTAGAAATGGTGCATCGTTGAAAGTCATTGCTATTGCAAAGCTCTTATTATTAAAGATGTAGTTTATGTATACAGTGGGGCAAAAAAGTATTTAGTCAGCCACCAATTGTGCAAGTTCTCCCATTTAAAAAGACGAGAGAGGCCTGTAATTTTCATCATAGGTACACTTCAACTATGACAGACAAAATGAGAAAAAAAATCCAGAAAATCACATTGTAGGATTTTTAATAAATTTATTTGCAAATTATGGTGCAAAATAAGTATTTGGTCACCTACAAACAAGTAAGATTTCTGGCTCTCACAGACCTGTAACAAGTGGAGGAGGCTCCTCTGTCCTCCACTCGTTACGTGTATTAATGGCACCTGTTTGAACTTGTTATCAGTATAAAAGACACCTGTCCACAACCTCAAACAGTCACACTCCAAACTCCACTATGGCCAAGACCAAAGAACTGTCAAAGGACACCAGAAACAAAATTGTAGACCTGCACCAGGCTGGGAAGACTGAATCTGCAATAGGTAAGCAGCTTGGTTTGAAGAAATCAACTGTGGGAGCAATTATTAGGAAATGGAAGACATACAAGACCACTGATAATCTCCCTCGATCTGGGGCTCCACGCAAGATCTCACCCTGTGGGGTCAAAATGATCACAAGAACGGTGAGCAAAAATTCCAGAACCACATGGGGGGACCTAGTGAATGACCTGCAGAGAGTTGGGACCAAAGTAACAAAGCCTACCATCAGTAACACACTACGCCGCCAGGGACTCAAATCCTGCAGTGCCAGACGTGTCCCCCTGCTTAAGCCAGTACATGTCCAGGCCCGTCTGAAATTTGTTAGAGAGCATTTGGATGATCCAGAAGAAGATTGGGAGAATGTCATATGGACAGATGAAACCAAAAACTAAACTCGTCATGTTTGGAGGACAAAGAATGCTGAGTTGCATCCAAAGAACACCATACCTACTGTGAAGCATGGGGGTGGAAACATCATGCTTTGGGGCTGTTTTTCTGCAAAGGGACCAGGACGACTGATCCGTCTAAAGAAAATAATGAATGGGGCCATGTATCGTGACCAAGTCTTTCAGCATGACATTGATCCCAAACACACCGCCCGGGCAACGAAGGAGTGGCTTCGTAAGAAGCATTTCAAGGTCCTGGAGTGGCCTATCCAGTCTCCAGATCTCAACCCAATAGAAAATCTTTGGAGGGAGTTGAAAGTCCGTGTTGCCCAGCAACAGCCCCAAAACATCACTGCTCTAGAGGAGATCTGCATGGAGGAATGGGCCAAAATACCAGCAACAGTGTCTGAAAACCTTGTGAAGACTTTCAGAAAACGTTTGACCTCTGTCATTGCCAACAAAGGGTATATAACAAAGTATTGAGATAAACTTTTGCTATTGACCAAATACTTATTTTCCACCATAATTTATAAATACATTCATAAAAAATCCTACAATGTGATTTTCTGGATTATTTTTCTCATTTTGTCTGTCATAGTTGAACTGTACCTATGATGAAAATTACAGGCCTCTCTCATCTTTTTAAGTGGGTGAACTTGCACAATGGGTGGCTGACTAAATACTTTTTTGCCCCACTGTATGAATGCCAACGTATATGAATGCCAATCCTCATGATGTTCGAGTCATGAATGCCTATGCCGAACGATACAGTAGATGGTATAGAGTACAGTATATAAATATGAGATGAGTAATGTAGGGTATGTAAACATTATAAAGTGGCATTGGTTTAAAGTGATATATTTATTACATACATTTTTGCATTATTAAAGTGGCTAGAGATGAGTCAGTATGTTGGCAGCAGCTTCTCAAAACTCTGGCCAGTTTAATAAATGTATTTAATTTAATAAAGGTATCAATAGTCACTTTAAATAACGCCACTTTAATAATGTTGACATATCCTACATTCTCATCTCGTATGTATATACAGTTGAAGTCGGAAGTTTACATACACTTAGGTTGGAGTCATTAAATCTTGTTTTTCAACCACTCCACAAATGTCTTGTTAAAAAACAATCGTTTTGGCAGTCGATTAGGACATCTACTTTGTGCATGACACAATACATTTTTCCAACAATTGTTTACATACAGATTATTTCACTTGTAATTCACTGTATCACAATTCCAGTGGGTCAGAAGTGTACATACACTAAGTTGACTGTGCCTTTAAACAGCTTGGAAAACTCCCAAAAATGATGTCATGGCTTTAAAAGCTTCTGATAGGCTAATTGACATCATTTGAGTCAATTGGAGGTGTACCTGTGGATGTATTTCAAGGCTTACCTTCAAACTCAGTGCCTCTTTGCTTGACATCATGGGAAAATCTAAAGAAATAAGCCAAGCCATTGTGGACCTCCACACGTCTGGTTCATCCTTGGGATCAATTTCCAAACACCTGAAGGTACCACGTTCATCTGTACAAACAATATTACGCAAGTATAAACACGCAGCCGTCATACCGCTCAGGAAGGAGATGCGGTCTGTCTCCTAGAAATGAACGTACTTTGGTGCGAAAAATCCCAGAACAACAGCAAAGGACCTTGTGAAGATGCTGGAGGAAACAGTTACAAAAGTATCTATATCTACAGTAAAACAAGTCCTATATCCACATAACCTGAAAGGCTGCTCAGCAAGGAAGAAGCCACTCCTCCAAAACCGCCATACAAAAGCCAGACTATGGTTTGCAACTGCACATGGGGACAAAGATCGTACTTTTTGGAGAAATGTCCTCTGGTCTGAAATATAACTGTTTGGCCATAATAACCATCGTTATGTTTGGAGGAAAAAGGGAGAGGCTTGCAAGCCAAAGATCACCATCACAGCCGTGAAACACGGGGGTGGCAGCATCATGTTGTGGGGGTGCTTTGCTGTAGTAGGGACTGGTGCACTTCACAAAATAGATGGCGTCATGAGGGAGGGAAATTATGTGGATATATTGAGGCAGCATCTCAAGACATCAGTCAGGAAGTTAAAGCTTGGTTGCAAATGGGTCTTCCAAATGAACAATGACCCCTGCATACTCCCAAAGTTGTGGCAAAATGGCTTAAGGACAACAAAGTCAAGGTATTGGAGTGGCCCTCACAAAGCCTTGACCTCAATCCTATAGAAAATTTGTGGGCAGAACTGAAAAAGCGTGTGCAAGCAAGGAGGCCTACAAACCTGACTCAGTTACGCCAGCTCTGTCAGGAAGAATGGGCCAAAATTCACCCAACTTATTGTGGGAAGCTTGTGGAAGGCTACCCAAACGTTTGACCCAAGTTTAAATAGTTTAAGTCAATGCTACAAAATACTAATTGAGTGTTTGTAAACTTCTGACCCACTGGGAATGTGATGAAAGAAATAAAAGCTGAAATAAATCATTCTCTCTACTATTATTCTGACATTTCACATTCTTAAAATAAAGCGGTGATCCTAACTGACCTAAGATAGGGAATTTTTACTTGGATTAAATGTCAGGAATTGTGAAAAACTGAGTTTAAATGTATTTGGCTCAGGTGTATGTAAACTTCCAACTTCAACTGTACTGTATTCAATACCATCTACTGCATCTTGCCTATGCTGCACGGCCATCGCTCATCCATCTATTTATATGTACATATTCTTATTCCTCCCTTTACATTTGTGTGTATTAGGTAGTTGTTGTGAATTTGTTAGATTACTTGTTAGATATTACTGCACTGTCAGAACTTGAAGCACAAGCATTTCGCTACACTCACATTAACATCTGCTAACCATGTGTATGTGACCAATAACATCTGCTAACCATGTGTATGTGACCATTAACATCTGCTAACCATGTGTATGTGACCAATAACATCTGCTAACCATGTGTATGTGACCAATAACATCTGCTAACCATGTGTATGTGACCAATAACATCTGCTAACCATGTGTATGTGACCAATAACATCTGCTAACCATGTGTATGTGACCAATAACATCTGCTAACCATGTGTATGTGACCAATAACATCTGCTAATCATGTGTATGTGACCAATAACATCTGTTAACCATGTGTATGTGACCAATAACATCTGCTAACCATGTGTATGTGACCAATAACATCTGCTAACCATGTGTATGTGACCAATAACATCTGCTAACCATGTGTATGTGACCAATAACATCTGCTAACCATGTGTATGTGACCAATAACATCTGCTAACCATGTGTATGTGACCAATAACATCTGCTAACCATGTGTATGTGACCAATAACATCTGCTAACCATGTGTATGTGACCAATAACATCTGCTAACCATGTGTATGTGACCAATAACATCTGATAACCATGTGTATGTGACCAATAACATCTGCTAACCATGTGTATGTGACCAATAACATCTGATAACCATGTGTATGTGACCAATAACATCTGCTAACCATGTGTATGTGACCAATAACATCTGCTAATCATGTGTATGTGACCAATAACATCTGCTAACCATGTGTATGTGACCATTAACATCTGCTAACCATGTGTATGTGACCAATAACATCTGCTAACCATGTGTATGTGACCATTAACATCTGCTAACCATGTGTATGTGACCAATAACATCTGCTAACCATGTGTATGTGACCAATAACATTTGATTTGATATGAGAAACGACAGTCTATCGTTACTTTAAGATATGAAAGTCAGTCAATCTGGAAAATTTCAAGAACTTTGAACGTTTCTTAAGTACAGTCGCAAAAACCATCAAGCGCTATGATAAAACTGGCTCTCACGAGGACCACCACAGGAAAGGAAGACCCAGAGTTACCTCTGCTGCAGAGGATAAGTTCATTAGAGTTTCCAGCCTCAGAAATTGCAGCCCAAATAAATGCTTCACAGAGTTCAAGTAACAGACACATCTCAACATCAACTGTTCAGAGGAGACTGTGTGAATCAGGCCTTCATGGTCGAATTACTGCAAAGAAACCACTACTAAAGGACACCAATAAGAAGAGGAGATTGCTTGGGCCAAGAACCACGAGCAATGGACATTAGACCGGTGGAAATTTGTCCTTTGGTTTGGAGTCAAAATTTGAGATTTTTGGTTTCAACTGCCATGTCTTTGTGAGACACGGTGTGGTTGAACAGATGATCTATGCATGTGTATTTCCCACCGTGAAGCATGGAGGAGGAGGTGTGATGGTGTGGCAGTGCTTTGCTGGTGACACTGTCTGTGATTTATTTAGAGTTCAAGGCACACTTAACCAGCATGGCTATCACAGCATTCTGCAGCGATACGCCATCCCATCTGCTTTGGGCTTCGTCCCACTATCATTTGTTTTTCAACAGGACAATGACCCAGCACACCTCCAGGCTGTGTAAGGGCTATTTTACCACGAAGGAGAGTGATGGAGTGCTGCATCAGATGACCTGGCCTCCACACCCCCCGACCTTAAACAAATTGAGATGGTTTGGGATGAGTCGGACGGCAGAGTGAAGGAAAAGCAGCCAACAAGTGCTCAGCAGATGTGGGATCTCCTTCAAAACTGTTGGAAAAGCATTCCAGGTGAAGCTGGTTGAGGGAATGCCAAGAGTGTGCAAAGCTGTCATCAAGGCAAAGGGTGACTATTTGAAGAATCTCAAATATAAAATATATTTTGATTTGCTTAACACTTTTTTGGTTACCACATGATTCTATATGTGTTATTTCATAGTTCTGATGTCTTCACTATTATTATACAATGTAGAACATAGTAAAAATAAAGAAAAACCTTTGAATGAGTAGGTGTTCTAAAACTTCTGACCGGTAGTGTTTATGTGCAATTGTACCCTGATCTAGAGCTGTTTATATGGTGTCCATATTAGGACAGCCTCAGTCTCAGTAGGAGTTATTACATGGACACTGTAGTATACCCTAATTCTATTGGCCAGAAAAACATCATTTAGAGTTACAGCTCCTAAATCATTACATGTCTTTTTAAGAAAATAAATCCCACCACCACAATGAGTGATACTGCCTTGACAGTTTTACACAGGGGGATAGACAGTATAGAGTAGAGATTGCAAAGTGCAGTAATGAATTGTGGCTGTGTTCAACGTTTTTGGAAATAACAGAGGCACTTAGTCGATATCTGGTGTTATGAAGAATTAGAGCATCTATCACTTTTAGTATCCAAGCAGAAAATACAAACCAGGTCTCCTGAACTTCCCATTAGTGGTAAACACTACTTCTCCACCAGGCCCATTCACAACTGATCAACAAACAAACAAATCAACAAACATCCTTATCGACAGTAATAAAAACAACACAATAACACTTTTAATAACATCCTGTAATTCATTGTTTAGAGAAGTATTTGTTAATAGTCTGTTCAGCATCTAATGAATGGCGAACAGACTAATAGTTTCTAAATGATTTATTAGAGATTATTATAAAGTATTACAGATTATTCAACACGTCTGTATGCTGTAGAGAAGGTCAGGATACAACTACACTGAAGCAAAATATGAACGCAACTTTTAAAGTGTCCCATGTTTCATGAGCTGAAATAAAAGATTCCAGAAATGTTCCACACACATTTGTTCCACACAAATGTTCCACACACACAAATGTTGTACACAAATTTGTACACATCCCTGTTAGTGAGCCCATACCATGAGCCCATCCTTTGCCAAATAATCCATCCACCTGACAGGTGTGGCATATCAAGAAGCTGATTAAACAGCTTGAGCATTACACAGGTGCACCTTGTGCCCGGGACAATAAAAGGACACTCTAAAAATGTGCAGTTTTGTCACATAACACAATGCCACAGATGTCTCAAGTTTTGAGGTAGCATGCAATTGAAACGCTGACTGCAGGAATGTCCACCAGAGCTGTTGTCAGAGAATGTAATGTTAATTTCTCTACCATAAGCTGCCTCCAATGTCTTTTTAGAGCGTTTGGCAGTACGTCCAACCGGCCTCTCAACCACAGACCATGTGTAATGTCAGCCCAGGACCTCCTCATCCGGATTCTTCACCTGCATCTGAGACCAGCCACCCGGACAGCTGATAAATCTGTGGGTTTGCACAACTGAATCATTTCAGCAGACAGTCAGAAACCACCTCAGGGAAGCTCATCTCCGTGCTTGTTGTCCTTACTAGGGTCTTGACCTGATTTCAGTTTGGCGCCGTAACCGACTTCAGTGAGAAAATGCTCACCTTCGATGGCCACTGGCATGCTGGAGAAGTGCGCTCTTCCCAGAGTAATCCCGGTTTCGACTGTGCAGGGCAGATGGCAGACAGCTTGTATGGCGTTGTGTGGGCGAGAGGTTTGCTGATGTCAACGTTGTGAACAGAGTACCCCATGGTGGCGCTGGGGTTATGGTATGGACAAGCATAAGCTACGGACAATGAACACAATTCCATTTTATCGATGGCAATTTGAATGCACAGAGATACCATGATGAGATCCTGAGGCCCATTGTGCCATTCATCCACCGCCATCACCTCATGTTTCAGCATGATAATGCACAGCCCCATGGCGCATGGAGCTTTGCATTATTTTCCAAGGCCTTTTCCATGGCCTGCATACTCACCAGACATGTCACCCATTGAGCCTGTTTTGGATGCTTTAGATCGACGTGTAAGACAGCGTGTTCCAGTTCCTGCCAATAACCAGCAGCTTCACACAGCCATTAAAGATGAGTGGGTCAACATTCCGCAGGCTACAATCAACTGATCAACTCTATGCAAAGGAGATGTGCCACGCTTCATGAGGCAAATGGTGGTTTTCTGGTTTTCTGATGCACGCCCCTACCTTTGTTTTGAAGGTATCTGTGACCAACAGATGCATATCTGTATTCCCAGTCATGTGAAATTGATAGATTTGGTCCTAATGAATGTATTTCAATTGACTGATTTCTTATATGAACTGTAACTCAGTAAAATCTCTGAAATTGTTGCATGTTGCGTTTCTATTGTTGTTCAGTGTAAATATAAATTCATTACAGTAAATATTACACTGTATAAAACAAAGCATTCAACAAATAATGACTTTGTGAGAAAATAAAAGGCTGGTCAATGCAACATGTTTTAGTTTTTATGTCGTTACTCCTTTAGTATTCTCATCATACAAACACTATAAAACATGATTCAACTAAGACAAAGTATTAAAACAGTCACTGTGAAAAAGCAGGTTCTGAGTCATCCTGACCAGATGTCTATAAGTCCATCTACTGCAGAAAATAGATAAGGAACGCGACCCTGAATGAAGCTATAAAGAAGGGATTGAAAGATGGCTAATGAAAGACAGAGGCCACATTTTCACCTCTGCTGTTCTTCGCAGCCTGTTGTTTGTACGTCCCTTTTGGTTAATTGCTTGTTTGTCTTTTTTACGTTGTTTTTTTTTCAGTCACTATCTTTAAAACATGAGGCTATTCTCACTTTGGCTCTATTGCTTCCATAATGTCATCCAATGTATTTGTCATGTTCAGCTTTTTAATAACATAAAAACATTGAAATCCCAGACCTGTATTATATTACTCCTCTAGTACAGTATATATATACAGTCCTGTGTTATATTACTCCTCTAGTACAGTATATATATACAGTCCTGTGTTATATTACTCCTCTAGTACAGTATATATACAGTCCTGTGTTATATTACTCCTCTAGTACAGTATATATATATACAGTCTTGTGTTATATAACTCCTCTAGTACAGTATATATATACAGTCCTGTGTTATATTACTCCTCTAGTACAGTATATATACAGTCCTGTGTTATATTACTCCTCTAGTACAGTATATATATACAGTCCTGTGTTATATTACTCCTCTAGTACAGTATATATATACAGTCCTGTGTTATACTACTCCTCTAGTACAGTATATATACAGTCCTGTGTTATATTACTCCTCTAGTACAGTATATATATACAGTCCTGTGTTATATTACTCCTCTAGTACAGTATATATATACAGTCCTGTGTTATACTACTCCTCTAGTACAGTATATATACAGTCCTGTGTTATATTACTCCTCTAGTACAGTATATATATACAGTCCTGTGTTATATTACTCCTCTAGTACAGTATATATACAGTCCTGTGTTATATTACTCCTCTAGTACAGTATATATATATACAGTCCTGTGTTATATTACTCCTCTAGTACAGTATATATACAGTCCTGTGTTATATTACTCCTCTAGTACAGTATATATACAGTCCTGTGTTATATTACTCCTCTAGTACAGTATATATATATACAGTCCTGTGTTATATTACTCCTCTAGTACAGTATATATACAGTCCTGTATTATATTACTCCTCTAGTACAGTATATATATACAGTCTTGTGTTATATTACTCCTCTAGTACAGTATATATATACAGTCCTGTGTTATATTACTCCTCTAGTACAGTATATATACAGTCCTGTGTTATATTACTCCTCTAGTACAGTATATATACAGTCCTGTGTTATATTACTCCTCTAGTACAGTATATATACAGTCCTGTGTTAAATTACTCCTCTAGTACAGTATATATACAGTCCTGTGTTATATTACTCCTCTAGTACAGTATATATATACAGTCCTGTGTTATATTACTCCTCTAGTACAGTATATATACAGTCCTGTGTTATATTACTCCTCTAGTACAGTATATATATACAGACCTGTGTTATATTACTCCTCTAGTACAGTATATATATACAGTCCTGTGTTATATTACTCCTCTAGTACAGTATAAATACAGTCCTGTGTTATATTACTCCTCTAGTACAGTATATATATACAGTCCTGTGTTATATTACTCCTCTAGTACAGTATATATACAGTCCTGTGTTATATTACTCCTCTAGTACAGTATATATACAGTCCTGTGTTATATTACTCCTCTAGTACAGTATATATATATATACAGTCCTGTGTTATATTACTCCTCTAGTACAGTATATATACAGTCCTGTGTTATATTACTCCTCTAGTACAGTATATATATCCAGTCCTGTGTTATATTACTCCTCTAGTACAGTATATATACAGTCCTGTGTTATATTACTCCTCTAGTACAGTATATATATACAGTCCTGTGTTATATTACTCCTTTAATACAGTATATATACAGTCCTGTGTTATATTACTCCTCTAGTACAGTATATATACAGTCCTGTGTTATATTACTCCTCTAGTACAGTATATATATACAGTCCTGTGTTATATTACTCCTCTAGTACAGTATATATATACAGTCCTGTGTTATATTACTCCTCTAGTACAGTATATATACAGACCTGTGTTATATTACTCCTCTAGTACAGTATATATACAGTCCTGTATTATATTACTCCTCTAGTACAGTATATATACAGTCCTGTGTTATATTACTCCTCTAGTACAGTATATATACAGTCCTGTATTATATTACTCCTCTAGTACAGTATATATACAGTCCTGTGTTATATTACTCCTCTAGTACAGTATATATATACAGTCCTGTGTTATATTACTCCTCTAGTACAGTATATATATACAGACCTGTGTTATATTACTCCTCTAGTACAGTATATATATACAGTCCTGTGTTATATTACTCCTCTAGTACAGTATATATACAGTCCTGTGTTATATTACTCCTCTAGTACAGTATATATACAGTCCTGTGTTATATTACTCCTCTAGTACAGTATATATATACAGTCCTGTGTTATATTACTCCTCTAGTACAGTATATATATACAGTCCTGTGTTATATTACTCCTCTAGTACAGTATATATACAGTCCTGTGTTATATTACTCCTCTAGTACAGTATATATATATACAGTCCTGTGTTATATTACTCCTCTAGTACAGTATATATATACAGTCCTGTGTTATATTACTCCTCTAGTACAGTATATATATACAGTCCTGTGTTATATTACTCCTCTAGTACAGTATATATACAGTCCTGTGTTATATTACTCCTCTAGTACAGTATATATACAGTCCTGTGTTATATTACTCCTCTAGTACAGTATATATATATACAGTCCTGTGTTATATTACTCCTCTAGTACAGTATATATATACAGACCTGTGTTATATTACTCCTCTAGTACAGTATATATATACAGTCCTGTGTTATATTACTCCTCTAGTACAGTATAAATACAGTCCTGTGTTATATTACTCCTCTAGTACAGTATATATATACAGTCCTGTGTTATATTACTCCTCTAGTACAGTATATATACAGTCCTGTGTTATATTACTCCTCTAGTACAGTATATATACAGTCCTGTGTTATATTACTCCTCTAGTACAGTATATATACAGTCCTGTGTTATATTACTCCTCTAGTACAGTATATATACAGTCCTGTGTTATATTACTCCTCTAGTACAGTATATATATCCAGTCCTGTGTTATATTACTCCTCTAGTACAGTATATATACAGTCCTGTGTTATATTACTCCTCTAGTACAGTATATATATACAGTCCTGTGTTATATTACTCCTTTAATACAGTATATATACAGTCCTGTGTTATATTACTCCTCTAGTACAGTATATATACAGTCCTGTGTTATATTACTCCTCTAGTACAGTATATATATACAGTCCTGTGTTATATTACTCCTCTAGTACAGTATATATATACAGTCCTGTGTTATATTACTCCTCTAGTACAGTATATATACAGACCTGTGTTATATTACTCCTCTAGTACAGTATATATACAGTCCTGTATTATATTACTCCTCTAGTACAGTATATATACAGTCCTGTGTTATATTACTCCTCTAGTACAGTATATATACAGTCCTGTGTTATATTACTCCTCTAGTACAGTATATATACAGTCCTGTGTTATATTACTCCTCTAGTACAGTATATATATACAGTCCTGTGTTATATTACTCCTCTAGTACAGTATATATATACAGACCTGTGTTATATTACTCCTCTAGTACAGTATATATATACAGTCCTGTGTTATATTACTCCTCTAGTACAGTATATATACAGTCCTGTGTTATATTACTCCTCTAGTACAGTATATATACAGTCCTGTGTTATATTACTCCTCTAGTACAGTATATATATACAGTCCTGTGTTATATTACTCCTCTAGTACAGTATATATATACAGTCCTGTGTTATATTACTCCTCTAGTACAGTATATATACAGTCCTGTGTTATATTACTCCTCTAGTACAGTATATATATATACAGTCCTGTGTTATATTACTCCTCTAGTACAGTATATATATACAGTCCTGTGTTATATTACTCCTCTAGTACAGTATATATATACAGTCCTGTGTTATATTACTCCTCTAGTACAGTATATATATACAGTCCTGTGTTATATTACTCCTCTAGTACAGTATATATATATACAGTCCTGTGTTATATTACTCCTCTAGTACAGTATATATACAGTCCTGTGTTATATTACTCCTCTAGTACAGTATATATATATACAGTCCTGTGTTATATTACTCCTCTAGTACAGTATATATATACAGTCCTGTGTTATATTACTCCTCTAGTACAGTATATATATACAGTCCTGTGTTATATTACTCCTCTAGTACAGTATATATACAGTCCTGTGTTATATTACTCCTCTAGTACAGTATATATACAGTCCTGTGTTATATTACTCCTCTAGTACAGTATATATATACAGTCCTGTGTCATATTACTCCTCTAGTACAGTATATATATACAGTCTTGTGTTATATTACTCCTCTAGTACAGTATATATATACAGTCCTGTATTATATTACTCCTCTAGTACAGTATATATACAGTCCTGTGTTATATTACTCCTCTAGTACAGTATATATACAGTCCTGTATTATATTACTCCTCTAGTACAGTATATATACAGTCCTGTGTTATATTACTCCTCTAGTACAGTATATATATACAGTCCTGTGTTATATTACTCCTCTAGTACAGTATATATATACAGTCCTGTGTTATATTACTCCTCTAGTACAGTATATATACAGTCCTGTGTTATATTACTCCTCTAGTACAGTATATATACAGTCCTGTGTTATATTACTCCTCTAGTACAGTATATATATACAGTCCTGTGTTATATTACTCCTCTAGTACAGTATATATATACAGACCTGTGTTATATTACTCCTCTAGTACAGTATATATATACAGTCCTGTGTTATATTACTCCTCTAGTACAGTATATATACAGTCCTGTGTTATATTACTCCTCTAGTACAGTATATATATACAGTCCTGTGTTATATTACTCCTCTAGTACAGTATATATATACAGTCCTGTGTTATATTACTCCTCTAGTACAGTATATATACAGTCCTGTGTTATATTACTCCTCTAGTACAGTATATATATATACAGTCCTGTGTTATATTACTCCTCTAGTACAGTATATATATACAGTCCTGTGTTATATTACTCCTCTAGTACAGTATATATATACAGTCCTGTGTTATATTACTCCTCTAGTACAGTATATATATACAGTCCTGTGTTATATTACTCCTCTAGTACAGTATATATATATACAGTCCTGTGTTATATTACTCCTCTAGTACAGTATATATACAGTCCTGTGTTATATTACTCCTCTAGTACAGTATATATATATACAGTCCTGTGTTATATTACTCCTCTAGTACAGTATATATATACAGTCCTGTATTATATTACTCCTCTAGTACAGTATATATATACAGTCCTGTGTTATATTACTCCTCTAGTACAGTATATATATATACAGTCCTGTGTTATATTACTCCTCTAGTACAGTATATATACAGTCCTGTGTTATATTACTCCTCTAGTACAGTATATATACAGTCCTGTGTTATATTACTCCTCTAGTACAGTATATATATACAGTCCTGTGTCATATTACTCCTCTAGTACAGTATATATATACAGTCTTGTGTTATATAACTCCTCTAGTACAGTATATATATACAGTCCTGTATTATATTACTCCACTAGTACAGTATATATACAGTCATGTGTTATATTACTCCTCTAGTACAGTATATATATACAGTCCTGTGTTATATTACTCCTCTAGTACAGTATATATATATACAGTCCTGTATTATATTACTCCTCTAGTACAGTATATATACAGTCCTGTGTTATATTACTCCTCTAATACAGTATATATATACAGTCCTGTGTTATATTACTCCTCTAGTACAGTATATATATACAGTCCTGTGTTATATTAATCCTCTAGTACAGTATATATACAGTCCTGTGTTATATTACTCCTCTAGTACAGTATATATACAGTCCTGTGTTATATTACTCCTCTAGTACAGTATATATACAGTCCTGTGTTATATTACTCCTCTAGTACAGTATATATACAGTCCTGTGTTATATTACTCCTCTAGTACAGTATATATATACAGTCCTGTGTTATATTACTCCTCTAGTACAGTATATATATACAGTCCTGTGTTATATTACTCCTCTAGTACAGTATATATACAGTCCTGTGTTATATTACTCCTCTAGTACAGTATATATACAGTCCTGTGTTATATTACTCCTCTAGTACAGTATATATACAGTCCTGTGTTATATTACTCCTCTAGTACAGTATATATATACAGTCCTGTGTTATATTACTCCTCTAGTACAGTATATATATACAGTCCTGTGTTATATTACTCCTCTAGTACAGTATATATATACAGTCCTGTGTTATATTACTCCTCTAGTACAGTATATATATATACAGTCCTGTGTTATATTACTCCTCTAGTACAGTATATATACAGTCCTGTGTTATATTACTCCTCTAGTACAGTATATATATACAGTCCTGTGTTATATTACTCCTCTAGTAGTACAGTATATATATACAGTCCTGTGTTATATTACTCCTCTAGTACAGTATATATACAGTCCTGTGTTATATTACTCCTCTAGTACAGTATATATATACAGTCCTGTGTTATATTACTCCTCTAGTACAGTATATATACAGTCCTGTGTTATATTACTCCTCTAGTACAGTATATATACAGTATATTACTACAGTATATATACAGTCCTGTGTTATATTACTCCTCTAGTACAGTATATATACAGTCCTGTGTTATATTACTCCTCTAGTATATTACAGTCCTGTGTTATATTACTCCTCTAGTACAGTATATATATACAGTCCTGTGTTATATTACTCCTCTAGTACAGTATATATATACAGTCCTGTGTTATATTACTCCTCTAGTACAGTATATATACAGTACAGTCCTGTGTTATATTACTCCTCTAGTACAGTATATATAGTACAGTATATATATACAGTCCTGTGTTATATTACAGTCCTGTGTTATATTACTCCTCTAGTACAGTATATATATACAGTCCTGTGTTATATTACTCCTCTAGTACAGTATATATACAGTCCTGTGTTATATTACTCCTCTAGTACAGTATATATACAGTCCTGTGTTATATTACTCCTCTAGTACAGTATATATATATACAGTCCTGTGTTATATTACTCCTCTAGTACAGTATATATACATACAGTCCTGTGTTATATTACTCCTCTAGTACAGTATATATATACAGTCCTGTGTTATATTACTCCTCTAGTACAGTATATATATACAGTCCTGTGTTATATTACTCCTCTAGTACAGTATATATATACAGTCCTGTGTTATATTACTCCTCTAGTACAGTATATATACAGTCCTGTTATATTACTCCTCTAGTACAGTATATATATACATTCCTGTATTATATTACTCCTCTAGTACAGTATATATACAGTCCTGTGTTATATTACTCCTCTAATACAGTATATATATACAGTCCTGTGTTATATTACTCCTCTAGTACAGTATATATATACAGTCCTGTGTTATATTACTCCTCAGTATATATACAGTACAGTATATATATACAGTCCTGTGTTATATTACTCCTCTAGTACAGTATATATACAGTCCTGTGTTATATTACTCCTCTAGTACAGTATATATACAGTCCTGTGTTATATTACTCCTCTAGTACAGTATATATATACAGTCCTGTGTTATATTACTCCTCTAGTACAGTATATATATACAGTCCTGTGTTATATTACTCCTCTAGTACAGTATATATATACAGTCCTGTGTTATATTACTCCTCTAGTACAGTATATATACAGTCCTGTGTTATATTACTCCTCTAGTACAGTATATATACAGTCCTGTGTTATATTACTCCTCTAGTACAGTATATATACAGTCCTGTGTTATATTACTCCTCTAGTACAGTATATATATACAGTCCTGTGTTATATTACTCCTCTAGTACAGTATATATATACAGTCCTGTGTTATATTACTCCTCTAGTACAGTATATATATACAGTCCTGTGTTATATTACTCCTCTAGTACAGTATATATATATACAGTCCTGTGTTATATTACTCCTCTAGTACAGTATATATATACAGTCCTGTGTTATATTACTCCTCTAGTACAGTATATATATACAGTCCTGTGTTATATTACTCCTCTAGTACAGTATATATACAGTCCTGTGTTATATTACTCCTCTAGTACAGTATATATACAGTCCTGTGTTATATTACTCCTCTAGTACAGTATATATACAGTCCTGTGTTATATTACTCCTCTAGTACAGTATATATATACAGTCCTGTGTTATATTACTCCTCTAGTACAGTATATATATATACAGTCCTGTGTTATATTACTCCTCTAGTACAGTATATATACATACAGTCCTGTGTTATATTACTCCTCTAGTACAGTATATATATACAGTCCTGTGTTATATTACTCCTCTAGTACAGTATATATATACAGTCCTGTGTTATATTACTCCTCTAGTACAGTATATATATACAGTCCTGTGTTATATTACTCCTCTAGTACAGTATATATACAGTCCTGTGTTATATTACTCCTCTAGTACAGTATATATATACAGTCCTGTATTATATTACTCCTCTAGTACAGTATATATACAGTCCTGTGTTATATTACTCCTCTAATACAGTATATATATACAGTCCTGTGTTATATTACTCCTCTAGTACAGTATATATATACAGTCCTGTGTTATATTACTCCTCTAGTACAGTATATATACAGTCCTGTGTTATATTACTCCTCTAGTACAGTATATATACAGTCCTGTGTTATATTACTCCTCTAGTACAGTATATATACAGTCCTGTGTTATATTACTCCTCTAGTACAGTATATATACAGTCCTGTGTTATATTACTCCTCTAGTACAGTATATATACAGTCCTGTGTTATATTACTACTCTAGTACAGTATATATATACAGTCCTGTGTTATATTACTCCTCTAGTACAGTATATATATACAGTCCTGTGTTATATTACTCCTCTAGTACAGTATATATACAGACCTGTGTTATATTACTCCTCTAGTACAGTATATATACAGTCCTGTATTATATTACTCCTCTAGTACAGTATATATATATACAGTCCTGTGTTATATTACTCCTCTAGTACAGTATATATATACAGTCCTGTGTTATATTACTCCTCTAGTACAGTATATATATATACAGTCCTGTGTTATATTACTCCTCTAGTACAGTATATATACATACAGTCCTGTGTTATATTACTCCTCTAGTACAGTATATATATACAGTCCTGTGTTATATTACTCCTCTAGTACAGTATATATATACAGTCCTGTGTTATATTACTCCTCTAGTACAGTATATATATACAGTCCTGTGTTATATTACTCCTCTAGTACAGTATATATACAGTCCTGTGTTATATTACTCCTCTAGTACAGTATATATATACAGTCCTGTAT
This sequence comes from Oncorhynchus clarkii lewisi, assembly GCF_045791955.1. Lineage (NCBI taxonomy): Eukaryota > Metazoa > Chordata > Actinopteri > Salmoniformes > Salmonidae > Oncorhynchus > Oncorhynchus clarkii. The sequence continues at coordinate 34,425,437 of NC_092172.1, read as the reverse complement.
TATATTACTCCTCTAGTACAGTATATATACAGTCCTGTGTTATATTACTCCTCTAATACAGTATATATATACAGTCCTGTGTTATATTACTCCTCTAGTACAGTATATATATACAGTCCTGTGTTATATTACTCCTCTAGTACAGTATATATACAGTCCTGTGTTATATTACTCCTCTAGTACAGTATATATACAGTCCTGTGTTATATTACTCCTCTAGTACAGTATATATACAGTCCTGTGTTATATTACTCCTCTAGTACAGTATATATACAGTCCTGTGTTATATTACTCCTCTAGTACAGTATATATACAGTCCTGTGTTATATTACTACTCTAGTACAGTATATATATACAGTCCTGTGTTATATTACTCCTCTAGTACAGTATATATATACAGTCCTGTGTTATATTACTCCTCTAGTACAGTATATATACAGACCTGTGTTATATTACTCCTCTAGTACAGTATATATACAGTCCTGTATTATATTACTCCTCTAGTACAGTATATATATATACAGTCCTGTGTTATATTACTCCTCTAGTACAGTATATATATACAGTCCTGTGTCATATTACTCCTCTAGTACAGTATATATATACAGTCCTGTGTTATATTACTCCTCTAGTACAGTATATATACAGTCCTGTGTTATATTACTCCTCTAGTACAGTATATATACAGTCCTGTGTTATATTACTCCTCTAGTACAGTATATATACAGTCCTGTGTTATATTACTCCTCTAGTACAGTATATATATACAGTCCTGTGTTATATTACTCCTCTAGTACAGTATATATATACAGTCCTGTGTTATATTACTCCTCTAGTACAGTATATATATACAGTCCTGTGTTATATTACTCCTCTAGTACAGTATATATATACAGTCCTGTGTTATATTACTCCTCTAGTACAGTATATATACAGTCCTGTGTTATATTACTCCTCTAGTACAGTATATATACATACAGTCCTGTGTTATATTACTCCTCTAGTACAGTATATATATACAGTCCTGTGTTATATTACTCCTCTAGTACAGTATATATATACAGTCCTGTGTTATATTACTCCTCTAGTACAGTATATATATACAGTCCTGTGTTATATTACTCCTCTAGTACAGTATATATACAGTCCTGTGTTATATTACTCCTCTAGTACAGTATATATATACAGTCCTGTGTTATATTACTCCTCTAGTACAGTATATATATACAGTCCTGTGTTATATTACTCCTCTAGTACAGTATATATATACAGTCCTGTGTTATATTACTCCTCTAGTACAGTATATATACAGTCCTGTGTTATATTACTCCTCTAGTACAGTATATATATACAGTCCTGTGTTATATTACTCCTCTAGTACAGTATATATATACAGTCCTGTGTTATATTACTCCTCTAGTACAGTATATATACATACAGTCCTGTGTTATATTACTCCTCTAGTACAGTATATATATACAGTCCTGTGTTATATTACTCCTCTAGTACAGTATATATATACAGTCCTGTGTTATATTACTCCTCTAGTACAGTATATATACAGTCCTGTGTTATATTACTCCTCTAGTACAGTATATATATACAGTCCTGTGTTATATTACTCCTCTAGTACAGTATATATACAGTCCTGTGTTATATTACTCCTCTAGTACAGTATATATACAGTCCTGTGTTATATTACTCCTCTAGTACAGTATATATACAGTCCTGTGTTATATTACTCTTCTAGTACAGTATATATACATACAGTCCTGTGTTATATTACTCCTCTAGTACAGTATATATATATACAGTCCTGTGTTATATTACTCCTCTAGTACAGTATATATACAGTCCTGTGTTATATTACTCCTCTAGTACAGTATATATATACAGTCCTGTGTTATATTACTCCTCTAGTACAGTATATATACAGTCCTGTGTTATATTACTCCTCTAGTACAGTATATATATACAGTCCTGTGTTATATTACTCCTCTAGTACAGTATATATATACAGTCCTGTGTTATATTACTCCTCTAGTACATTATATATATACAGTCCTGTGTTATATTACTCCTCTAGTACAGTATATATACAGACCTGTGTTATATTACTCCTCTAGTACAGTATATATACAGTCCTGTATTATATTACTCCTCTAGTACAGTATATATATACAGTCCTGTGTTATATTACTCCTCTAGTACAGTATATATATACAGTCCTGTGTTATATTACTCCTCTAGTACAGTATATATACAGTCCTGTGTTATATTACTCCTCTAGTACAGTATATATACAGTCCTGTGTTATATTACTCCTCTAGTACAGTATATATACAGTCCTGTGTTATATTACTCCTCTAGTACAGTATATATATACAGTCCTGTGTTATATTACTCCTCTAGTACAGTATATATATACAGTCCTGTGTTATATTACTCCTATAATACAGTATATATACAGTCCTGTGTTATATTACTCCTCTAGTACAGTATATATACAGTCCTGTGTTATATTACTCCTCTAGTACAGTATATATACAGTCCTGTGTTATATTACTCCTCTAGTACAGTAGATATACAGTCCTGTATTATATTACTCCTCTAGTACAGTATATATACAGTCCTGTGTTATATTACTCCTCTAGTACAGTATATGTATACAGTCCTGTGTTATATTACTCCTCTAGTACAGTGTATATATACAGACCTGTGTTATATTACTCCTCTAGTACAGTATATATACAGTCCTGTGTTATATTACTCCTCTAGTACAGTATATATACAGTCCTGTGTTATATTACTCCTCTAGTACAGTATATATATACAGTCCTGTGTTATATTACTCCTCTAGTACAGTATATATATACAGTCCTGTGTTATATTACTCCTCTAGTACAGTATATATACAGTCCTGTGTTATATTACTCCTCTAGTACAGTATATATATACAGTCCTGTGTTATATTACTCATCTAGTACAGTATATATATACAGTCCTGTGTTATATTACTCCTCTAGTACAGTATATATATACAGTCCTGTGTTATATTACTCCTCTAGTACAGTATATATATATATACAGTCCTGTGTTATATTACTCCTCTAGTACAGTATATATATACAGTCCTGTGTTATATTACTCCTCTAGTACAGTATATATATACAGTCCTGTGTTATATTACTCCTCTAGTACAGTATATATATATACAGTCCTGTGTTATATTACTCCTCTAGTACATATATATACAGTCCTGTGTTATATTACTCCTCTAGTACAGTATATATATACAGTCCTGTGTTATATTACTCCTCTAGTACAGTATATATATACAGTCCTGTGTTATATTACTCCTCTAGTACAGTATATATATACAGTCCTGTGTTATATTACTCCTCTAGTACAGTATATATATACAGTCCTGTGTTATATTACTCCTCTAATACAGTATATATACACAGTCCTGTGTCATATTACTCCTCTAGTACAGTATAAATACAGTCCTGTGTTATATTACTCCTCTAGTACAGTATATATACAGTCCTGTGTTATATTACTCCTCTAGTACAGTATATATATACAGTCCTGTGTTATATTACTCCTCTAATACAGTATATATACAGTCCTGTGTTATATTACTCCTCTAGTACAGTATATATATACAGTCTGTGTTATATTACTCCTCTAGTACAGTATATATATACAGTCCTGTGTTATATTACTCCTCTAATACAGTATATATACAGTCCTGTATTATATTACTCCTCTAGTACAGTATATATATACAGTCTTGTGTTATATTACTCCTCTAGTACAGTATATATATACAGTCCTGTATTATATTACTCCTCTAGTACAGTATATATACAGTCCTGTGTTATATTACTCCTCTAGTACAGTATATATATACAGTCCTGTGTTATATTACTCCTCTAGTACAGTATATATATACAGTCCTGTGTTATATTACTCCTCTAGTACAGTATATATACAGTCCTGTGTTATATTACTCCTCTAGTACAGTATATATACAGTCCTGTGTTATATTACTCCTCTAGTACAGTATATATACAGTCCTGTGTTATATTACTCCTCTAGTACAGTATATATACAGTCCTGTGTTATATTACTCCTCTAGTACAGTATATATACAGTCCTGTGTTATATTACTCCTCTAGTACAGTATATATATACAGTCCTGTGTTATATTACTCCTCTAGTACAGTATATATATACAGTCCTGTGTTATATTACTCCTCTAGTACAGTATATATACAGACCTGTGTTATATTACTCCTCTAGTACAGTATATATACAGTCCTGTGTTATATTACTCCTCTAGTACAGTATATATATATACAGTCCTGTGTTATATTACTCCTCTAGTACAGTATATATATACAGTCCTGTGTTATATTACTCCTCTAGTACAGTATATATATACAGTCCTGTGTTATATTACTCCTCTAGTACAGTATATATACAGTCCTGTGTTATATTACTCCTCTAGTACAGTATATATACAGTCCTGTGTTATATTACTCCTCTAGTACAGTATATATATACAGTCCTGTGTTATATTACTCCTCTAGTACAGTATATATATACAGTCCTGTGTTATATTACTCCTCTAGTACAGTATATATATACAGTCCTGTGTTATATTACTCCTCTAGTACAGTATATATATACAGTCCTGTGTTATATTACTCCTCTAGTACAGTATATATACAGTCCTGTGTTATATTACTCCTCTAGTACAGTATATATATACAGTCCTGTGTTATATTACTCCTCTAGTACAGTATATATATACAGTCCTGTGTTATATTACTCCTCTAGTACAGTATATATATACAGTCCTGTGTTATATTACTCCTCTAGTACAGTATATATATACAGTCCTGTGTTATATTACTCCTCTAGTACAGTATATATACAGTCCTGTGTTATATTACTCCTCTAGTACAGTATATATATACAGTCCTGTGTTATATTACTCCTCTAGTACAGTATATATATACAGTCCTGTGTTATATTACTCCTCTAGTACAGTATATATATACAGTCCTGTGTTATATTACTCCTCTAGTACAGTATATATATACAGTCCTGTGTTATATTACTCCTCTAGTACAGTATATATATACAGTCCTGTGTTATATTACTCCTCTAGTACAGTATATATATACAGTCCTGTGTTATATTACTCCTCTAGTACAGTATATATATACAGTCCTGTGTTATATTACTCCTCTAGTACAGTATATATATACAGTCCTGTGTTATATTACTCCTCTAGTACAGTATATATATACAGTCCTGTGTTATATTACTCCTCTAGTACAGTATATATATACAGTCCTGTGTTATATTACTCCTCTAGTACAGTATATATATACAGTCCTGTGTTATATTACTCCTCTAGTACAGTATATATATACAGTCCTGTGTTATATTACTCCTCTAGTACAGTATATATATACAGTCCTGTGTTATATTACTCCTCTAGTACAGTATATATATACAGTCCTGTGTTATATTACTCCTCTAGTACAGTATATATATACAGTCCTGTGTTATATTACTCCTCTAGTACAGTATATATACAGTCCTGTGTTATATTACTCCTCTAGTACAGTATATATATACAGTCCTGTGTTATATTACTCCTCTAGTACAGTATATATACAGTCCTGTGTTATATTACTCCTCTAGTACAGTATATATACAGTCCTGTGTTATATTACTCCTCTAGTACAGTATATATACAGTCCTGTGTTATATTACTCCTCTAGTACAGTATATATACAGTCCTGTGTTATATTACTCCTCTAGTACAGTATATATATATACAGTCCTGTGTTATATTACTCCTCTAGTACAGTATATATACAGTCCTGTGTTATATTACTCCTCTAGTACAGTATATATATACAGTCCTGTGTTATATTACTCCTCTAGTACAGTATATATACAGTCCTGTGTTATATTACTCCTCTAGTACAGTATATATATACAGTCCTGTGTTATATTACTCCTCTAGTACAGTATATATACAGTCCTGTGTTATATTGCTCCTCTAGTACAGTATATATATACAGTCCTGTGTTATATTACTCCTCTAGTACAGTATATATATACAGTCCTGTGTTATATTACTCCTCTAGTACAGTATATATATACAGTCCTGTGTTATATTACTCCTCTAGTACAGTATATATATACAGTCCTGTGTTATATTACTCCTCTAGTACAGTATATATACAGTCCTGTGTTATATTACTCCTCTAGTACAGTATATATATACAGTCCTGTGTTATATTACTCCTCTAGTACAGTATATATACAGACCTGTGTTATATTACTCCTCTAATACAGTATATATATACAGTCCTGTGTTATATTACTCCTCTAGTACAGTATATATACAGTCCTGTGTTATATTACTCCTCTAGTACAGTATATATATACAGTCCTGTGTTATATTACTCCTCTAGTACAGTATATATACAGTCCTGTGTTATATTACTCCTCTAGTACAGTATATATACAGTCCTGTGTTATATTACTCCTCTAGTACAGTATATATACAGTCCTGTGTTATATTACTCCTCTAGTACAGTATATATACAGTCCTGTGTTATATAACTCCTCTAGTACAGTATATATATACAGTCCTGTGTTATATTACTCCTCTAGTACAGTATATATATACAGTCCTGTGTTATATTACTCCTCTAGTACAGTATATATACAGTCCTGTGTTATATTACTCCTCTAGTACAGTATATATATACAGTCCTGTGTTATATTACTCCTCTAGTACAGTATATATACAGTCCTGTGTTATATTACTCCTCTAGTACAGTATATATACAGTCCTGTGTTATATTACTCCTCTGGTACAGTATATATATACAGTCCTGTGTTATATTACTCCTCTAGTACAGTATATATATACAGTCCTGTGTTATATTACTCCTCTAGTACAGTATATATATACAGTCCTGTGTTATATTACTCCTCTAGTACAGTATATATACAGTCCTGTGTTATATTACTCCTCTAGTACAGTATATATATACAGTCCTGTGTTATATTACTCCTCTAGTACAGTATATATACAGTCCTGTGTTATATTACTCCTCTAATACAGTATATATACAGTCCTGTGTTATATTACTCCTCTGGTACAGTATATATATATACAGTCCTGTGTTATATTACTCCTCTAGTACAGTATATATACAGTCCTGTGTTATATTACTCCTCTAGTACAGTATATATATACAGTCCTGTGTTATATTACTCCTCTAGTAC
>NC_092172.1:34355608-34413108 GCF_045791955.1 Oncorhynchus clarkii lewisi | reverse complement strand
CTCTCTGTAAACTACAGACCTAAACCACATGTCAGTCTGTCTCAATGGCTTTAACACATACAGGCCTCTGTCTCTCTCCTGTCTCTTTTTCTCTCTGTAAACTACAGACCTAAACCACATGTCAGTCTGTCTCAATGGCTTTAACACATACAGGCCTCTGTCTCTCTCCTGTCTCCTTTTCTCTCTGTAAACTACAGACCTAAACCACATGTCAGTCTGTCTCAATGGCTTTAACACATACAGGCCTCTGTCTCTCTCCTGTCTCTGTTTCTCTCTGTAAACTACAGACCTAAACCACCTGTCAGTCTGTCTCAATGGCTTTAACACATACAGGCCTCTGCTGGTTCTTCCAGTCCAACCCCTATTCAGACATTCAGACAGAGGCCTGTAGCAGTCCTTTACCCTTTAGCAGAAACTATATTCTACTAGCAGACATTTTCCCTTGACAGTTGCACTGCACTGTGTACTGTTGTGTACAGTACTGACCCAGCAGCTCTGTCCATCTGAGAGAGCGATAGACAGAGCGACTGAGACCCGACCGGAGGGGAAAAGAGAACATAATCAGCTTTAATAATGCATCTCTCCCTTTCCCATCTATCACATGGCTTTCAAAGAGCCTGTTTGATTCTGCACCTGAGAGACCAAGGAAAAGGTTAAGTGGGAACCTATTTCAGCACTTTTGGGATTACAGTACATACATCAGCCTAATAATAAGGAGTTTACTTACAAAGAAGAGTTCAGTTAACTTTTTTTCTTGCTGTTGTTTGTCCTTATGAAAGGTTGGTTATTGCTCTCTCCATCTGTCTCTCTCTCTCTCCATGTCTCACTCTCTCTCTCCATATCTCTCTCTCTTTCTCTCTACCTCCACCCCACCCCTCTTCTCTCTCTCTTTCTCTCTACCCCCGACTGCCACCTCTCTCTCGCTCTCTCTCTCTACCCCTGCCCCACCCCACCCACCCTCTCTCGACCCCTTCCCCACCCCACCCACCCTCTCTCTACCCCTGCCCCACCTCTCTCTCTCTACCCCACCTCTCTCTCTCTCTCTCTCTTTCTCTCTCTCTCTCTCTCTCTCTCTACCCCCGCCCCGCCCCGCCCCACCTCTCTCTCTCTCTCTCTCTCTCTCTCTCTCTCTCTCTCTCTCTCTCTCTCTTTCTCTCTACGCCCCACCTCTCTCTCTCTCTCTCTCTCTCTCTCTCTCTCTCTCTCTCTCTCTCTCTCTCTCTCTTTCTCTCTACCCCGCCCCACCTCTCTCTCTCTCTCTCTCTCTCTCTCTCTCTTTCTCTCTACCCCCGCCCCATCTCTCTCAATTCAAGAGCTTTATTGGCATGGGAAACATGTGTTAACATTGCCAATGGCAAGTGAGGTAGACAACATACAAAGTGAATATATAAAGTGAAAAACAACAAAAATTAACAGTAAACATTACACATACAGAGGTTTCAAAACAGTAAAGACATTACAAATGTCATATTATATATATATACAGTGTTTTAACAATGTACAAATGGTTAAAGGACACAAGATAAAATAAATAAGCATAAATATGGGTTGTATTTACAATGGTGTGTGTTCTTCACTGGTTGCCCTTTTCTCGTGGCAACAGGTCACAAATCTTGCTGCTGTGATGGCACACTGTGGAATTTCACCCAGTAGATATGGGAGTTTTTCAAATTTGGATTTGTTTTCGAATTCTTTGTGGATCTGTGTAATCTGAGGGAAATATGTCTCTCTAATATGGTCATACATTGGGCAGGAGGTTAGGAAGTGCAGCTCAGTTTCCACCTCATTTTGTGGGCAGTGAGCACATAGCCTGTCTTCTCTTGAGAGCCATGTCTGCCTACGGCGGCCTTTCTCAATAGCAAGGCTATGCTCACTGAGTCTGTACATAGTCAAAGCTTTCCTTAATTTTGGGTCAGTCACAGTGGTCAGATATTCTGCCGCTGTGTACTCTCTGTTTAGGGCCAAATAGCATTCTAGTTTGCTCTGTTTTTTTGTTGTTTTTTGTTCTCTCTCTCTCTCTCTCTCTCTCTTTCTCTCTACCCCCGCCCCACCTCTCTCTCTCTCTCTCTTTCTCTCTCTTTCTCTCTACCACCGCCCCACCTCTCTCTCTCTCTCTCTCTCTCTCTCTCTCTCTCTCTTTCTCTCTACCCCCGCCCCACGTCGCTCTCTCGCTCTCTCTCTCTCTCTCAGGGACTCATGCAACTGTAACCTTGGTAACTCCATTAGCAATTTAATGGAGAATTACAGCTGAATCCGTCAACCAAAGCCTTTTCTGACAAAACAGCCTCCTTTCATCTTTGAATTAACTTAGCCAGCGCAGAGGCAACATGTACAACCATACAGCTTTGATATATCCATCTGTTTATGCAAATATACACAGACAGAGAGAGAAAGAGAGAGAGTGGAGAGACAGAGAGAGAGGGAGAGGAAGAGAAATAGGGAGAGAAAAGATAGAGCCAGACCCATCAAACAACTCCTCCAGTTTGTCATTGTAAAGAGAAACACCCTCCATTTCTGAATGATACAGGTTTTTTTTTCCTTGAGTTCGGAGGTCATTTGGGTGTATTGCCTGGCCTTTGAAGGACCATAATCTGATAGATTATATCAGAAAGTGTTTTGGAAGATATCTAAGTGGGGGGAAGATAAAACACAGTATACTGAATATAGCTCAGTACAATTAATGATATTCTAAGGTCTGAGCACCCACCCCCCTCTGTCTCCTCAGTGGAAACTGCCACCACCTTCAGCATACAAATCAACCAGATTAGTGTGTTAGCCGAAGCAAGGTAGAATAAATGGAATGTGTTTTTAATGATAAAACAACCCACTTATTCCAGGTTGTGTCTAGCATGCACATTTACTTGAAAAAAGACAACTCCAACTGTCTAAAGAGTGGGAGTGATTTATATTATTGTCATCAGCCTACAGCATACCGTACCTAAAGAAAAACTCTGGACTCTTGGTAAAAAGACCAGAACTACTATAGTAGAGTTGAACTCCATTAGATCATCAGGTCAATAAACTAGAACTACTATAGTAGAGTTCAACTCCATTAGATCATCAGGTTAATAAACTAGAACTACTATAGTAGAGTTGAACTCCATTAGATCATCAGGCCAATAAACTATAACTACTATAGTAGAGTTCAACTCCATTAGATCATCAGGTTAATAAACTATAACTACTATAGTAGAGTTTAACTCCATTAGATCATACAGCGATGACAAACTGATGTCCCTAGGTACAGACTATAACTAAGGCTATAACTAAGGCCCAGAGTTAAAAAACTAAACAAGCAAAAACCTCCTGGCCCCAAGCATACAGCAGCCAGATAGAAGAGCCAGAGCCAGTAAGAGCCCGTCAGAGCCAGTCAGAGTCAGAGCCAGTCAGAGCCCGTCAGAGCCAGTCAGAGTCAGAGCCAGTCAGAGCCAGTCAGAGTCAGAGCCAGTCAGAGCCCGTCAGAGCCAGTCAGAGTCAGAGCCAGTCAGAGCCAGTCAGAGTCAGAGCCAGTCAGAGTCAGAGCCAGTCAGAGCCCGTCAGAGCCAGTCAGAGTCAGAGCCAGTCAGAGTCAGTCAGAGTCAGAGCCAGTCAGAGCCAGTCAGAGCCACTCAGAGCCACTCAGAGCCAGTCAGAGTCAGAGCCAGTCAGAGTCAGTCAGAGTCAGAGCCAGTCAGAGTCAGAGCCAGTCAGAGCTAGAGTCAGAGCCAGTCAGAGCCAGTCAGAGTCAGAGCCAGTCAGAGTCAGTCAGAGTCAGAGCCAGTCAGAGCCAGTCAGAGTCAGAGCCAGTCAGAGCCAGTGAGAGTCAGAGCCAGTCAGAGCCAGTCAGAGTCAGTCAGAGTCAGAGCCAGTCAGAGTCAGAGCCAGTCAGAGTCAGTCAGAGTCAGAGCCAGTCAGAGCCAGTCAGAGTCAGAGCCAGTCAGAGTCAGAGTCAGTCAGAGTTAGAGCCAGTCAGAGTCAGAGTCAGTCAGAGTCAGTCAGAGTCAGAGCCAGTCAGAGTCAGAGCCAGTCAGAGCCAGTCAGAGCCAGTCAGAGTCAGAGCCAGTCAGAGCCAGTCAGAGCCAGTCAGAGTCAGAGCCAGTCAGAGCCAGTCTGACATCAAGTGCATTGGTGTCTTTCCAATAGCACACAGTGATCAATGATAATGGCTCCTATATCATCGGTAATTACAATGGTGAATAGGCTTCATTATGCAGTGTTTCTGCTTAAACCACTAGGCAGGGCCATATGGGCACCCATCCATTAGTAAGTACACACACACACACACACACACACACACACACACACACACACACACACACACACACACACACACACACACACACACACACACACACACACACACACACACACACACACACACACACACACACACACACCATCTCTCACTGTACCTTGCATTGGAGGTGATGTATTTATACATGACGGGGTCTGGGAAGCACTACCCCCTACAGAGAGACGAGAGGGAGAAGTGGAGAGAAGGAGGGAGTGGGGGAGACAGAGAAACTGAGAGAGAGCAAGAGAGAGAGAGAGAGAGAGAGAGAGAGAGAGAGAGAGAGAGAAAGAGAGAGAGAGAGAGGGATAGACGCACAAGAGAGAGAGAGAGACACAGAGAGAGAGACTTAACAGTATATTTGACCTCTCAGAAAATTAACAATAATGACAAATGGTTTGATGAAGAATGCAAAAATCCAAGAAAGAAATTGAGAAACCTGTCCAACCAAAAACATAGAGACCCGGAAAACCTGAGTCTACGCCTTCACTATGGTGAATCACTAAAACAATACAGAAATACACTACGGAAAAAGAAGGAACAGCATGTCAGAAATCAGCTCAATGTAATTGAAGAATCCATAGACTCTAACCACTTCTGGGAAAATTGGAAAACACTAAACAAACAACAACACAAATAATTATCTATCCAAAACGGAGATGTATGGGTAAACCACTTCTCCAATCTTTTTGGCTCTATAACAAAGAATAAAGAGCAAAAACATATACATGATCAAATACAGATCTTAGAATCAACTATTAAAGACTACCAGAACCCACTGGATTCTCCAATTACATTGAATGAGTTACAGGACAAAATAAAAACCATCCAACCCAAAAAGGCCTGTGGTGTTGATGGTATCCTTAATGAAATGATCAAATATACAGACAACAAATTCCAATTGGCTATACTAAAACTCTTTAACATCATCCTTAGTTCTGGCATCTTCCCCAATATTTGGAACCAAGGACTGATCACCCCAATCCACAAAAGTGGAGACAAATTTGACCCCAATAACTACTGTGGAATATGCGTCAACAGTAACCTTGGGGAAATCCTCTGCATTATCATTAACAGCAGACTCGTACATTTCCTCAATGAAAACAATGTACTGAGCAAATGTCAAATTGGCTTTTTACCAAATTACCGTACAACAGACCATGTATTCACCCTGCACACCCTAATTGACAACCAAACAAACCAAAACAAAGGCAAAGTCTTCTCATGCTTTGTTGATTTCAAAAAAGCCTTCGACTCAATTTGGCATGAGGGTCTGCTATACAAACTGATGGAAAGTGGTGTTGGGGGTAAAACACATGACATTATAAAATCCATGTACACAAACAACAAGTGTGCGGTTAAAATTGCCAAAAAACACACAAATTTCTTCACACAGGGTTGTGGGGCTAGACAGGGATGCAGCTTAAGCCCCACCCTCTTCAACATATATATCAACGAATTGGCGCGGGCACCAGAAAAGTCTGCAGCACCCGGCCTCACCCTACTAGAATCCGAAGTCAAATGTCTGCTGTTTGCTGATGATCTGGTGCTTCTGTCACCAACCAAGGAGGGCCTACAGCAGCACCTAGATCTTATGCACAGATTATGTCAGACCTGGGCCCTGACAGTAAATCTCAGTAAGACCAAAATACTGGTGTTCCAAAAAAGGTCCAGTCACCAGGACCACAAATACAAATTCCATCTTGACACTGTTGCCCTAGAGCACACAAAAAACTATACATACCTTGGCCTAAACATCAGCGCCACAGGTAACTTCCACAAAGCTGTGAACGATCTGAGAGACAAGGCAAGAAGGGCATTCTATGCCATCAAAAGGAATATAAATTTCAACATACCAATTAGGATTTGGCTAAAAATACTTGAATCAGTCATAGAGCCCATTGCCCTTTATGGTTGTGAGGTCTGGGGTCCGCTCACCAACCAAGACTTCACAAAATGGGACAAACACCAAATTGAGACTCTGCACGCAGAATTCTGCAAAAATATCCTCTGTGTACAACGTAGAACACCAAATAATGCATGCAGAGCAGAATTAGGCCGATACCCACTAATTATCAAAATCCAGAAAAGAGCCGTTAAATTCTATAACCACCTAAAAGGAAGCGATTCCCAAACCTTCCATAACAAAGCCATCACCTACAGAGAGATGAACCTGGAGAAGAGTCCCCTAAGCAAGCTGGTCCTGGGGCTCTGTTCACAAACACAAACACACCCTACAGAGCCCCAGGACAGCAGCACAATTAGACCCAACCAAATCATGAGAAAACAAAAAGATAATTACTTGACACATTGGAAAGAATTAACAAAAAAACTGAGCAAACTAGAATGCTATTTGGCCCTACACAGAGAGTACACAGCGGCAGAATACCTGCCCACTGTGACTGACCCAAAATTAAGGAAAGCTTTGACTATGTACAGACTCAGTGAGCATAGCCTTGCTATTGAGAAAGGCCGCCGTAGGCAGACATGGCTCTCAAGAGAAGACAGGCTATGTGCTCACTGCCCACAAAATGAGGTGGAAACTGAGCTGCACTTCCTAACCTCCTGCCCAATGTATGACCATATTAGAGAGACATATTTCCCTCAGATTACACAGATCCACAAAGAATTCGAAAACAAATCCAATTTTGATAAACTCCCATATCTACTGGGTGAAATTCCACAGTGTGCCATCACAGCAGCAAAATTTGTGACCTGTTGCCACGAGAAAAGGGCAACCTGTGAAGAACAAACACCATTGTAAATACAACCCATATTTATGCTTATTTATTTTATCTTGTGTCCTTCAACCATTTGTACATTGTTAAAACACTGTATATATATATATAATATGACATTTGTAATGTCTTTAATGTTTTGAAACTTCTGTATGTGTAATGTTTACTGTTCATTTTTATTGTTTATTTCACTTTATATATTCACTTTATATATTATCTACCTCACTTGCTTTGGCAATGTTAACACGTTTCCCATGCCAATAAAGCCCTTGAATTGAATTGAATTGAATTGAGAGAGAGAGACAGAGAGAGAGAGAGAGAGAGAGAGAGAGAGAGAGAGAGAGAGAGAGAGAGAGAGAGAGAGACAGACAGAGAGAGACAGACAGAGAGAGAGAATACTGTTCTTCCGGGTCTTCCATATCGCTAATTTAGCTGCCCCTGACACAAAATTAAGCAAAATAATTACACCCCTTCGACTAAACCTTTACTTTAACGCAAATATAAACAGTTGGGAAGAGAAAACCTCTCAACCATATGATCTACAAGACTCTTCTTTAAGAAGTACACCATGTTCAACCATACGATCAACAAGACACTCTTCTTTAAGAAGTACACCATGCTCAACCATACGATCTACAAGACACTCTTCTTTAAGAAGTACACCATGCTCAACCATACGATCAACCAGACACTCTTCTTTAAGAAGTACACCATGCTCAACCATACGATCTACAAGACACTCTTCTTTAAGAAGTACACCATGCTCAACCATACGATCAACAAGACACTCTTCTTTAAGAAGTACACCATGCTCAACCATACGATCAACAAGACACACTTCTTTAAGAAGTACACCATGCTCAACCATACGATCTACAAGACACTCTTCTTTAAGAAGTACACCATGCTCAACCATACGATCTACAAGACACACTTCTTTAAGAAGTACACCATGCTCAACCATACGATCAACAAGACACACTTCTTTAAGAAGTACACCATGCTCAACCATACGATCTACAAGACACTCTTCTTTAAGAAGTACACCATGCTCAACCATACGATCAACAAGACACTCTTCTTTAAGAAGTACACCATGCTCAACCATACGATCAACAAGACACTCTTCTTTAAGAAGTACACCATGCTCAACCATACGATCTACAAGACACTCTTCTTTAAGAAGTACACCATGCTCAACCATCTGATCAACCAGACACTCTTCTTTAATAAGTACGACATGCTCAACCATACGATCTACAAGACACACTTCTTTAAGAAGTACACCATGCTCAACCATCTGATCAACCAGACACTCTTCTTTAATAAGTACACCATGCTCAACCATACGATCTACAAGACACTCTTCTTTAAGAAATACACCATGCTCAACCATACGAGACAAGACACTCTTCTTTAAGAAATACACCATGCTCAACCATACGATCAACAAGACACTCTTCTTTAAGAAGTACACCATGCTCAACCATACGAGACAAGACACTCTTCTTTAAGAAGTACACCATGCTCAACCATACGATCAACCAGACACTCTTCTTTAAGAAATACCACCACCGTTTTATTCATCCGTGATGCATAAGCAACATTCTCATATCCTACCTTCTCTCCTACGGCGACCAGAAACTCCTCCACAGTGACAGTAGCTTCAGTAACACACCTAAAGCCGTGCCAAAGTGACACAGAGAGAGAGACACAGAGAGAGAGAGACAGAGAGTGGTAGAGATGGAAAGCAGAAAAGACAGAGAGACACAGAGAGAGATATACACACACAGAGAGAGACACACAGAGAGACAGAGAGTGGTAGAGATGGAAAGCAGAACAGACAGAGAGAGACAGAGAGAGATAGAGACACACAGAGAGAGACACACAGAGAGACAGAGAGTGGTAGAGATGGAAAGCAGAAAAGACAGAGAGAGATAGAGACACACAGAGAGAGACACACAGAGAGACAGAGAGTGGTAGAGATGGAAAGCAGAAAAGACAGAGAGAGACACAGAGAGAGACACAGAGAGAGACAGAGAGAGACAGAGAGAGACACAGAGAGAGACACAGAGAGAGACAGAGAGAGACAGAGAGAGACAGTGCTTGTGGAAGTAAATGAACGGCTTGTGTCTGCATTATTTCAACTGGACTACAGTTTGACACAAACAACCTCTCATAATGATCTGCTGTGATTAACAAGCTGCAATCATGTAGGGTACTGCATAGGGAATAGTCTATGGGCCCTGCTCAACAGTAGTGTACTATATAGGGAATAGTCTATGGGCCCTGCTCAACAGTAGTGTACTATATAGGGAATAGTCTATGGGCCCTGCTCAACAGTAGTGTACTATATAGGGAATAGTCTATTGGCCCTGCTCAACAGTAGTGTACTATATAGGGAATAGTCTATGGGCCCTGCTCAACAGTAGTGTACTATATAGGGAATAGTCTATGGGCCCTGCTCAACAGTAGTGTACTATATAGGGAATAGTCTATTGGCCCTGCTCAACAGTAGTGTACTATATAGGGAATAGTCTATTGCCCCTGATAAACAGTAGTGTACTATATAGGGAATAGTCTATGGGCCCTGCTCAACAGTAGTGTACTATATAGGGAATAGTGTGCCGTTTGGGACACAGTCAGAGGCTGATTTAGAGGAAGAGTTTAATTGCTTAAGCAATTTGCTGTATGTATGTCCTACGACAGAGTTCATTCCATCCTACCATGCAGAAAAATAACACATACGTCTTTCCTTAATCCAGTAAACATGAATGTATTGCCTAATCACTCAATCACTGCTATAAAGCAGGCTTTGTTGGCAGTTTAGACACAACTACAGTGTTTTTGTCTATGATTTCGTGTTTTCATCTATGGATCTTATTGAGTGAAGGAAGAAATTGCTTTGAATGTCTGCGCAAGATGGATAACGGCATTGGTATGACTGTCAGCCGTGAATGAGTTCTATTGTGAGTTTGTTTCCACAGTGCATGTTTGGTTGAATTGTTTAGAAAAGCCTTAATCTCTGTGTCTTGTATGGTGTTGTCTGGTGTGGTGTAGGGGTTAAAGAGTCTAGCTGCTGACTCTATTCATCCTTACCCATCTGCCACAGGAGAGGGAGGGGAAGAGTGGGTAAAGGGAGAGAGAGACAGAGTAACACTTGCTAGATAGAGGGACGGAGAGGGAGGGGCCGTGCAGAGAGGGGTGGCAGAGGGAGAGGGAGAGAAAGAGAGGGAAGGAGAGAGGGAGAAAGAGAGGGAAGGAGAGAGGGAGAGATAGAGAAGGTAGGACAGAGGGACAGAAAGAGAGGGAAGGCGAGAGGGAGAGAAAGAGAGGGAAGGAGAGAGGGAGAGAAAGAGAGGGAAGGAGAGAGGGAGAAAGAGAGGGAAGGAGAGAGGGAGAGATAGAGAAGGTAGGACAGAGGGACAGAAAGAGAGGGAAGGCGAGAGGGAGCTAAAGAGAGGGAAGGAGAGAGGGAGAGAAAGAGAGGGAAGGAGAGAGGGAGAGATAGAGAAGGTAGGAGAGAGGGAGAAAGAGAGGGTAGGTGAGAGGGAGAGAAAGAGAGGGAAGGAGAGAGGGAGAAAGAGATTGTAGGTGAGAGGGAGAGAAAGAGAGGGAGAAAGAGAGGGAAGGACAGAGGGAGAAATAGAGGGAAGGCGAGAGGGAGAGATAGAGAAGGTGAGAGGGACAGAAAGAGGGAAGGAGAGAGGGACAGAAAGAGAGGGAAGGACAGAGAGAGGGAAGGAGAGAGGGAGATAATGAGAGGGAAGGAGAGAGGGAGATAATGAGAGGGAAGGAGAGAGGTAGAAAGAGAGGGAAGGAGAGAGGGAGAGAGAGAGAAGGTGAGAGGGGCAGAAAGAGAGGGAAGGAGAGAGGGAGAGAGAAGGAAGGTGAGAGGGACAGAAAGAGAGGGAAGGACAGAGAGAGGGAAGGAGAGAGGGAGATAATGAGAGGGAAGGAGAGAGGTAGAAAGAGAGGGAAGGAGAGAGGGAGAGAATGAGAGGGAAGGAGAGAGGGAGAGAATGAGAGGGAAGGAGAGCGGGAGAGAATGAGAGGGAAGGAGAGAGGGACAGAAAGAGAGGGAAGGACAGAGGGAGAAAGAGAGGGAAGAAGAGAGGGAGAGATAGAGAAGGTGAGAGGGACAGAAAGAGGGAAGGAGAGAGGGACAGAAAGAGAGGGAAGGACAGAGAGAGGGAAGGAGAGAAGGAGATAATGAGAGGGAAGGAGAGAGGTAGAAAGAGAGGGAAGGAGAGAGGGAGAGAATGAGAGGGAAGGAGAATGAGAGGGAAGGAGAGTGGGAGAGAATGAGAGGGAAGGAGAGTGGGAGAGAATGAGAGGGAAGGAGAGAGGGAAAGAAATAGAGGGAAGGAGAGAGAGAAAAAGAGAGGGAAGGAAAGAGAGAGAAAGAGAGGGAAGGAGAGAGGGAGAAAGAGAGGAAAGGAGAGAGGGAAAGAAAGTGAGGGAAGGAGAGAGGGAAAGAAAGAGAGGGAAGGAGAGAGGGAAGGAGAGAGAGAAAAAGAGAGGGAAGGAGAGAGGGAGAGAATGAGAGGGAAGGAGAATGAGAGGGAAGGAGAGTGGGAGAGAATGAGAGGGAAGGAGAGTGGGAGAGAATGAGAGGGAAGGAGAGAGGGAAAGAAATAGAGGGAAGGAGAGAGAGAAAAAGAGAGGGAAGGAAAGAGAGAGAAAGAGAGGGAAGGAGAGAGGGAGAAAGAGAGGAAAGGAGAGAGGGAAAGAAAGTGAGGGAAGGAGAGAGGGAAAGAAAGAGAGGGAAGGAGAGAGGGAAGGAGAGAGAGAAAAAGAGAGGGAAGGAGAGAGGGAGACATCAAGAAAGAGGAAGAGATGCAGGAATAACCAGAGGGGAGAGAGAGATAAACAGAAAGAGGAAGGAGAAAGAGAGGAGAGAAAGAGAGAGAAAACAAGAGAGAAGGGGGGGTGAAAGACAGAGGGAGAAAGAGACCGGGGAGAGAGGGATGAAAAGACACAGAGAAACCATGCATCTGTTCTGTCCACTGACTCCTCTGTCTGATCCGTTCTGTGTTCATGTTCACTGACTCCTCTGTCTGATCTGTTCTGTGTTCATGTTCACTGACTCCTCTGTCTGAACAACAGGGCCAGATGGAGGACAGAGATCCTTCAGAGGAACAAGAACCTCTCTTTCTGTTTCTTTCACTTCTTCTCTTGGAGTTTCAGTCCAAGACCCACAAAGAGCTTTTCTCTCTCATCTTTTCTACCTCTCCTCTCTGTCTTTATCTCTCTCCCTCTCTTTAATTCTCCTCTCTCTCTCTCTCTCTCTCTCTCTCTCTCTCTCTCTCTCTCTCTCTCTCTCTCTCTCTCTCTTTCTCTTTCTCTCTCTCTGACTCATCTTTTCTACCTCTCCTCTCTGTCTTTATCTCTCTCCCTCTCTTTAATTCTCCTCTCTCTCTCTCTCTCTCTCTCTCTCTGACTCATCTTTTCTACCTCTCCTATCTGTCTTTAAAAAAAGAAGTGAAAGACCTGGAGGGGTGAAAATGACAAAAGTTTGTCTCCTTATTCCCACAGACAGGGTTACAGTAGAATGATGCTTGGGGCCAGATGGAACTCAATAGTACTTCAGGGAAAGGCCTGGCACTTCGATTCCACACAACACTGTTCCACATAACCCCTCGCTGGAGTCACTAGCTAAGAATTTAAAGCTAACCGCTGAGGTGGCATGTTTTTTTGGGAGGTGGGTGGGAAAGGAAACTAAAACACCATAAATCTATGTCCCTGTTTGTTGTGGCCTTGACAGGACCAATGATTTCCCCCTGGGTTCCTGATTGTCCGCTAAGAACTCTTTAGGATTTTCCTGCCCCAGCAAGGTGACCCCAAGCCTGGGTAGGATTTCACCTGGAACCACCCTGCTGGTTCTACACAAAAGAGACCTCTTGGGTTGATATTTTATGCCCCAATAAGAGTTTGTTTCCTATACGTTAATGTCAACTTTAAAGCAGCGGGTGGCTGGGTGATAAACTGCTGGGTTTACACTAACGGTGGCGATTCAACATGTAGAATCGTCAGGAAATGAATAGAAAATGACAGCCGGTGTTCTGTGGTCAGAGGTGACAAGACGGCCGCCGTCTTCTTTCAGCCGTTCCATCAGTGCAGTCTGTTTTGTGTGTTCAGCCTATGTGACAGAAACTGTGTCCACAGTCAGTCAGAGAGAGAGAGAGTGTGTGTGTGTGTGTGTGTGTGTGTGTGTGTGTGTGTGTGTGTGTGTGTGTGTGTGTGTGTGTGTGTGTGTGTGTGTGTGTGTGTGTGTGTGTGTGTGTGTGTGTCTGGAAAACAACCTCTCACTCAACGTCAACAAAATAAAGGAGATTGTGGACTTCAGGAAACAGCAGAGGGAGCACCCCCCTATCCACATCGATGGGACAGTAGTGGAGACGGTGGAAATGTTAAGTTCCTCGGCGTACACATCACGGACAAATTGAAATGGTCCACCCACACAGACAGTGTGGTGAAGAAGGCTTGTCACCTGAAACCCTCAAACTTTTACAGATGCAAAATTGAGAGCATCCTCCTGGTACGGCAACTGCACCGCCCACAACCGCAAGGTTCTTCAAAGACTTGATTTGATTTGAGGGTGGTGCGGTCTGCACAACGCATCACCGGTGGCAAACTACCTGCCCTCCATGACACCTACAGCACCCAATGTTACAGGAAGGCCAAAAATATCATCAAGGACAACAGCCACCCGAGCCACTGCCTGTTCCCCCCACTTCCATTCAGAAGGTGAGGTCAGTACAGGTGCATGAAAGCTGGGAACGAGAGACTGAAAAACAGCTTCTATCTCAAGGCCATCAGACCATTAAACAGCCATCACTAACACAGAGAGGCTGCTGCCTACATACAGACTCAAAATCATTGGACACTTTAATAAATGGATCACTAGTCACTTTAACAATGTTTACATATCTTACATTACTCATCTCACATGTATATTTTATACCATCTATTGTATCTTGCCTATGCTGCTCGGTCATACATTATACATATATTTATATGTACATATTCTTATTCCATCCCATGGAATTGTTCATTACTTGTTAGATATTACTGCACTGCCAGAACCAGAGGCACAAGCATTTCGCTACACTCGTATTAACATCTGCTTACCATGTGTATCGGACCAATAAAATGTGATTTGATTTTCATAAAGACACACACAGATAGACACACTGACTGTTAACCACACTAAAAAACGATTACACACTACAGCAAAGTAAACTAAATCAAACACTTTCCAAACCAAACCACAGAACAACAGAGCACAGCTAATAGTCATTTAAATGAAATGTAATGTTGACAGTAAATAGCCACGGAAGTATACAGTATCTCCTAACTAGCTACAGAGTTCTATAGCAACGGAAGTATCAGTATCTCCTAACTAGCTACAGAATAACTATAGCAACGGAAGTATCAGTATCTCCTAACTAGCTACAGAGTACTATAGCAACGGAAGTATACAGTATCCCCTAACTAGCTACAGAGTACTATAGCAACGGAAGTATCAGTATCTCCTAACTAGCTACAGAGTACTATAGCAACGGAAGTATCAGTATCCCCTAACTAGCTACAGAATAACTATAGCAACGGAAGTATCAGTATCTCCTAACTAGCTACAGAGTACTATAGCAACGGAAGTATACAGTATCCCCTAACTAGCTACAGAGTACTATAGCAACGGAAGTATCAGTATCTCCTAACTAGCTACAGAGTACTATAGCAACGGAAGTATCAGTATCCCCTAACTAGCTACAGAATAACTATAGCAACGGAAGTATCAGTATCTCCTAACTAGCTACAGAGTACTATAGCAACGGAAGTATACAGTATCCCCTAACTAGTTACAGAGTACTATAGCAACGGAAGTATACAGTATCCCCTAACTAGCTACAGAGTACTATAGCAACGGAAGTATACAGTATCCCCTAACTAGCTACAGAGTACTATTGCAACGGAAGTATACAGTATCCCCTAACTAGCTACAGAGTACTATAGCAACGGAAGTATACAGTATCCCCTAACTAGCTACAGAGTACTATAGCAACGGAAGTATACAGTATCCCCTAACTAGCTACAGAGTACTATAGCAACGGAAGTATACAGTATCCCCTAACTAGCTACAGAGTACTATAGCAACGGAAGTATACAGTATCCCCTAACTAGCTACAGAGTACTATAGCAACGGAAGTATCAGTATATCCTAACTAGCTACAGAGTACTATAGCAACGGAAGTATACAGTATCTCCTAACTAGCTACAGAGTACTATAGCAACGGAAGTATACAGTATCTAACTATAGCAACGGAAGTAACTAGCTACAGAATAACTATAGCAACGGAAGTATCAGTATCTCCTAATTAGCTACAGAATAACTATAGCAATGGAAGTATCAGTATCTCCTAACTAGCTACAGAATAACTATAGCAACGGAAGTATCAGTATCTCCTAACTAGCTACAGAGTACTATAGCAACGGAAGTATCAGTATCCCCTAACTAGCTACAGAGTACTATAGCAACGGAAGTATACAGTATCCCCTAACTAGCTACAGAGTACTATAGAAACGGAAGTATACAGTATCCCCTAACTAGCTACAGAGTACTATAGCAACGGAAGTATACAGTATCCCCTAACTAGCTACAGAGTACTATAGCAACGGAAGTATACAGTATCCCCTAACTAGCTACAGAGTACTATAGCAACGGAAGTATCAGTATATCCTAACTAGCTACAGAGTACTATAGCAGCGGAAGTATCAGTATCTCCTAACTAGCTACAGAATAACTATAGCAACGGAAGTATACAGTATCTCCTAACTAGCTACAGAATAACTATAGCAACGGAAGTATCAGTATCTCCTAACTAGCTACAGAATAACTATAGCAACGGAAGTATCAGTATCTCCTAACTAGCTACAGAATAACTATAGCAACGGAAGTATCAGTATCTCCTAACTAGCTACAGAATAACTATAGCAACGGAAGTATCAGTATCTCCTAATTAGCTACAGAATAACTATAGCAATGGAAGTATCAGTATCTCCTAACTAGCTACAGAATAACTATAGCAACGGAAGTATCAGTATCTCCTAACTAGCTACAGAGTACTATAGCAACGAAAGTATCAGTATCTCCTAACTAGCTACAGAATAACTATAGCAACGGAAGTATCAGTATCTCCTAACTAGCTACAGAATAACTATAGCAACGGAAGTATCAGTATCTCCTAATTAGCTACAGAATAACTATAGCAATGGAAGTATCAGTATCTCCTAACTAGCTACAGAATAACTATAGCAACGGAAGTATCAGTATCTCCTAACTAGCTACAGAGTACTATAGCAACGAAAGTATCAGTATCTCCTAACTAGCTACAGAATAACTATAGCAATGGAAGTATCAGTATCTCCTAACTAGCTACAGAATAACTATAGCAACGGAAGTATCAGTATCTCCTAACTAGCTACAGAGTACTATAGCAACGAAAGTATCAGTATCTCCTAACTAGCTACAGAATAACTATAGCAATAGAAGTATCAGTATCTCCTAACTAGCTACAGAATAACTATAGCAACGGAAGTATCAGTATCTCCTAACTAGCTACAGAGTACTATAGCAACGAAAGTATCAGTATCTCCTAACTAGCTACAGAATAACTATAGCAATGGAAGTATCAGTATCTCCTAACTAGCTACAGAATAACTATAGCAACGGAAGTATCAGTATCTCCTAACTAGCTACAGAGTACTATAGCAACGGAAGTATCAGTATCTCCTAACTAGCTACAGAATAACTATAGCAACGGAAGTATCAGTATCTCCTAATTAGCTACAGAATAACTATAGCAATGGAAGTATCAGTATCTCCTAACTAGCTACAGAATAACTATAGCAACGGAAGTATCAGTATCTCCTAACTAGCTACAGAGTACTATAGCAACGAAAGTATCAGTATCTCCTAACTAGCTACAGAATAACTATAGCAACGGAAGTATACAGTATCTCCTAACTAGCTACAGAGTACTATAGCAGCGGAAGTATACAGTATCTCCTAACTAGCTACAGAGTACTATAGCAACGGAAGTATCAGTATCTCCTAACTAGCTACAGAGTACTATAGCAACGGAAGTATCAGTATCCCCTAACTAGCTACAGAATAACTATAGCAACGGAAGTATCAGTATCTCCTAACTAGCTACAGAGTACTATAGCAACGGAAGTATACAGTATCCCCTAACTAGCTACAGAGTACTATAGCAACGGAAGTATCAGTATCTCCTAACTAGCTACAGAGTACTATAGCAACGGAAGTATCAGTATCCCCTAACTAGCTACAGAATAACTATAGCAACGGAAGTATCAGTATCTCCTAACTAGCTACAGAGTACTATAGCAACGGAAGTATACAGTATCCCCTAACTAGTTACAGAGTACTATAGCAACGGAAGTATACAGTATCCCCTAACTAGCTACAGAGTACTATAGCAACGGAAGTATACAGTATCCCCTAACTAGCTACAGAGTACTATTGCAACGGAAGTATACAGTATCCCCTAACTAGCTACAGAGTACTATAGCAACGGAAGTATACAGTATCCCCTAACTAGCTACAGAGTACTATAGCAACGGAAGTATACAGTATCCCCTAACTAGCTACAGAGTACTATAGCAACGGAAGTATACAGTATCCCCTAACTAGCTACAGAGTACTATAGCAACGGAAGTATACAGTATCCCCTAACTAGCTACAGAGTACTATAGCAACGGAAGTATCAGTATATCCTAACTAGCTACAGAGTACTATAGCAACGGAAGTATACAGTATCTCCTAACTAGCTACAGAGTACTATAGCAACGGAAGTATACAGTATCTCCTAACTAGCTACAGAGTACTATAGCAACGGAAGTATACAGTATCTCCTAATTAGCTACAGAATAACTATAGCAACGGAAGTATCAGTATCTCCTAACTAGCTACAGAATAACTATAGCAACGGAAGTATCAGTATCTCCTAATTAGCTACAGAATAACTATAGCAATGGAAGTATCAGTATCTCCTAACTAGCTACAGAATAACTATAGCAACGGAAGTATCAGTATCTCCTAACTAGCTACAGAGTACTATAGCAACGGAAGTATCAGTATCCCCTAACTAGCTACAGAGTACTATAGCAACGGAAGTATACAGTATCCCCTAACTAGCTACAGAGTACTATAGAAACGGAAGTATACAGTATCCCCTAACTAGCTACAGAGTACTATAGCAACGGAAGTATACAGTATCCCCTAACTAGCTACAGAGTACTATAGCAACGGAAGTATCAGTATATCCTAACTAGCTACAGAGTACTATAGCAGCGGAAGTATCAGTATCTCCTAACTAGCTACAGAATAACTATAGCAACGGAAGTATACAGTATCTCCTAACTAGCTACAGAATAACTATAGCAACGGAAGTATCAGTATCTCCTAACTAGCTACAGAATAACTATAGCAACGGAAGTATCAGTATCTCCTAACTAGCTACAGAATAACTATAGCAACGGAAGTATCAGTATCTCCTAACTAGCTACAGAATAACTATAGCAACGGAAGTATCAGTATCTCCTAATTAGCTACAGAATAACTATAGCAATGGAAGTATCAGTATCTCCTAACTAGCTACAGAATAACTATAGCAACGGAAGTATCAGTATCTCCTAACTAGCTACAGAGTACTATAGCAACGAAAGTATCAGTATCTCCTAACTAGCTACAGAATAACTATAGCAACGGAAGTATCAGTATCTCCTAACTAGCTACAGAATAACTATAGCAACGGAAGTATCAGTATCTCCTAATTAGCTACAGAATAACTATAGCAATGGAAGTATCAGTATCTCCTAACTAGCTACAGAATAACTATAGCAACGGAAGTATCAGTATCTCCTAACTAGCTACAGAGTACTATAGCAACGAAAGTATCAGTATCTCCTAACTAGCTACAGAATAACTATAGCAATGGAAGTATCAGTATCTCCTAACTAGCTACAGAATAACTATAGCAACGGAAGTATCAGTATCTCCTAACTAGCTACAGAGTACTATAGCAACGAAAGTATCAGTATCTCCTAACTAGCTACAGAATAACTATAGCAATAGAAGTATCAGTATCTCCTAACTAGCTACAGAATAACTATAGCAACGGAAGTATCAGTATCTCCTAACTAGCTACAGAGTACTATAGCAACGAAAGTATCAGTATCTCCTAACTAGCTACAGAATAACTATAGCAATGGAAGTATCAGTATCTCCTAACTAGCTACAGAATAACTATAGCAACGGAAGTATCAGTATCTCCTAACTAGCTACAGAGTACTATAGCAACGGAAGTATCAGTATCTCCTAACTAGCTACAGAATAACTATAGCAACGGAAGTATCAGTATCTCCTAATTAGCTACAGAATAACTATAGCAATGGAAGTATCAGTATCTCCTAACTAGCTACAGAATAACTATAGCAACGGAAGTATCAGTATCTCCTAACTAGCTACAGAGTACTATAGCAACGAAAGTATCAGTATCTCCTAACTAGCTACAGAATAACTATAGCAACGGAAGTATACAGTATCTCCTAACTAGCTACAGAGTACTATAGCAGCGGAAGTATACAGTATCTCCTAACTAGCTACAGAATAACTATAGCAACGGAAGTATACAGTATCTCCTAACTAGCTACAGAGTACTATAGCAACGGAAGTATCAGTATCTCCTAACTAGCTACAGAATAACTATAGCAACGGAAGTATCAGTATCTCCTAACTAGCTACAGAATAACTATAGCAACGGAAGTATCAGTATCTCCTAACTAGCTACAGAGTACTATAGCAACGGAAGTATCAGTATCCCCTAACTAGCTACAGAGTACTATAGCAACGGAAGTATACAGTATCCCCTAACTAGCTACAGAGTACTATAGCAACGGAAGTATACAGTATCCCCTAACTAGCTACAGAGTACTATAGCAACGGAAGTATACAGTATCCCCTAACTAGCTACAGAGTACTATAGCAACGGAAGTATACAGTATCCCCTAACTAGCTACAGAGTACTATAGCAACGGAAGTATCAGTATATCCTAACTAGCTACAGAGTACTATAGCAACGGAAGTATACAGTATCTCCTAACTAGCTACAGAGTACTATAGCAACGGAAGTATACAGTATCCCCTAACTAGCTACAGAGTACTATAGCAACGGAAGTATACAGTATCCCCTAACTAGCTACAGAGTACTATAGCAACGGAAGTATCAGTATATCCTAACTAGCTACAGAGTACTATAGCAGCGGAAGTATCAGTATCTCCTAACTAGCTACAGAATAACTATAGCAACGGAAGTATCAGTATCTCCTAACTAGCTACAGAATAACTATAGCAACGGAAGTATCAGTATCTCCTAATTAGCTACAGAATAACTATAGCAATGGAAGTATCAGTATCTCCTAACTAGCTACAGAATAACTATAGCAACGGAAGTATCAGTATCTCCTAACTAGCTACAGAGTACTATAGCAACGAAAGTATCATTATCTCCTAACTAGCTACAGAATAACTATAGCAACGGAAGTATACAGTATCTCCTAACTAGCTACAGAGTACTATAGCAGCGGAAGTATACAGTATCTCCTAACTAGCTACAGAATAACTATAGCAACGGAAGTATACAGTATCTCCTAACTAGCTACAGAGTACTATAGCAACGGAAGTATCAGTATCTCCTAACTAGCTACAGAATAACTATAGCAACGGAAGTATCAGTATCTCCTAACTAGCTACAGAATAACTATAGCAACGGAAGTATCAGTATCTCCTAACTAGCTACAGAATAACTATGGCAACGGAAGTATACAATACCTCCTAAATAGGTACAGAATACTATAGCAACGGAAGTATACAGTATCTCCTAACTAGCTACAGAGTACTACAGCAACGGAAGTATCAGTATCTCCTAACTAGCTACAGAATAACTATAGCAACGGAAGTATCAGTATATCCTAACTAGCTACAGAATATCTATAGCAACGGAAGTATCAGTATCTCCTAACTAGCTACAGAGTACTATAGCAACGGAAGTATACAATACCTCCTAAATAGGTACAGAATACTATAGCAACAGAAGTATACAGTATCTCCTAACTAGCTACAGAGTACTATAGCAACGGAAGTATCAGTATATCCTAACTAGCTACAGAATATCCATAGCAACGGAAGTATCAGTATCTCCTAACTAGCTACAGAATAAGATATTCTAGCTGTAGTAGTACTGTCGTTCATTGATCAAATGTCTACTCTTCCATTCCTGGCAACTTAAGTATGGGTTGTGTCCCAAATGACCCAATTTCCCCTATTCAGTGCAACAGTTTTAGTGGGCTCCCGAGTGGTGCAGTGGTCTAAGGCACTGCATTTCAGCGCTAGCGGTGTACAGCCTACACCAACAGCCTACACCAACCAAACCCAGGCGATGCTGGGCCAATTGGGCCAATTGAACCTGGTTCAAATCCAGGCTGTATCACAACCAGCTGTGATTGGGCGGTGCACAATTGGCCCAGCATCGCCTGGGTTTGGTTGGTGTAGGCTGTCATTGTAATTAATAATTTGTTCTTTAACTGCCTTTCCTGATTAAATAAATAAAAACATTTGAGCAGAGCCCTAGTAGTGTACTATGTAGGGATAAAGGTGCCATTTGGGATGCAACCATATAGTCATTAGATGGAGAATTCCTGGCAACTAATCTTGGATGGATTGCAAACCCAGGGCAAGACAACAGGGCAGGATCCTCTAAAGAGCAATGTCCAATGGCAGGTCAGATTTACTGTAATGCCTCTTTAAGTGCCCATCAAGGAACTCCGATGTCAATACTGATAGTGGTAATCATTTCTAAATAGACCCTACTGATACTGATCCAAAGAGCAACAAGCTCTTCCCCTGCCAGCTCGGTGTCTCTCTCTCTCTCTCTCTCTCATGCCCAGCCCAGACTGCCTGCTCACTCCAAAGACATAGAAATAGAACTCTGGACTCCTGTTAGATGCAACACATTGGGCCTGCTCAGCAGAATGTTTGGCCGGCAATCAATCTGATTGTGGGTTGTCGACAATCCGGCTTTTAAAAGGCAATGTTCCCTGCGGAGCATTGTTGAATTGGCTTGGGCCTGGAAAGTGCACTAGACTGTGGTAGAATTATCTACGAAAAGTAGTAGAAAAGCTATTCTAAAGAGCTTTAAGTTTTCTGATCTCTCAACTGATGGTCTCATTAGCCCAGACTGCAGCAGAGGGGGTTGGAAAAACGATGCTTGTATGATGAGTAACCTTGTCTGAATACTTTCTGAAACTGAAAGAGACATAAAATGGATTATGGATAAAGCTAAGCAGTCTCAACACTTCAGTCTACATAGCACATCATAAATATTGAGCAGGTTGGCATTTATTGAGATGGCTCATGTACTGGAGGCAGCTAGGCAGAGTGTCACTCTGCTGCAAAGTCATAACATCTGATTTGGACCCTAACCTTAACCACACTGCTAACCATAATGCCTAACCATAAAAAAGCACATTTTTGTTTTAATTAATTTCTACAATAAAGCCAATTTTGACTTTGTAGCTGGCCCATCTAGTGGAAACTCAGTTCTGCCTCCAGGACAAGACTCATGATGATAGAGGTCAACCTGCGAATATTGAGGTGCTTTTTATCAGGAGCCTTTGGGGTGAAGGCTTGTCTCCACTACTTGTTCCATTAGGCTTACCAATCTCCTTTTCAGCTTCTTGGGCCAAACAGAGTTTTATTGTTTCTGTTATTCATGACAGGGTGAATCTTATCTCTGACGTAGTAATTCAGACATAGAACTATACAATTCAGTGTTGCCTCAGACAGTTCATCTGTTCTACATTCATTATGATACCTGAGCTACCCCCAGAGGGATATATTGAACTTACAAAACACACACATTTACACACACACAAACACACTCAAGTTTGACGCACACACACAGATACTCCCGAGTGGTGCAGCGGTCTAAGACACTGCATCTCAGTGCAAGAGACGTCACTACAGTCCCTGATTCGAATCCAGGCTGTATCACATCTGGCCGTGATTGGGAGTCCCATAAGGCGGCGCACAATTGGCCCAGTGTTGTCCGGGTTTGGCTGGGGTAGGCTGTCATTGTAAATAAGAATGTGTTCTGACTTGTCTAGATAAATAAAGGTTACACAAACACATTAACATATGAATTGATATTAAAACAAAGTCCTTCAAGCAGTTTATAGACTTCAGAGGGATATTTAAATGTGAAGGTTACATTTTGGCCATTCACACGCAGTCATATACTGTAGCCTCCACACACACACAGTCATATACTGTAGCCTCCATACACACACATTGATCTGTTGCCTTCTTTGGTGAGCAGTCCAGGGGCAGCAGCACTACTGCTAGACCAGCCCGCATCTGGTACCTTTCCTGCTAATTGACAGTTGTTAATTATTCCCTAAGAGAAATTCTCTCTTTGATCTTCTCAGTTCTCTGGAAGTCAGAGATCACACCTATGGCCTAAAGGAAGCATAGGCCAAAACCCATTCCTCTCTCTCTCTCTCTCTCTCTCTCTCTCTCTCTCTCTCTCTCTCTCTCTCTCTCTCTCTCTCTCTCACACACTTCTCTCTGTTTATCGATGACAGCATTCAATTTCTACTGCGTAGCCAGACATCTGTAGCCTCATGGATTGAAAACAGGAGTAATGTTGGTAATATCTGCAAGTCATTGGAAACAGAACGCACCAATAATCTGTGGATCGGGGGGCATATGTATCAAACATCTCAGAGTAGGAGTGCTGATCTAGGATCAGATCTCCCCTGTCCATGTAATCTTATTCATTATGATCTAAAAGGCAAAACTGATACTCTGCGACACTTGATATATGCAGCCCCAAAGTACTGTAGGCATGTCAAATAGGGCTAGATGGACTTTCTGCAACACAGTGCTACATCTTTAGCTAAAGCTGGAGCAGACTGGTGCCCATGGGTCACGGCTAGGAGAGAATATATCTAAATCTATATTTCCCCCCACTGCAGTGAAAACATCAAAAGAGCAGATACTATTTTAAGTAAAACCTCT
Source organism: Oncorhynchus clarkii lewisi (assembly GCF_045791955.1). NCBI lineage: Eukaryota > Metazoa > Chordata > Actinopteri > Salmoniformes > Salmonidae > Oncorhynchus > Oncorhynchus clarkii. Next base: position 34,388,936 of record NC_092172.1, on the reverse strand, counting down.
AATGTGTCAATGTTAACATCATTTTCTGCGCCGAAATTGATCTGAGCATTGACTTCTACCTTATTATTCTTGATGGCTGTGCTTCTGAATCAATGTTAGGTGTGTGTGTGTGTGTGTGTGTGTGTGTGTGTGTGTGTGTGTGTGTGTGTGTGTGTGTGTGTGTGTGTGTGTGTGTGTGTGTGTGTGTGTGTGTGTGTGTGTGTGTGTGTGTGTGTGTGTATGCGTGTGCATGCATGTATGGTTTAGTGGAAAAAGGTATGCCTTGTGTAAACTATGTGAGTGTGTAGGGATATACTGACTCTGGTATATCGACTTGCTAAAAGCAACATATAACAGAACATAATCATCATCATTTGGACTGAACTCTCTGATATCTCAGGTCCCATTAAATTAAATAAGTGAGTTAGTTCCACTAGAACGATAGCAGGTTTAATTGGAGAAGATACTCTCTGCGTTTCTGAAGACATTCAAAACAAGTGTTTTCTCCGATACATTTCTAAAGTGCCGACTTTGCAGTATAAAAAACTGAAGGATCCCAATCTCTATCCGCCTCTCACTGATTTGGGTCATAGCTACTCTGACTGTTGGTACAGTGCTGCAGTCATTTCTTTTAGGTTTACTCACTGCAGCACTGAAACTAATGTCTTGACAGAATCGTAGTAAAAAATGGTCCCTTAGAAGAGAAGCTGTATCGTTCTAAACACGTAATTGTAGATATCTGGGATTCAACTACTATACCTATTGAACTAAGCTCATAAGGCATAAGTTATATTTTTCAAGAAACAATGATATATATAAATCATTTAAAAGTCTAAAAACATATATACTAATCCCAGATTACCTCTTTAAAGTAGTGAATCCCATAGTTGCAGCCAGCTCAGACCTAATCAACTTCAGTATTCAATGTTTGTCTGGGTCCCCAGGATGTGGGTAGATGTCTCCATACTGTTCACTAGGGGCAACGTGAGCACCTATTACCATCTAGTAGGCTGGCGGTTTTCTAGGGTGTTGTGGATTGGGATAGAGGAACTGCTTAAACCGCCGGCCTGATAATTGTGGGTTCAGTCCCAGTGCTAGACAGTTGTTTTAGTTTTTTCTGTTTTAACCCTTACCTTAACCAGTCGGAATTAATGCCTCAAATTTACCATCCAAATGTGATGTTAATTCCCCCCCTGGACAAACGTTGAATTCTGAAGTGAGACCGTGAGTTGTTGTTGATAGTTGATCCTTAGAACAGAAGCTGTCTTCGTTCTCTACGATATGAGGAGCATGAAAATAACAGGACAGAAAGCAATCTGTGTCCTGTGGTCAACTCAACAAGCCAAGCCTATGGGCTAACAGCATCTCTGCTCTGGTTCTACTTGAGCTGTCGCTGAGGAGAGAGAGACACGTCTAAACAGAGAGACACGTCTGAACAGAGAGACACGTCTGAACAGAGAGACACGTCTGAACAGAGAGACACGTCAGAACAGAGAGACACGTCAGAACAGAGAGACACGTCTGAATAGAGAGACATGTCAGAACAGAGAGACACGTCAGAACAGAGAGACACGTTGGAACAGAGAGACACGTCAGAACAGAGAGACACGTCAGAACAGAGAGACACGTCGGAACAGAGAGACACGTCAAAACAGAGAGACACGTCAGAACAGAGAGACACGTCAGAACAGAGAGACACGTCAGAACAGAGAGACACGTCGGAAACAGAGAGCCGGCGAGGAGGCAAATCCACACACAGTCATATACTGTAGCCTCTACACACACACAGTCATATACTGTAGCCTCCACACACACACATATACTGTAGCCTCCACACACACACAGTCATATACTGTAGCCTCCACACACACACAGTCATATACTGTAGCCTCCACACACACACATATACTGTAGCCTCCACACACACACAGTCATATACTGTAGCCTTCACACACACACATATACTGTAGCCTCCACACCCACACAGTCATATACTGTAGCCTCCACACACACACAGTCATATACTGTAGCCTCCACACACACACAGTCATATACTGTAGCCTCCACACACACACAGTCATGTACTGTAGCCTCCACACACACACAGTCATATACTGTAGCCTCCACACACACACAGTCATATACTGTAGCCTCCACACACACACAGTCATATACTGTAGCCTCCACACACACACAGTCATGTACTGTAGCCTCCACACACACACAGTCATATACTGTAGCCTCCACACACACACAGTCATATACTGTAGCCTCCACACACACAGTCATATACTGTAGCCTCCACACACAGTCATATACTGTAGCCTCTACACACACACAGTCATATACTGTAGCCTCCACACACACAGTCATATACTGTAGCCTCCACACACACACAGTCGCACACAGACACACGCATGCACACACCTTCCAAACTCTACTACACTGTACAAACACACGCACACACATACGCATGCACACGCACACACTTCTCAAAACCCTACTACACCGCACACACACACACACACACACACACACACACACACACACACACACACACACACACACACACACACACACACACACACACACACACAGACACACACACACACACACACACACCAGAGGAGTCTGGTGGGAGGAGCTATAGGAGGACAGGCTCATTGTAATGGCTGGGATAAAGTTAATGGAACGGTATCAAACACATCAACCATATGGAAATCACATGTTTGACTCCGTTACATTAATACAATTCCAGCCTTTACAATGAACCGTCCTCCTATATCTCCCACCAGCCTCCACTGACACACATGCACACACACACACTCCCGAAATACAAACCCCGAAACAACTATACACACATTAAGACATCAACACACCCTTCACAGACATACAGAATGAAAAACTGTTGCCAGCAGGAGAGAGAGAGAGAGAACAGACGTAGAGAAACAGAAGACCCAGAGAAGAGAGAGAAAAGAGAGAATGTTCCTACCTGCTCTCCTCACATCCTGTGCTCCTGAAGGTAAGAGGGAGGGAGAGGGAACAAGAGAGGAGGAGGACGAAGAAAAAAGAGACAGCGGGACTCCAGAGAGAGAGAGAGGGGGAGAGAGAAAGGGCGAGAGAGAGACCGGAAAGAGAGGGAGACAGAAATGGTGAGAGAGGGAGGGAGAGTGGGATGAGAGAGATTGGGAGAGAGGTAGAGAGAAAAAGTGAGAGGGAGGGAGTAGAGGGAGAGGGAAAGGGAGCAACAGAGGAGAACAGAAGAGGGAGTGGCGTAATGTGTCCGATCATCATGTACACAGAGGACCACAGCACAGAAGACACTCTGTGTTAATCAAGAACACATACCGGTCCTTTACCTCAATACAGCACGCTGCACTGTTTGTCGCTACTGGTGGGTGTGTGTGCGTGTGTGTGTGTGTGTGTGTGTGTGTGTGTGTGTGTGTGTGTGTGCGGTGTAGTAGGGTTTTGAGAAGTGTGTGCGTGTGCATGCGTATGTGTGTGTGTGTGTGTGTGTGTGCGTGTGTGTGTGTGTGTGTGTGTGTGTGTGTGTGTGTGCGTGCGTGTGTGTGTGCGTGTGTGATTAGGCATGTTGCCTGAGTGTTTCTGTACGTTTGTGTGTGTACACAAGTTGCATGTGTGTGTATGCATGCATGCATGTAAGTGTGTGTGTGTGTGCGTGCGTGCGTGCGTGCGTGTGTGTGTGTGTGAGAAAGAAAATTCATAGGAGCATAATACATAATATAGTATTAACAGACAGACAGACAGACAGACGGACAGGCATACAGAACGACAGACAGGCAGTCAGACCGACAGTCAGAAAGACAGGTAGACAGGCATAAAGACAGACAGACAGACAGACAGACAGACAGACAGACAGACAGGCAGACAGGCAGGCAGGCAGGCATGCAGAAAGGAATACACAATACCCTCATCTCTTCACTACTCCTGAGAGACTTACGCTCTTCTCCTCTTGTCCTTTGGGACCTGTCAGCCCCCCCGCCCCCCGCCCCCCCGGTCAAGGACAAACAAGACATGTAGTAAGGGGAAGAATAGTGTGTGAAGAACACAAGTTCTTTATCCTTTACACACACACAATACACTTACACACTTGTCATACAGCCCAAGTTTTGTTAAACTATAAGAATACAGTTAGCATAATAACATGTAAATACACCCAGTCTGTTGCAGGTTGCACTGCTTTGACATTTTACTGCACTGTTAGGAGCTAGTAACACAAGCTGCACCCACCATAACATCTGCTAAACTGTGTACGTGACCAAAAAACTTTATAGTGGCTCAGGGGTAACATTTCCCCTAGGTACAGATCTGGCATCAGCTTCCCCTCTCCCAATCCTGACTACTCCTAACCATTCCTAACTTATCCTAACCATTAGTGGGGGAAATGCTAAACTGATCTAAGATCACTGTCTAGGGGGAACCTTCACTCTACACCACTAGTGCTGGGGGCAACTTGGCTATAGGTCCTCCTCTCACTCTCTTTCCCACTCAGTTTGCCCACTATTCATACTCTAATTGATTATATTAGAGAATCCCAGTAGGAATTCCCTACCCTGGGTAGCATTCAGGGACACTCCATCATTACCTTGTGCCAGAGCAGTTGGCTAGAGTAAAAGCAGACTCCAGACTGGTACCCAGGCAAATGACAAATGAGTCTGGAGAAGGACAGACAGATTTGGGGGGGAGTCAGACATTTAGCAACCCAACTTCCAGATGAAAACGAGCCCAGGGCACCTTTTGGCAGGCAAGTTTTTGTCTAGGCTTGGTTGACATTATGATTTCTGGCCCTATAAATCAGAATGAATTAATGTTTTATATTATTTTATTAATCTCTTTTATTGTGTTTTTGTTTTTATGTCCTTCATTTCACTTCTTTACTGCTAAGTGTGTTGTGATAAAAAAAGCACTTTAAATGGGCTCAGCGGTCAAAGGCACTGCATCTCAGTGCTAGCGGCATCACTACAGACCCTGGTTCAATCCTGGGCTTTATCACAACCGGCCGTGATTGGGAGTCCCGTAGAGCGGCGCACAATTGGCCCAGTGTCGTCCAGGTTAGGGTTTGGCCGGTGTAGGCCATCATTGTAAATAGGAATTTGTTCTAAACTGACTTTTCTAGATAAATAAAGGTTACATTTAAAAAATGGCTAGATTTTATTTGAATGAGTTAGCCAGCTAACTTTCCAAAATATTCAGGAACAACTCCACATTTGTAAACAAAGATGGGCAAAATGGAAAATCCATAAGGCATACTCCACTAGCTCCAGGTTTTTATTTTAGGAAGCAGAGATTTAACGGTTATCTCTGAACGTTAGCTAGATAACTCATTGATCTTGCTTTGTGGTATCTAAGGGACCTTAACCAAGCACAGCAACACTGCATGCTACCACCTTACTGTGAACAAAAAAACAAAACAATGAAGGGGGTTTGTTGACAGCCAATGAGAATCCCCCAGGCTAGCCACATACAAATGAGATCTTATAACAAAGCAGCTACAGTAATAATCTGATTATTTGCATTGGCTATGTTTAATTGCAGTAAGGCCTATACATTTTAGGTATATTTCTCTGGAGGCTTTGAATGAAGTCAATTGATGAGTAAATATATACAATACATAGGCTACACACTGCAGTAACCCATCCACTGGCTGACAACAACATCATTGCACAATCAATGCTGTCAGACTTTATCCTCTGGCATAACTTTTACCTTGAAAACGATTCTTTCTTAGGAATTGGTCTCTTTAAATGACATTCTGCACAGCTATGTAACAAGACAAATATGTCGCTATGAAAAGTATTGTACTGCATTAGTCTCTCAAGGTAATGGTAGTTAGCTAGTAGAATACATTTATTTTTATAAATCACTGTAAGTTTTCTGTATTAAATTTTTTTCCTCCACCATCTGAGAAACTGCAAGTAGAGGGCTTAACATTCTCAAATACCCCAGTAAATGTCACCTCTAGCCCTGCAGGTGCTATGTGGAATCCAAAATAGATGTTTGCAATTTTGAAAGTAAATGTTTTATGTCATGTTGTACATTGTTGATACAAATCGGCATTTCCCTTCAGTGGTTTATAGTGGACCGAGACATATTTACATTTCCTCTAAAGGCATGTTCAGTGTCTTATTAACACACAATGTCATACTCTAAACATGACTGTTCAGTGTCTTATTAACACACAATGTCATACTCTAAACATGACTGTTCAGTGTCTTATTAACACACAATGTCATACTGTAAACATGACTGTTCAATGTCTTATTAACACACAATGTCATGCTGTAAACATGACTGTTCAGTGTCTTATTAACACACAATGTCATACTGTAAACATGACTGTTCAGTGTCTTATTAACACACAATGTCATACTGTAAACATGACTGTTCAGTGTCTTATTACCACACAATGTCATACTGTAAACATGACTGTTCAGTGTCTTATTAACACACAATGTCATACTGTAAACATGACTGTTCAATGTCTTATTAACACACAATGTCATACTGTAAACATGACTGTTCAGTGTCTTATTAACACACAATGTCATACTGTAAACATGACTGTTCAGTGTCTTATTAACACACCATGTCATACTGTAAACATGACTGTTCAGTGTCTTATTAACACACCATGTCATACTGTAAACATGACTGTTCAGTGTCTTATTACCACACAATGTCATACTGTAAACATGACTGTTCAGTGTCTTATTACCACACAATGTCATACTGTAAACATGACTGTTCAGTGTCTTATTACCACACAATGTCATACTGTAAACATGACTGTTCAGTGTCTTATTACCACACAATGTCATACTGTAAACATGACTGTTCAGTGTCTTATTACCACACAATGTCATACTGTAAACATGACTGTTCAGTGTCTTATTACCACACAATGTCATACTGTAAACATGACTGTTCAGTGTCTTATTACCACACAATGTCATACTGTAAACATGACTATTCAGTGTCTTATTACCACACAATGTCATACTGTAAACATGACTGTTCAGTGTCTTATTACCACACAATGTCATACTGTAAACATGACTGTTCAGTGTCTTATTACCACACAATGTCATACTGTAAACATGACTGTTCAGTGTCTTATTACCACACAATGTCATACTGTAAACATGACTGTTCAGTGTCTTATTATCACACAATGTCATACTGTAAACATGGCTGTTCAGTGTCTTATTACCACACAATGTCATACTGTAAACATGACTGTTCAGTGTCTTATTACCACACAATGTCATACTGTAAACATGACTGTTCAGTGTCTTATTACCACACAATGTCATACTGTAAACATGACTGTTCAGTGTCTTATTAACACACAATGTAAACATGACTGACCACACAAATATATTGGAATGAATGTGGAAAAAATATTCAATTTTAAACTTTGCAATGGTACTACAATGAGTGTACAAAAAATTAGGAACATCTTCCTAATATTGAGTTTCAGCCCCGTTTGCCCTCAGAACAGCCTCGGTTCGTTGGTGCATGGACTCTACAAGGTGTTGAAAATGTTCCACAGGGATGCAGGCCCATGTTGACTTCAATGCTTCCCACTGTTGGTTCAAGTTGGCTGGATGGCCTTTAGGTGGTGGACCATTCCTGATAGACACGGGAAACTGTTGAGCATGAAAAACCCATCAGTGTTGCAGTTCTTGACACACTCACAATGGTGCGCCTGGTACCTACTACCATACCCCATTCAAAGGCACTTAATTATTTTGTCTTGCCAATTCACCTTTTGAATGGCACATGCAGAATCCTTTCTCAATTGTCTCAAGACTTAAAAAATCCTTCTTTAACCTGTCTCCTCCCCTTCATCTACACTGATTGAAGTGGATTTAACAAGTGACATCAATAAGGGATCATAGTTTTCACCTGGTCAGTCTATGTCATGGAAAGAGCAGGTGCTCCTAATGTTTTGTACACTCAGTGCACGTAATGGAGAGGAAAACTTGAAATGTAATCTAGAGACAGACGAGTTAGAATATTAATCTCTTCTGAGAAAAACAGAGCAGTTAGGCGTGCCTTTGCCTAATGGGGGGTGTATTATCTAATGATACAGGCACAGAGCTGCAGACACTTGCAATAGGTTCATTTAAACCAGGAAAGTATTAGTGTGCTAGTTTAAAACATTTATAGAAGTATATGTACATTGAAGTAGTTTGTGCCTAAAAAAAGGGCAGGAGAACAGTTTAGACTCCAGGCCGGATACCATCTGTGATTACATGTAGTCTGAAATGATTGGTGTAACACAGTAACTATGTGTAACTCAGTCCTAGATTAGGCCTACAGAGAAATCTGAAACCTACACACAAGTTTACCTTCCTTTTATCTTTCCGCTGTCTTCACTTGTGTTGCATTTTGCACATCAAATTGCAAATATAACCCTATTGAAAAAATGAAAACATACATTGGAAAAAAAAGCAACTATTGTGAGTTAAATCAGGATGGGTGGAATCTTGAGAACGGCATAGATTTTACATCTCGAACTCCCAGAATCTTGCTGGTTTGTGCAGATTCTGAAACAATGCCCTGTGGATTCATCCATTTAAAATGATCTGTGACATTGGAAGTCATGTCCTCTATGTATCTCAAGTGGATTGATCTTCACATCAAACACATGTAGCTAGGTCTCGTTTCCATCTCATAGTTTGACAATGATACAATGGTGAAAAACACCAAGTATTTTACAAAGTGAGTGCTGTTGAAGGGCCATAAATGCTTACAAAGCAAACATTTGGCCTATTTGGGATTACATTTTAGCCTACTTGATTGGGCTGTTCTATTCTATATGAAAGATAGGACCACGATTCAACAAGTGATTACTGGCAAAGGATGTTAGGCTACTCTATCTCACTGACATTAACTGACTTTCCATCTTTCAAAGCTTAATTAGACTCAAATCAAAGATACAGGCAAAACATAATTAATTCAAGTGAAGTCTCGCGGTGTTTAGACACCTTTCAGACATCTTGCATTTTTCAGTCTGAAAGAACGAATTTATAAAATACCGTTGACTTCATCGGGCCAAGCGAACCCGAAATAACAGGGCCTTTATTGTTGATATTCGTGACTTATTTGTATTTCGACCGAATGCATGTGAGGCTATAGGTGGCTGAACCGAGAGCTCGCGTGCCAAACCACTGAGCGGATTGTCTCTCCCGGGGCTCTCGAGCCGTATTGTGCGTCATTTTCATAGCTGCATCTTGTTTTTCTATCGAGGCAACATGGCAACTCCCGCCGCGGTCAATCCATCGGGTAAGTCGCGATTTATCTTAAGGAAAAAACAAAAACAGTGGGGGTTTAATGGTGATTTATATCTTTAAAATGTAACATCTATTTTTGACATTTACCGGAATGGAAAGCGGCGCTTAGCTGAAGACGCCGACGTCAGGCTCACAGAGCTCAAGCTCTCCACAGCATCCCCTTCCCCCACGGAGCTATCGCAGCCTCAAAACACTTTCTGTACACCTAGAAACGCATTTTCTTCATTATAGCGTGAACATACGTCCCTTATTTACACACAAACAGCCTATAATAGGGGCAGAAGCTTTTTAATGTCTTGCATGTATTATCTGCACGCAAAATGAGATGCTGGTTGCGTTTTGGCTCAATCCAACAGGCAGCTAGTTAGCTGCTGCTACGTGCTCTGATTTCACGGAAAGCCAGTCCCCCTCACGATACAAAGGTTCTTTTGCATACCGAGCCCTTGGCCTATCGACGTTAACTCGGGCGATTTGAGTCGAGTCATTTCGACGTGTGTCGCTGGTGTCAGTGACAGCGATTTGTTGGTCCCTCTCCATCGCCGGTTGATTCGACAGTCATTAGCTAGATGAAATCTGCAGCTTGCTAGGCGCTAACAACACTGTAGCCTGGCTTTCTTTACTCAGTGTTATTTGAGGAAGAAGTTAAAGTTTTTAGTGAACGGCCTAAATAGTAACCTAGTGGCCTAGCTAGTCTTATTTGCATGACCAGTAAAGCTACCTTTATATGCCTTATATGTTTGAACCTTGAAGCGCTAGTTGTCATGTAATGACAGTCACAAAGGCATTAATTACAATGTTGCTGTTATGTAGTCATTACGTTGTTACATTGTTACTGAGCAAATAAACGTACACACAGCATACACTTTTGTTGTTAGATTGTTACTGTATTACGGAAGTACAAGGCTACAATGCATCCTTAGCGGAGGTGCAATTATATCGCCGGCGCTCTTATTAATGTAATCAATTCTGGGCAATGATACAAGTTTGGTAGTGATATAGAAGCAAAACATTTAGAGGAAGGCAAACAATGGTTTATATACACGTTGCTGAATTGCTGCTTGTCATCAAATATGTGTAGGCTATGGAATGTAGCCTGAGCCTTGTGTGTTGAAAAATACTACTCTAAAAATAGGCCTAAATCTTACGTTTCCTAATGTGCATTCACTCCGGTTCTATTTGCTCTGTTTAGCCTAGGCCTGATGTATTTTGTATACAGTAACGTTAACTGATTATTGAAACTAACTGTTCTACTGCCAAAAACATTTAAGAAATACAGCTTCGATTTTACTGTCATTTCCAATAATAACCACAACAGCAGGCCTCTCTCTCTCTCTCTCATTGTATATGCACATTTAAGTCTAATGAAGAAATAACTGGGGTGTTAACAGCACCGTGGCTGCATATAGAGTTGCCATGTGAAGAGAAGCATTGAACAGAATGAACAATCAACTGATTATTACCTGGGTGCGTTCCAATAATATTTAATTTCTCCTGAAGAGTACACTCCTTAACTACTTCCCACGAATCTAAAAGCATTGCATTTAAAAAAAAATGTATTTACCAAAGAGCATTATTTTTCATTAAAGCCAGATTACACAATGCATTAATCTCCTCTTATCCCAGTAACAAACCTATTTGTCAGATTATGCGATAGGCTATAATCCATGTTTGTTGTGTTTTGTTGTGAGAGCCAGTGATATTATGATGTCTTTGGGTGGATTGAAGAAGCTACACAGGGAATGCTGGTGGCGCTGCTCCCAAGTAATGATAGGAGAAACCCTGGCTGTCCTCTCCAGCCCTAGCCTCCTGTAGCCAGATGCTGGGTTCTCACCTAGAACCACAGTATGCCATGCTATGTCTGCCTGCCACCTCCTGAGCACTAGTTATTATGCATGTATGAGTTGAAGTGTTGTTTACATACCTCTAGGCTACTTCATGAATGAATGAATTAGTTGGTTGGTTCTTTGCTGGGGTCTGCATTGCAGCTGGGGGTTTTCCAAGACAGAGAAAAGTAGAAGCAAGTGGAGGAGACAGAGAGGGAAGGATAGGAAAGGGAGGGAGAGGAGAGGGGAAACGCTGGCTTGTATAAAATATTAACAAAACTGCTGGAAGCACTGGGGCAGAGAAGGGGGTTTGTTTAGCATATCCCTAACATCTGGCTGATGGAGTGAATGAGTAGACCAGAGAGAGAGAGGGGGTGAGTTGGTAGGCCTGGGAGAAGGAAAGGCACAGAGAGAGAAATTGTGATTTGGCACGCAATGTGCTTCAGCTCACCACCCAGCACGACACGGAGCGTCATATTCAGTCTTTCTGTGTCCTAAAACAGGCTGGATTTAGGCTACATTGAAAACAACAGAAAAGTCACCATGGCATGTTCTTGTGGAGGTTCAGGTACCACATGGCCATGTCCACAATTTCAGAGTAATATTAATGCAGCTGTAATACAGTCACAATGTCACACAATGTCTAATGCCATGTTCTCATGTGGTACCTTTCTCTGTCCTCTGTTCCAGAGATGGGCAGTGAGTTGCCGGGGCCCGTTACTATGCCGGGGGCGGTGGTGGGGGCGGGCCAAGTGAGGATGGGCGGAGCCATGCCGGGCCGCGGGGGCAAGAGGAGATCTGGAGGGTGAGTACTATTTTATATCTGCATTTTGCCCACAAGGCTATTCCACTGGTGTTCCAGGAGTATTACACCAGTATATCAAGAGTATTCCAGGCTTATCCCAGGACCAAATATCAATAGAATTGCTTCATTATTCCAATGAGCAGAACTTCAGGCATGGATAACAAAAACACAGAGCAAGCACACAGGCCAATATTCCAATGTTGAATTTCAAACGAGCTTTATTAGCAGGACAGAGTAACACGCCAGAGATATACAATGTATGATAGTTTGACATAGTGCCACCGAAAAAAGCAAACAGTAATCTCATATAGCTAGCTGCATTTATGATTAAAAAAACACTCTCAGGTCGAAGACAGAGGGAACAGAAGATTTCGAGACTATTCCACGGTACGTTAACCCCCGGGGTGAAATCGGGACATATTTACCCCATGCCCTGGCATTCTGCCTATACAACAACATACAGTGCATTCGGAAAGTATTCAGACCCCTTTACCTTTTCCACATGTTGTTACATTACAGCCTTATTCTAAAATTGATTAAATTGTGTTTTCATCAATCTACACACAATACCCCAGCGTTGCTGCACAGCTATTTTCTGGTCTTTCCAGAGATGTTAGATCAGGTTCAAGTCCGGGCTCTGGCTGGGCCACTCAAGGACATTCAGAGACTTGTCCCGAAGCCACTCCTGCATTGTCTTGGCTGTGTTCTTAGGGTCGTTGTCCTGTTGGAAGGTGAAACTTCGCCCCAGTCTGAGGTCTTGAGCGCTCTGTAACAGGTTTTCATAAAGGATCTCTCAGTACTTTGTTCCGTTCATCTTTCCCTCAAAGCTGACTAATATCCCAGTCCCTGCCGCTGAAAAACATCCCTACAGCATGATGCTGCCACCACCATGCTTCACCGAAGGGATGGTGCCAGGTTTCCTCTAGACGTGACACTTAAGGCCAAAGAGTTAAATCTTGTTTCTCATGATTTGAGTCTTTAGGTGCCTTTCGGCAAACTCCAAGCAGGCTATCAGGTGCCTTTTACTGAGGAGTGGCTACCGTCTGGCCATTCTACCATAAAGGCCTGATTGGTAGAAGATGCAGAGATGGTTGTCCTTCTGGAAGGTTCTGCCATCTCCACAGAGGGTTCTTGGTCACCTCCCTGACCAAGGCCCTTCTCCCCCGGTTGCTCAATTTAGCCGGGCGGCCAGCTCTAGGAAGAGTTGGTGGTTCTAAACGTCTTCCATTTAAGAAAGATGGAGGCCACTGTGTTCTTGGGGACCTTCAATGCTGCAGAATTATTTTGTAACCTTCCCCAGATCGGTGCCTCCACACAATCCTGTCTCGAAGCTCTACGGACAATTCCTTCGACCTCATGTCTTGGTTTCTTCTCTGACATGCACTGTCAACTGTGGGAACTTATATAGACAGGTGTGGCCTTTCCAAATCATGTCCAATCAATTGAATTTACCAATCAAGTTGTAGAAACATCTCAAAGATGATCAATGGAAAACATGTGCCTGAGCTCAATTTTATGACTCCTAGCAAAGGGTCTGAATGCTTATGTATATATATATATAAGGTATTTCTGTTTTCTATTTTAGAGTAAGGCCGTAACAAAATGTGTAAAAGGCAAGGGGTTTGAATACTTTCCGAATGCACTGTATCCATTATACATCTAGCCTACACCAACATGAAGAAATAAAAGCCAAAGCCATCCAGGCAATATGGCAACTCGACATGACACGGAAGACAACAGGGACCCGTCTAGGGCATCTTTTATTTACTCCTTACATGAATGTCTGTGGATAGAAAAACTGGAGACATGTCATTTCCAGTAGGAGCCTGACTAAGACGGTCAGCAACACATACTGACACAGAGTAATGATCCTCAATTTTCACTGAGATAGGCTTGATGCTTGTGCTCGGTGGAAGCATGCTGTATGTATACTGTATTAGCTCTACTATCACGCATAACCGTGCATACTGCATTACCTCTACTATCAGACATAACCATGCATATTGCATTACCTCTACTATCAGACATAACCATGCATACTGCATTACCTCTCGTACCAGGCATAACTGCATACTTCATTACCTCTCGTATCAGGCATAACCGTACATACTGCATTACCTCTACTATCAGACATAACCATGCATATTGCATTACCTCTTGTATCATGCATAACCGTGCATACTTCATTACCTCTCGTACCAGGCATAACTGCATACTTCATTACCTCTCGTATCAGGCATAACCGTGCATACTACATTACCTCTCGTATCAGGCATAACCGTGCATACTGCATTACCTCTACTATCAAACATAACCGTGCATACTGCATTACCTCTACTGTCAGATATAACCGTGCATAGTACATTAGCTCTACTAGCAGACACAACCATGCATACTGCATTACCTCTACTATCACGCATAAACATGCATACTGCATTACCTCTCGTATCAGACATAACCATGCATACTGCATTACCTCTACTATCACACAGCTAAGCATACTGCATTACCTCTACTATCACACAACCATGCATACTGCATTACCTTTACTATCAGACATAACCGTGCATATTTCATTACCTCTCGTATCAGGCATAACTGCATACTTCATTACCTCTCGTATCAGGCATAACCGTGCATACTGCATTACCTCTCGTATCAGGCATAACCGTGCATACTGCATTACCTCTACTATCAGACATAACCGTGCATACTGCATTACCTCTACTATCAGATATAACCGTGCATAGTACATTAGCTCTACTAGCAGATATAACCATGCATAGTGCATTACCTCTTGTATCAGGCATAACTGTGCATACTGCGTTACCTCTGGTATCAGGCATAACAGTGCATACTGCGTTACCTCAACTATCAGGCATGCATATTGCGTTACCTCTCCTATCAGACATAACCATGCGTACAACATTACCTCTCCAATCAGACATAAGCACGCATGCTGCATTACAGCTCTCCTATCAGACATAACCATGCATACTACGCTGTTACATGTTAGTCTGTGTAGTTGTTTTCTATTTCCTGGTTTCCTTGGTTACTCACCTCCCTATAACTGGAGGAGATCTGAGGTCCCTCCCCTGAGACCTTCTCTCCTCCAATGCGTTTTGAGAAGGAGGCAAGGAGAGAGGACGCGTGGAATCGAGGAAAGAGTTGAGAAAGAACCATTCAATGGGGAAAGCCACACTACTGAGGGACTGCATGTGACAGACAGACAGACAGACAAGCAGACAGAGTGATACTTAGGAATACAGAGACAGACAAATACTCATCAGTCACTTCTACTATTATCAGAAGAATGAGTGGCAGAGAAGATTATTATCACAGACTATATAGCATTAAGGTGAAGGCTGTAGTTACTCAGCACTCACCTCATGACACTACTCAGTGACTGTGTTCCTTTATACCTCAGTTATAACAGTAACTGGCCCTCTGTTTAACTCTATCTTGGTCCGTCATCAGGTGCGAACTCGACCGGAGGCTGAATTCAGTCAAGCCTAAGAATCATTCACAATCTCAGTCATATATGCTCTAGCTAATCAGTCATCAGATTAAGTGAAATGTACTGGTGTACATTGCTTTGACACACACACACACACACACACACACACACACACACACACACACACACAACAAAGCTTATCTGTTATCAACAGATCGCTGTATCAAGACCAAAAAAAGCCGATACCGATTAATCGGCCATATTTTTTAAATGTATTTTGTAATAATGACAATTACAACAATACTGAATGAACACTTATTTTAACTTAATATAATACATCAATCAAAATAAATGTAGCCTCAAATAAATAATGAAACATGTTCAATTTGGTTTAAATAATGCAAAAACAAAGTGTTGGAGAAGAAAGTAAAAGTGCAATATGTGCCATGTAAGAAAGCTAATGTTTGAGTTCCTTGCTCAGAACATGAGAACATGAAAGCTGGTGGTTCCTTTTAACATGAGTCTTCAATATTCCAAGGTAAGAAGTTTTAGGTTGTAGTTAATATAGTATTTATAGGACTATTTCTCTCTATACCATTTGTATTTCATATACCTTTGACTATTGGATGTTCTTATAGGCACTATAGTATTGCCAGTGTAACAGTATAGCTTCCGTCCCTCTCCCCGCTCCTACCTGGGCTCGAACCAGGAACACATCGACAACAGCGAAAGTCGAAGCAGTGTTACCCATCGCTCCACAAAAGCCACGGCCCTTGCAGAGCAAGGGGAATAACTACTCCAAGTCTCAGAGCGAGTGACGTTTGAAACAGTATTAGCGCACACCCAGCTAACTAGCTAGTCATTTCACATCGGTTACACCAGCCATTAGGCTGATAGGCTTGAAGTCATAAACAGCACTGTGCTTGCGAAGAGCTGCTGGCAAAATGCACTAAAGTGCTGTTTGAATGAATGCTTACGAGCCTGCTGCTACCTACCATCGCTCAGTCAGACTGCTCTATCAAATCATAGACTTAATTATAACATAATAACACACAGAAATACGAGCCTTTGGTCATTAATGTGGTCGAATCCGGAAACTATCATTTTGAAAACAAAACTTTTATTCTTTCAGTGAAATACGGAACCGTTCAGTATTTTATCTAACATTTGGCATCCCTAAGTCTAAATATTCCTGTTACATTGCACAACCTTCAATGTTATGTCATAATTGTGTAAAATTCTGGCAAATTAGTTCGCAATGAGCCAGGCTGCCTCTGGCTGGTATACCCTGACTCTGCGTGCAATGAACGCAAGAGAAATTACACAATTTCACCTGGTTAATATTGCCTGCTAACCTGGATTTCTTTTAGCTAAATATGCAGGTTTAAAAATATATACTTCTGTGTATTGATTTTAAGAAAGGCATTGGTGTTTATGGTTAGGTACATTCGTGCAACGATTGTGCTTTTTTCGCAAATGCGATTGTTATGAAAACTTGAAATCGTCCCTAATTAATCGGCCATTCTGATTAATCGGTCGACCTCTAATCAAGACATCACAGGTCAATTCAGTAGTCTGTTAGACACACCGGTGTGAGATGAGATTGAAAAACGCCACTCTGGACGAGTCATCACTAGTGGCATGGCAACCTTTCAACTACAGAGGCGGGATCAGCGGTTTGCACTACCCACGTTTCCTCTATGCTCTGAGCAATACCTACTTGATGGTACTTTTTGAATAATAACAATACGTTTTATTTCTATAGTGCTGTTCATGTGAAAGGCAAACAACGCAAATTGCTTTACATTACAAAGGCAACGTGTAAAAATAGACGTAACACCTCTGGAACAGTTTGTCATTCTGAGGTGTTTGTCCGTTCACTGTGTTGACTCACTTGACTAAAACAGTAAGGCTTTAAAGGTATGATTTCTTCTCATGATCCGTTGTTTCTTGACACACATGTTGTGTGATAAGCAACCTTGAAATGTACTCAAATGCTGCATAAGAAAAGACTCCTCCAGAAATGTGGCCGTAACTTAAGGTTTTTAATGCTCTTTCTGATACTCTTTAATCAAATGTCTCAGTGAAGTTGAGTTGTGGTGTTTTCATCATAACATGTAGACTGCAGGGCCCATTGGCCCTAGTCCAAAAGTGGTGCACTGTAGGGGCAAAGTATGCCATTTGAGACTCGGTCTTAGTGTCGAGGGACGCAGAGGAAATTGATTCATTTATCTGTTTGGCAGTGACTATGCATTTCACAATTTCTGTTGTTGTTGCACCAGGTCCTTGAACAGGGGAGGAAATAAGCATTCTCATTGTTCAAGAGGAACAGGGAGGAAATAAGCATTCTCATTGTTCAGGAGGAACAGGGAGGAAATAAGCATTCTCATTGTTCAGGAGGAACAGGGAGGAAATAAGCATTCTCATTGTTCAGGAGGAACAGGGAGGAAATAAGCATTCTCATTGTTCAGGAGGAACAGGGAGGAAATAAGCATTCTCATTGTTCAGGAGGAACAGGGAGGAAATAAGCATTCTCATTGTTCAGGAGGAACAGGGAGGAAATAAGCATTCTCATTGTTCAGGAGGAACAGGGAGGAAATAAGCATTCTCATTGTTCAGGAGGAACAGGGGAGGAAATAAGCATTCTCATTGTTCAGGAGGAACATGGGAGGAAATGAGCATTCTCATTGTTCAGGGGGAACAGGGAGGAAATAAGCATTCTCATTGTTCAGGGGGAACAGGGAGGAAATAAGCATTCTCATCATTCATTAGGAACATGGGAGGAAATGAGCATTCTCATTGTTCAGGAGGAACAGGGGAGGAAATAAGCATTCTCATTGTTCAGGGGGAACAGGGAGGAAATAAGCATTCTAATCATTCATTAGGAACATGGGAGGAAATGAGCATTCTCATTGTTCAGGAGGAACAGGAAGGAAATACGCATTCTCATTGTTCAGGAGGAACAGGGGAGGAAATAGGCATTCTCATTGTTCAGGAGGAACAAGGGAGGAAATAAGCATTCTCATTGTTCAGGAGGAACAGGGGAGGAAATAAGCATTCTCATTGTTCAGGAGGAACAGGGGAGGAAATAAGCATTCTCATTGTTCAGGAGGAACAGGGGAGGAAATAAGCATTCTCATTGTTCAAGAGGAACAGGGAGGAAATAAGCATTCTCATTGTTCCGGAGGAACAGGGAGGAAATAAGCATTCTCATTGTTCAGGAGGAACAGGGGAGGAAATAAGCATTCTCATTGTTCAGGAGGAACAGGGGAGGAAATAAGCATTCTCATTGTTCAGGAGGAACTAAAAATATAAGCATACAGCCATAAAACAATGGCAACACACACATATGGACAGTTTGCACACACACACACACACACACACCCTAGACTAGATGAGTAACTGTTTTGGTCTTTGATTGCAGGATGGACTTTGATGACGAGGATGGGGAAGGACCAAGTAAATTTTCAAGGTGAGAACAGTGAACAATGGCCCACTGATATTTCCATGTAATAAGTATCACTCATTGTTATAACAAATTACTCTTTCTATGAGAATCAGTCAAGTTCTAGACTTGAAGTTGTTGCTATGAGTGTTTATTATACAGAATTCCATATTTTGTACAATCATTCCTTGTTGTCATCTTATTGCTATGGACATTCAATCACATTTACCAAACCCATTGTTTCATATTTTCAAGCGTTTTAAAATTTTTGATCTGTTAAACGTTTTTTGTTCCTCAAAAGCAGCTTCAGCTGTCGTTCCACCCACAGGCATTCTCTCACGTGCTGTTTTTCTCCAACGTGTGGTTTTTCCTCTATTCTGTGTTCTCTCACATTTATCCAGAGTTCTCTGGCAGCAGTGGTCTCTGTTAGTGGAGTGGAGACAATGCCCTCTGCTGGGGAGAAGATAAACTACAACAGCATGTTGTATATAATGAGAAACACACCACTACCTCTACCACATTACTAACTCTCTCATTTTAAAATTGATGAGAAGAGCCTACCAAACAACCAGAGCCTTTTGACCAAAAATACCACGTTTATAAATAGTGGGCTTTGTTGCAGACATCCAGCATGCCACAGTTTATTATAAAAAGTGTTCTCACACACCTTCTGAAAGTCTCTTGTTACTCCATACCTCACCAGGCCACGGGAAGTCCTATTTTTCAAGTTCTCTCCCTGTTTAGTCCACTCGAGAATACCGATCCCATAGGGCTCTGGTCAAAAGTTGTGCACTACATAGGGAATAGTTAGCACTTTTACAGCCACTTAATACAACGCATGCCCATTTTCTGCTGTTACACCCATTACCTGTCCTGTGCATGTTGCTCTCATCAAAATATCTAACACTTTTTAAAGCCCATAAATAGCATGTGTATCATTCTAATTGTACATGTGTTATCCCATATTCAGGCTACCGTGTTCAGGTTACTGTGTTAGGGTGTGTTCAGGCTACCGTGTTCAGGGTGTGTTCTGGCTACCGTGTTCAGGCTATGGTTATCAGGCTACTACTCTGTTAGGGTGTGTCAGGCTACCGTGTTCAGGCTACCATGTTAGTGTGGTCAGGCTACCGTGTTTAGACTACGGTTAGCAGGCTACTGTGCTAAGGCTACTGTGCTAAGGCTACTGTGCTAAGGCTACTGTGATCAGGGTACTGTGATCAGGGTACTGTGTTAGGGTGTGGTCAGGCTACCGTGTTCAGGCTACGGTTATCAGTCTAGTGTGTCAGGCCACTGTTCTCAGGCTACTGTGGTCAGGCTACTGTGTTTAGACAATGGTTATCAGTCTACTGTGTCAGGCTACTGTTCTCAGGATACTGTGTTCAGGCTACTGTGCTAGTGTGGTCAGTCTACCGTGTTTAGACTATGGTTATCATTCTACTGTGTTAGGGTGTGGTCAGGCTACTGTGTTCAGGCTACCGTGGTCATGCTACTGTGTTAGGGTGTGGTCAAGCTACCGTGTTCAGGCTACCGTGGTCATGCTACTGTGTTCAGGTGTTTGCGTCTCAGCGAGTGGTGTCCCAGGTGTTACATGCTGTGTTTCTTCTCTGCTCCTCTCTCTAGGTATGATGATGATGATCAGATACCTGGTGATGATAAGGAGAGATATGCCAGGTAGGCCTGGCCTGCTAGAGCTCCATAGGATTTCACTGACTCACCCCACCTCCCAGGGCTTGACTAAAACACTTACCTAACGTTTACAGCGGTGTCAGGTTACACCTGCTCTTTTCACCAGTGAATAAAACATGGAAATATCAGGTGTAAACTTAATTTCAAACAGTGCAGCCAAGCGCTGAGTGAACTTGACCCACAGAGATGTGGAGACTTGGATAGAATACGGTCAAAAGGAAAGCCTGAATGCCCAGGGACTTTAAATGAAAAGCCTAAATTCCCAGGGATTTCAGATGGAAAGCCTAAATGCCCAGGGATTTCAGATGGAAAGCCTAAATGCCCAGGGATTTCAGATGGAAAGCCTAAATTCCCAGGGATTTCAGATGGAAAGCCTAAATGCCCAGGGATTTCAGATGGAAAGCCTAAATTCTCAGGGATTTCAGATGGAAAGCCTAAATGCCCAGGGATTTCAGATGGAAAGCCTAAATGCCCAGGGATTTCAAATGGAAAGCCTAAATTCCCATGGATTTCAGATGGAAAGCCTAAATGCCCAGGGATTTCAGATAGAAAGCCTAAATTCCCAGGGATTTCAGATGGAAAGCCTAAATGCCCAGGGATTTCAGATGGAAAGCCTCAATTCCCAGGGATTTCAGATGGAAAGCCTAAATGCCCAGGGACTTCAAGTAAATTCAAAAATCAATCAAAGCTCCCCTAGTTTATATTAGTAACTCTGAATACAAACCTACTTTTCAAAATTGTCAATTTATTAATCTGATGTTTTATTCATCATTCATCTTCATAATGTATTTATGCCACCAGACCTGCTATGGAAATAACGGTTGTGTCCCAAATGGCTCCCTATTCAGTTAGTGCTGACTCAAAAAGGGCTTGTATGGAAACCTCACCCTATTCAGTTAGTGCTGACTCAAAAAGGGCTTGTATGGAAACCTCACCTATTTGGGACATTAGAAATACAGTGCCTTCAGAAAGTATTCACACCCCTGGACTTTTTCCATATTTTGTTGTGTTACAGCCTGAATTTAAATTGATTCAATTTAGATGTTTTTGTCACTGTCCTACACACAATACCTCATAATGTCGAAGTGTTTACAAATTAATTACAAATGAAAATCTGAAATGTCTTGAGTATTCAAGCCCTTTGTTATGCAAGCCTAAGTAAATTCAGGAGGAAACATTTGTCACAAGTTGTATGGACTCACTCTGTCTGCAATAATAGTGTTTAACTTCTCTAGGGGTGTGGGACAGTAGCGTCCCACCTGGCCAACATCCAGTGAAATTGCAGAGCACCAAGTTTAAATTACTATAATTACTATATATTTAACTTTCATGAAATCACAATTGTAATACATCAAAATAAAGCTTAACTTGTTGTTAATCCAGCCGCCGTGTCATATTTCAAAAAGGCTTTACGGTGAAAGCAAACCATGCGATTATCTAAGGACAGCACTCAGCACACAAAACATTACATACAGTAACCAGACAAGTAGATTAGTCACAAAAGTTAGAAATAGCAATAAAATGAATCACTTACTTTTGATGATCTTTGTATGGTTGCACTCACAAGACTCCCAGTTACACAATAAATGTTTGTTTTGTTCGATAAAATCCCTCTTTATATCCAAAAACCTCAATTTTTTGGGTGCGTTTTGTTCTGTAATCCAACGGCTCAAATCCGGTCACAAGAGGCAGTTGAAAATTCCAAATAGTATCTGTAAAGTTTGTAGAAACATGTCAAACGATGTTTATAATTAATCCTCAGGTTGTTTTTAGCCAAAATAATCAATAATATTTCAACCGGAAAATAGCGTCATCAATATAAAAGAAGAACAAGAAAGGTGCGCTCTCGGTCGCGCGCAGGAAACCGCTCTGGGACATCCCACTATCCACGAACTCAAAGTTGTCATTCTCTCTAATTTTTCAGAATAAAAGCCTGAAACAATGTCTAAAGACCGTACTAGAGTACTAGTGGAAGCCATAGGGAACAGAATCTGGGTCCTATCCCTTTAAAAGGTGGATAGGCTTTCATTGGAAAAACAGCCATTTAAAATAATGGCACTTCCTGGATAGATTTTCCTCAAGTTTTCACCTGCCATTTCAGTTCTGTTATACTCACAGGCATTATTTTAACAGTTCTAGAAACTTTGGAGTGTTTTCTATCCAAATCTACTAATTATATGCATATCCTAGCTTCTGGGCCTGAGTAGCAGGCAGTTTATTTTGGGCACGCTTTTCATCCGGAGGTGAAAATAGTGCCCCCTACCCTAGTGAGGTTAACATGATTTTGGAATGACTACCTCTGTACCCCACACATACAATTTTCTGTAAGGTCCCTCAGTCGAGACATGAATTTCAAATAAGATTCAACCACAAGACCACAAAGGTTTTCCAATGCCTAGCAAAGAAGGGCATCTATTGGTATATGGGTAAAAAATAAAGTAGATATTGAAAATTCCTTTGGGCGTGGTGGAGTTATTCATTACACTTTAGATGGTATATCAATACACCCAGTCACTACAAAGACACAGGCGTCCTTCCTAACTCAGTTGCCAGAGAGGAAGGAAACCGCTCAGGGATTTCACCATGAAGCCAATGGTGACTTTAAAACAGTTTGTTTAAAACTGAGGATGGATCAACAACATTGCAGTTACTCCACAATACTAACCTAACTGACAGAGTGAAAAGAAGGAAGCCTGTACAGAATGCAAATATTCAAAAACATGCATCCTGTTTTCAGCAAAGCAATTCACTTTGTGTCCTGCATACAAAGTGTCACTTTGGGGCAAATCCAATACAACACATTACTGAGTACCACAACATGTTTTCAAGCATAGTGGTGGCTGCATCATGTTATGGGTATGCTTGTAATTTTTAAGGACTATGGAATTTTTCAGGATAAAAAAATAAACTGAATGGAGCTAAGTACAGCCAAAATCCTAGAGGAAAACCTAGTTAAGTCTCCTTTCCAACAGACACTGGGAGAGGAATTCAACTTTCAGAAGGACAATAACCTAAAACACAAGGCCACATCTACAATGGAGTTGCTTACCAAGAAGACAGTGAATGTTCCTGAGTGGCTGAGTTAGTTTTCACTTAAATCTGCTTGAAAATCTATGACAAGACCTGGTTGTCTAGGTCTTGTCATGGTTGTCTAGCAATGATCAACAACCAATTTGACAGAGCTTGAAGAACTTGGGCAAATGTTTCACAATCCAGGTGTAGAAAGCTCTGAGAGGTTTATCCAGAAAGACTCACAGCTGTAATCGCTGCAAGGGGTGAGTGTAACACTCATTGGGTTGAATACTTATCTAAGTATATTAGTGTTTTATTTGACACATTTTTGACCTTACCAAGTATTTTGTCTAGATCTTTGAAAAACATTACAATTAAATTCATTTGAATCCCACTTTGTAACAACGTAATGTTGTAAAAGTCAAGGGGTGTGAATACTTTCTGAAGGCAATGTATGTTATTCACACATGACGTTCATGATCAAATAAATGAACATAGAATTTGAGGACCTGTCCATCCGTAGCTCAGAGATTGTGTTCTGGTCTGCTGTGTTCTTTAATCCCTGTATGTTCTTTATGTCCTCAGAAGACAAACTCAAACGCTGAAAAGCAACTGAATAACTTCTCTTCTCCTAACTTCCCTTTAGTCTTCTCTAGTACAGAGTATTATGGTTCTTAGACTACGTGCACATACTCCTATCTCCAAGAATGGCTGGCAATGAATTCAGTTTAAGTAAAAGTGTGTATCCAGCCATAGGTAGGTGTTGAACAACCAAGTTTGACGTCGGTTCACTAGAGTTTACCTTACTGTATCAAAACTAACATACTAAGCTTTTAACACCGAAAGTTCCAATTCAAACCAATGGAGGCAAATGATTTTGTAGGCAGCCCGTCCTGCCTAAGCACCGCTAGGGAAACACTGGTAAATGCAGATGGTTGTCACTGGATGCTCATGTTAGGAAAAAAACTGCATTATCATGAAATCAGAATTGGGTTTAGGGTTATGGTGCATACACATCAATGCTAAAACAAATGCACAAACACACACCAAATCGGCCCACAGTACAGCCTCAAAGACCCCTTCTGTCTGTCCCATACTTTTTCATTGATTTGTGAATTTTAAGATAAGAAATGATGTTTACATTTATATCCTGTCCACCATGGCCAACCAGTGACGACCACCCCCCCCCCCCCCCCCCGACCACCACCCCCGGGCCGTGTGATAACCCCCCCTCCTGACCACCAGTGACGACCCCCCCCCCCCTCCTGACCACCACCCCCGGGTCGTGTGATAACCCCCCCTCCTGACCACCAGTGACAACCCCCCCCCCCCCCCCCCTCCTGACCACCACCTCCCCCTATGTGTCTAAATCCTCCTCTCTGTTCCAGAGAGAACCACAGCGAGATAGAGCGGCGTCGCCGTAACAAGATGACCCAGTACATCACGGAGCTGTCGGACATGGTGCCCACCTGCAGCGCTCTGGCCCGCAAGCCAGACAAACTGACTATCCTCCGCATGGCCGTGTCCCACATGAAGTCCATGAGAGGGACCGGGAACACGTCCACTGACGGGGCGTACAAGCCCTCCTTCCTGACCGAACAGGTATTATAGGTGGGGGTGACGATGGCCGCGTTCCAGGCTGACTACATTGCAGACAACTACCAGATCTCACAAAGTGTTTAAGCTAACTGCATCGTATGATATCGCAATCTGATAATCCAACTGCGCTGTCGATGAAATGGCACACGACCATTTGGTTGAGGCCATGCAATGACTGCAATGTAGTCGGCCTGGAACACGACCAATGTGTGTGTGTTTTGTGGGTGGGTTGGTCATGGGGGCTGATGTGCGCGTATCTGTGTGTGTGTGCGTTTTGCGTGTGTGTGTGTGTCTGTGTGAGTAATTTAGCAGGGTCTACAAACCCTCCTCCTCAGCAAACAGGTAATAATAAAACAACTTTATTTGTATAGCACATTTCATACAGAGACCGCAACTCAAGGTGCTGTACATAATAAAATAGTAATAATAGTCATTAAAAAGTAAACAATAAAAAGACAAAGTAACATAAAAGGCAATAAAAGCAGCATAATATGATCAAAATGAATACAAACACATAGGAATTAGAGATGGAAAAAAAAGTACATAAATAAACTAGTACAAAGCCAAACTGAAAAGGTGAGTCTATGAACTGGTTTTGTTCTATTCTCTTTGACTCTGCATTTGGGTTCTGTACGTTGGGTCTGCACATCTGTGCAGCTCTACAAATGATATCCGCTGACACAATATTCTGTCAGCATATTGATCTTATCAATTTGAAATAAATAAAGCTTTTGCAGGCTGTCTGTCATGTCCCCTGCCTCTGCCCTTGGCGTGTGTGTCTGTTTGTCCCGGATTTTCACCAATGGTATGTCAATCAATACTGCATATCCCTCATCTTTACTGTGACGTGTGTCTGCTCTGCCGTCACACACGTGTGTGTGTTCTGTTTCTCTTTTCTCCTCTCGTCTAATAGGAGTTGAAGCACCTCATCCTGGAGGCGGCCGACGGCTTCCTGTTTGTGGTCGCCGCGGAGACGGGCCGCGTGATCTACGTGTCTGACTCGGTGACGCCGGTGCTCAACCACCCGCAGTCGGAGTGGTTTGGCAGCACGCTGTATGAACAGGTGCATCCTGACGACGTGGACAAGTTGCGGGAACAGCTCAGCACCTCAGAGAATTCCATGACAGGTAGGAATACTGCTATATACATTGATATTCCCTAGTGA
Organism: Oncorhynchus clarkii lewisi; assembly: GCF_045791955.1. Lineage (NCBI taxonomy): Eukaryota > Metazoa > Chordata > Actinopteri > Salmoniformes > Salmonidae > Oncorhynchus > Oncorhynchus clarkii. The sequence goes on along the minus strand of NC_092172.1, from coordinate 34,362,645 downwards.
AAGCTATGTTGGTTCGCAGTACTGTTCAGGAATACTGCTATACACATTGATATTCCCTAGTGAAAGCTATGTTGGTTCGCAGTACTGTTCAGGAATACTGCTATACACATTGATATTCCCTAGTGAAAGCTATGTTGGTTCGCAGTACTGTTCAGGAATACTGCTATATACATTGATATTCCCTAGTGAAAGCTATGTTGGTGCGCAGTACTGTTCAGGAATACTGCTATACACATTGATATTCCCTAGTGAAAGCTATGTTGGTGCGCAGTACTGTTCAGGAATACTGCTATACACATTGATATTCCCTAGTGAAAGATATGTTGGTTCCCAGTACTGTTCAGGAATACTGCTATACACATTGATATTCCCTAGTGAAAGCTATGTTGGTTCGCAGTACTGTTCAGGAATACTGCTATACACATTGATATTCCCTAGTGAAAGCTACGTTGGTTTGCAGTACTGTTCAGGAATACTGCTATACACATTGATATTCCCTATTGAAAGCTATGTTGGTTCGCAGTACTGTTCAGGAATACTGCTATACACATTGATATTCCCTAGTGAAAGCTATGTTGGTGCGCAGTACTGTTCAGGAATACTGCTATACACATTGATATTCCCTAGTGAAAGCTATGTTGGTTCGCAGTACTGTTCAGGAATACTGCTATACACATTGATATTCCCTAGTGAAAGATATGTTGGTTCCCAGTACTGTTCAGGAATACTGCTATATACATTGATATTCCCTAGTGAAAGCTATGTTGGTTCGCAGTACTGTTCAGGAATACTGCTATACACATTGATATTCCCTAGTGAAAGCTATGTTGGTTCCCAGTACTGTTCAGGAATACTGCTATATACATTGATATTCCCTAGTGAAAGCTATGTTGGTTCCCAGTACTGTTCAGGAATACTGCTATATACATTGATATTCCCTAGTGAAAGCTATGTTGGTTCCCAGTACTGTTCAGGAATACTGCTATACACATTGATATTCCCTAGTGAAAGCTATGTTGGTTCGCAGTACTGTTCAGGAATACTGCTATACACATTGATATTCCCTAATGAAAGCTATGTTGGTTCGCAGTACTGTTCAGGAATACTGCTATACACATTGATATTCCCTAGTGAATGTTTTGTCTTAAATGTTTTGTCTTCACCCTCTGAATGGCACACATAAACAATCCATCTCAATTGTCTCAAGGCTTAAAAATCCTTCTTTAAACTGTCTCCTCCCCTCCATCTACACTGATTTGAAGTGGATGTAACAATTGGGATCATAGCTTTCACCTGGTTTCGCCTAGTTAGTGTATGTCATGGAAAGAGCAGGTGTTCCTAATGTTTTGTACGCTCCGTGTATAATGCAGCACTACAACTCTGATGGAATTCCATGCCCGGATGCCCAACTCACGCCGATGCACTCCCAGTTGAAGGAAGGTTAGTGAGCCCCTGGCGGGCAAAATAAATGCTACAAATACAACATAAAAACAAACCTTAAGAAATTCCACATCACCTTCAACAACTGGGAGGAAACTGTGATCAACAGACACGACTGGGAGGAAACCGTGCTAAACAGACACGACTGGGAGGAAACCATGCTCAACAGACACAACTGGGAGGAAACCATGCTCAACAGACACAGCTGGGAGGAAACTGTGTTAAACAGACACAACTGGGAGGAAGCCAGCACGGTTTCCTCCCAGTTGTGTCTGTTTGCGCTGAACCACGCTAAACAGACACGACTGGGAGGAAACCATGCTAAACAGACACGACTGGGAGGAAACCGTGCTAAACAGACACGACTGGGAGGAAACCGCTAAACAGACACGACTGGGAGGAAACCATGCTAAACAGACACGACTGGGAGGAAACCGTGCTAAACAGACACGACTGGGAGGAAACCGCTAAACAGACACGACTGGGAGGAAACCATGCTAAACAGACACGACTGGGAGGAAACCGTGCTAAACAGACACGACTGGGAGGAAACCGTGCTAAACAGACACGACTGGGAGGAAACCGTGCTAAACAGACACGACTGGGAGGAAACCGTGCTAAACAGACACGACTGGGAGGAAACCGCTAAAAAGACACGACTGGGAGGAAACCGTGCTAAACAGACACGACTGGGAGGAAACCGTGCTAAACAGACACGACTGGGAGGAAACCGTGCTAAACAGACACAACTGGGAGGAAACCGCTAAACAGACACGACTGGGAGGAAACCGTGCTAAACAGACATGACTGGGAGGAAACCATGCTAAACAGACACAACTGGGAGGAAACCGCTAAACAGACACGACTGGGAGGAAACCGTGATAAACAGACACAACTGGGAGGAAACCGTGCTAAACAGACACAACTGGGAGGAAACCGTAATAAACAGACACGACTGGGAGGAAACCGTGCTAAACAGACACAACTGGGAGGAAACCGTGCTAAACAGACACGACTGGGAGGAAACCGTGCTAAACAGACACAACTGGAGAGAAAAACATTTAGATAGTGATGGTCCCATCCTGTTCTATACCCAACTCTCTGACATAGTGACGGTCACATCCTGTTCTATACCAACTCTCTGACAGATAGTGATGGTCCCATCCTGTTTTATTCCAACTCTCTGACAGATAGTGACAGTCCCATCCTGTTCTATACCCAACTCTCTTGACAGATAGTGACAGTCCCATCCTGCTCTATTCCCAACTCTCTTGACGGCTCCCATGGTCCTCACTCTTATTCTCATTCCCAGAAGTCCGTGACAGATTCTTTTGCATCCTATAAAGGGAAAGGGGGATACCTAGTAAGTTCCACAACTGAATGCATTCAACTGAAATATGTCTTCCGCATTAAACCCAATCCCTCTGAATATAGCTCAGTAAGCCGTACTTTAGCTATGGAATTCTACTCTAAACTGTTTCATCAATAGTTAAGATAGTTAAGACCTCTCTGGTTAGGATGACTAACAAGAATGACTGCCTGGAAGAAAGGTGTGCGTCCATAGGACACTGTATTGTATCTGACTAGGAGGGATACACTGTCCACTAGAGGGCACTGTAGCCATGTGAATACCACCATCAATCTGTCCTCACATAGACTCTACAGCCCCTCTTCTGAATCTAACGGTCCACAACACACAAGCATCACACACTCTTCTCTCCCTCTGGAGAACATCGAGGACGCACACGCTTAGAGACTCACACTTTGATACACACACTTACACACACGTGCCCTTTGAAGTCAGTCAGAGCATTAGAGCCTTGGCTCATTGTGAAACCTAGTGTAACTAAACTAACTATGTTTTCTTCTGTCTGGCCTTCTTTCTCCCCCTGTTTTGTAGTTGATGTAAATGTGTGTGTGTGTGTTAGCGTTAGCCTGCCTGCCTGTATGTGCATGATTAGAATCAAGTGTGTTTGCCAGCTCGCTGACAGAGAGAGACCAGACAGATCAGTTCAGTCTACTGTTGCTTTGTTTGGAGCAGTTGTTGCTGTCGGCAGCTTAGTGATGGAGCAGTTGTTGCTGTCTGCAGCTTAGTGATGGAACAGTTGTTGCTGTCGGCAGCTTAGTGATGGAGCAGTTGTTGCTGTCGGCAGCTTAGTGATGGAGCAGTTGTTGCTGTCGGCAGCTTAGTGATGGAGCAGTTGTTGCTGTCGGCAGCTTAGTGATGGAGCAGTTGTTGCTGTCGGCAGCTTAGTGATGGAGAAGTTGTTGCTGTCGGCAGCTTAGTGATGGAGCAGTTGTTGCTGTCGGCAGCTTAGTGATGGAGCAGTTGTTGCTGTCGGCAGCTTAGTGATGGGAGTCATAGTGATGGGAAGAGAAGGTTGTTGAGGAGGTCAATTCAGGTCAATAACTCCTTATTTCTCCCATAAGGACCAATGGTACATTTTGGCCACCCCAAAAAATGTACAACAAAAAAAATCAAATGTATCTATCATTGTGTACAATGTGATGTGTTAGCATATGTAATACATGTCAGTACATGGTTATGGTCGTTGATAGGAGTGTTAGGGGTTATCCAGGGTTACAGTGCCTTGCGAAAGTATTCGGCCCCCTTGAACTTTGCGACCTTTTGCCACATTTCAGGCTTCAAACATAAAGATATAAAACTGTATTTTTTTGTGAAGAATCAACAACAAGTGGGACACAATCATGAAGTGGAACGACATTTATTGGATATTTCAAACTGTTTTAACAAATCAAAAACTGAAAAATTGGGCGTGCAAAATTATTCAGACCCCTTAAGTTAATACTTTGTAGCGCCACCTTTAGCTGCGATTACAGCTGTAAGTCGCTTGGGGTATGTCACTATCAGTTTTGCACATCGAGAGACTGACATTTTTTCCCATTCCTCCTTGCAAAACAGCTCGAGCTCAGTGAGGTTGGATGGAGAGCATTTGTGAACAGCAGTTTTCAGTTCTTTCCACAGATTCTCGATTGGATTCAGGTCTGGACTTTGACTTGGCCATTCTAACACCTGGATATGTTTATTTTTGAACCATTCCATTGTAGATTTTGCTTTATGTTTTGGATCATTGTCTTGTTGGAAGACAAACCTCCGTCCCAGTCTCAGGTCTTTTGCAGACTCCATCAGGTTTTCTTCCAGAATGGTCCTGTATTTGGCTCCATCCATCTTCCCATCAATTTTAACCATCTTCCCTGTCCCTGCTGAAGAAAAGCAGGCCCAAACCATGATGCTGCCACCACCATGTTTGACAGTGGGGATGGTGTGTTCAGTGTGATGAGCTGTGTTGCTTTTACGCCAAGCATAACGTTTTGAATTGTTGCCAAAAAGTAAAATGTTGGTTTCATCTGACCAGAGCACCTTCTTCCACATGTTTGGTGTGTCTCCCAGGTGGCTTGTGGCAAACTTTAAACGACACTTTTTATGGATATCTTTAAGAAATGGCTTTCTTCTTGCCAATCTTCCATAAAGGCCAGATTTGTGCAATATACGACTGATTGTTGTCCTATGGACAGAGTCTCCCACCTCAGCTGTAGATCTCTGCAGTTCATCCAGAGTGATCATGGGCCTCTTGGCTGCATCTCTGATCAGTCTTCTCCTTGTATGAGCTGAAAGTTTAGAGGGACGGCCAGGTCTTGGTAGATTTGTAGTGGTCTGATACGCCTTCCATTTCAATATTATCGCTTGCACAGTGCTCCTTGGGATGTTTAAAGCTTGGGAAATATTTTTGTATACAAATCCGGCTTTAAACTTCTTCGCAACAGTATCTCGGACCTGCCTGGTGTGCTCCTTGTTCTTCATGATGCTCTCTGCGCTTTTAACGGACCTCTGAGACTATCACAGTGCAGGTGCATTTATACGGAGACTTGATTACACACAGGTGGATTGTATTTATCATCATTAGTCATTTAGGTCAACATTGGATCATTCAGAGATCCTCAATGAACTTCTGGAGAGAGTTTGCTGCACTGAAAGTAAAGGGGCTGAATAATTTTGCACGCCCAATTTTTCAGTTTTTGATTTGTTAAAAAAGTTTTAAATATCCAATAAATGTCGTTCCACTTCATGATTGTGTCCCACTTGTTGTTGATTCTTCACAAATAAATACAGTTTTATATCTTTATGTTTGAAGCCTGAAATGTGGCAAAAGGTCGCAAAGTTCAAGGGGGCCGAATACTTTCGCAAGGCACTGTATAAGAGGTTTTCAGACCTCAAGTAGTCATGTTTGCAACAGAAGGCGTGGGTGGGACATGTACTCATCTCTAATAATGTTCAGTAAACTTTGGTTTTGGAGTGGGAGTGAGACAATAATGTGAAATTCAATTGAACATGATTTCCCAAATGGTACTCTTTTCCCTATGAAGTGCACTACTTTTGACACAAGTCCTATGGGCCCTGGTCAAAGCTAGTGCACTATATATGGAATAGGATGCCATTTGGGATGCAGGCTCTCCGAGTTCCCCCTCATCTGTTCTGAGCCGCCCCATTTAAAACTCTGCTGACATTTCTCCTCCGCTCTGACACACACAGATGTTCCCGTCGCCTCCCAAACCACACGTCTCAGATTAACACTGATTGCTGCACAGGGGTAGAATATACTCCCCTGAAATTGGAACGTTTAACTGATTTCATCTCCTAGCTGGTGTCTTCTCAGTGTAGCCTGATCATTTGTCCTGGAGTGGAAAACAGCTCCAGATCAAATATTTAGCCTGCATCAGCCCCTGATCAGCCTGTGATTAGCCTCATGTTTCACTGTGATTGAGTGAGCCCGGTTACTCCTCCCACACCCTCGCATGACTAATGAGCTGTTTGCATGCCGAGGTTACTGATTGGACGAGCATGCATATTATATGAATAGGGATTGGACCAGGCCCGAAAGTGAATGAGGACCCCCTGGCAAAGTGAGAGATGAAATGCTTCAACCTCCATTCCGTCTGTCGGTGTGAGGGTGGGATGGAAAGGGGGGTGGAGTGGTAGGTATACAGTTGGATTCACTTCACATGGCTTCACTCTGAGTTTAGTCTGTCAGAAAGAGATGGGGAGAGATGGATTCTCATCCATCATATAAAGATGAAAGGATGGACAGATGTAGAGGGATGGATAGAGGATGAAGGGATGGATAGAGGATGAAGGGATGGATAGAGGGATGAAGGGATGGATGACGGGATGGATAGAGGGATGAAGGGATGGATAGAGGATGAAGGGATGGATAGAGGATGAAGGGATGGATAGAGGATGAAGGGATGGATAGAGGGATGAAGGGATGGATAGAGGATGAAGGGATGGATAGAGGATGAAGGGATGGATAGAGGGATGAAGGGATGGATAGAGGATGAAGGGATGGATAGAGGGATGAAGGGCTGGATAGAGGGAGGATGAAGGGATGGATAGAGGATGAAGGGATGGATAGAGGGATGAAGGGATGGATAGCGGATGAAGGGATGGATAGAGGATGAAGGGAGGGATAGAGGATGAAGGAATGGATGACGGGATGGATAGAGGATGAAGGGATGGATGACGGGATGGATAGAGGATGAAGGGATGGATGACGGGATGGATAGAGGATGAAGGGATG